>NC_138063.1:21336723-21674223 GCF_964194185.1 Rhinolophus hipposideros
TGTCTCTCTGTCTCTCTGTCTCTCTCTCTCCACTCACACATACACACACTCTGCCCTGTCCTCTCAATTAAATTAAACGGCACCCCAACAATTTAAAAGACGCACACACCTATAACTGGAGGTGTGTCAGAAATGGGCTCTAATATCGGCCACGACTCGTGTGGCTGACAGAAAACTTGCTCCCTGACCCTGGGCTAGGAATGGAGTAGAGTAGAGGGTTGCTGGGCTCCCTGGGTCTCATGAGTTAAAGCCCCAAGCTCTTTGCTCACTGCCATTCAAGGCTGCACACGGTCATGGACAAGGCCACGTAGAAGCAGAAGGACTTATGAGAAAACAGTTTGGCATTTGCTTATTAAGTTAGACATCCTGTAATCCTATGACCTAGAAATTCCATCCTAGAGAAACGAACACTTTGGTTCACATGAAAATCTGTGTGTGAATGTTTACAGCAGAGTTATTCATGGTTGCCCCAAACTGGAAACAACCCAAATGTCCTTCAACAGGTGCATGAATGAACAAGTTGTGGCACCGTCATACGATGGAATACTACCATTGGGCATGAACAGAACCGGTCTACTAATATGTGCAACCACTTGAATGAATCTCAGAGGCATTGTGCTGAGTGACAGGAGCCAGACTCAGAAGGCTACCCACTGTCTGAGTCCACTTACGTGACACTCAGGAAAGGGGAAGACTACAGGGAAAGAGAACAAATCAGTAGTAGCCAAGGCTTAGGGCTGGGGGAAGGTTTGACTACCAAGGGGCAGCACATGGGAATTTTGGGGGTGCATGAATTAGTCTGTATCCTGATTGTGGTGGTGGTTGCACAATACTATGCATTTGTCAAAACTCGCAAAACTGTACACCACCAATAATAAAAGTGCATTTTTCTTTTTGTAAGTAAAAAAAGTAAATTACCAAAAGAGACTGATTTGGCTGTTACTGTCCTTTGCATTTGTCCCTTTCCCATTCCCTCTTGTCCTGACTGGAACGTGGATGTAAGGGTTGGAGGTGCAGCTGTCACTTAGTGACTGAGAGAAGCTGAGGATAAAACCCAGTGGCCAAGGCTGGTGGAGAGAAAATGTGGACAGAACTGGGGTCTCTGACTCCATTGCTGAGCCCTGGACCATATTCCTCCTGACTTGTGGCTTCCCCAGGGTGGAAGGCATCCAGATTGCATGCAGGCAATAAGGGGCGGCATTGCCTGCAGAGAATTTAAAACGATGATAAAATCAATGGAAAGTCAGACTGTTTTTTGTACCAGCAGTGCTAAACTCTGCCTGCGATAAAACATTCCTCCTCCAAATAAATCTATTGTTAGTCTAACTTCTGAACAATTGCTCTGGTTGCTGTGGAGTTTTAATAACATGGATGTAGGTTACAGTTGGTCACCTACAGGCACAGATGGACTGAATTACATTCGTTTGTTTCAAGAGTAAACTAGAAAGGTTTCCCCTAGATTCAGATTCATTCAGGCATTTTTAAAAAAACTTTTATTTATTTTAAGTGTGTTTTTCCAGGACCCATCAGCTCCAAGTCAAGTAGTTGTTTCAATCTAGTTGCAGAGGGCACAGCTCACAGTGGCCCATGTGGGGATAGAACCCGGCAACCTTGTTGTTAAGAGCACGGCGCTCTAACCCACTGAGCTAACCCGGGCATGGTTTTTTTTTTTTTTTTTTTTTTTGATGATCACTCCAGCCATTCTGTTTCATTCTTCAGATTTTAAACACACTATTAGAAACTGAGTGGTCCCATAGGATGACAGAATTGAAGGAACTCAAGTTCAGATGCTCTCCTTTTACAATCATTGGGCTATCATTGTGTATTTCAAATCTACTGTTTAAACACAGGGATATGTATGAGGCTTGGAGGCATGGATGGCGCTCGAGGCAAAACAAGATGATTCTGACTGTGAGGAACTTGCTGAAATTTCTCTGAATTAACTTCTGTGCCGAATATGATGTTCATTACAAAATATGTAATAAGATATGCTAATTTGAAATGTATTGCTGAGATAATTTTGTTGTAAAGAGGAGTTTTTAAAAAGTATCCATTGCAGTTGTCACATATGGTATAGTTAGGCAATTGCTCTTCACGACTTGTGAGATAAATGCAGGGAATTTAAGCCATATTAAACAGGTATTGAGTCACTGGTGGGTGAACGGAAGCCCATGGTTCTTGCTTTCATGGGTGGTGTTAGAGGTCTTAGGGAAAGACAGCACAAAAATAGAACCCCTTAAATTACTCCATACCATCAAAACTTAGATTCCATTTGACTGCATTCCACAGCTGCTCAGGGCACCTGGGCTCTAGGAATGGGGGAGTAGCTCTACGTGCTTATCTGCTGTTTAATTTGCCTTTGCAAACGGCAAACGTTAATTGCAGGAAGGATTTCATTGTGGGGAAGTTGAGCTCTGTGATGATTGAAGTTGAAAACAGAATTCTAATATTGGAAGAATTCAATTTGCTTTTCAGGTACGTTGATTTTTTTTTTCTTTCCTTTTTTTTTTTTTTTTTTTTTTTTTTTTATCTCACAAGCTAGGAATGGAGTGACCTATTGGAGCTGCTCCTAGAGAACAGGGCAGATGGCCGTACTGGGCTGTGTGGCCTAGTGTCATGTTAGCTGTTTGTGTCCTGGGAGGAGATGGTGTGTGTGTGGGGGGTGGGGGGCGGTTCCTGGCCACATCCATTGCCTCCTTCCTGGGCTGTTGTCTCTGTTAGAGCCAGGTCGACGTCTTGTTCATTCATTCCTTCTTTCTGTAATAGCCATTGGGCTTTCCTGTGTCGGGCACTGTATCAGGGGTATGAGGATGAGAAAAAGCACACATAACCCCCAACCTTTTGAAGCCCACATTCTCCTGGGAAGAGAGAAAATAATCAAATATTCCCAAGAATCAGTGTAGAATTATCTGTGCTAAGGGTTGTGCAGGAAAGTTAAATAGAGCTTGGAGAGAATAAAGGAGGCCCCGACTTAGGCTTCGAGTTTGGCAAAGCTTACAGAGGAAGTTATGGTCCTTAGGGGGACAGGCAGCTCTTATGGTTCACTGTTTCAGAGGTTACTGTCACACCCCATTTTGCTTGGGGGTGTTTGAAAGGATTCTGTCTCTTGCAACCAACCCTAGAGAGAAGATGAAAAAACAAAAACTCTTCTGAACTCAAAAGAATCCACATAAAATGGAGGTATTCCAGGCAGCAGGAAAGGGACTATTTTTGAGAGGAGGGGTCCTGTTTATTGCTTTTCAAATAATATTGCCAACATTAAGGTCGTTCCTGAGTCAGGAGATGCTTGTGAAATTTGAGCAGTGGAGCCATGGTCCCTTGGTTGGCCGGAGGGGTGCCCTCGGTGGTGGTGAAGTTCCTGGGGTTTCCCGACCCAGGAGGGAATGATGGCATTAATTCCAGGCCTGCAGAAGAATGGAAAGCAGTGCTCCCAGGACCTCAGGCACAGCCTTCTGGCTTTCCCGGGAGTTTTCCTGTGTTAAAATGCATTGGCTGTGAGTCAACATTTCCCTCGCAGTGGGGGGCTCTGTGCCTGAGTTCCTCATGCTCATTTCCTTCCCAGTATCCCGATGACAATGACTGGCAGGCAGCTCTGAATGAAAAGCTCCTAAAATAAGGGAGGGGGCCTGACAGGGGAGAAAACAGCCCTGGCTTGGCAACAAAGCTCTTAGCTCTGGGAGCCCCGTGAGTAGCATGTAGCTGCATCCAGAAAGGGCATCCATAAAGTACATCTTGGGGTGGGGGGTGGTACAAGTGAACTGTTTACAGGTTCCAAAGAAAGTCCAGCCAGTGGAAAAGGTCCTCAGTGCAGAGAGGGGCTCACATAGGGCACGAGGAAAAGTGGCAAGGAGAGGTGTCCCAGACGGCTTCCCGGCGTGGATTGCCAGTGACCTGTCTCTCAGAAGGCAGGTGGATGGCCAGGATGCCTCTCCCACCCCCCAAAGCTCCCTCTGGACATGAGCACCTGTGGTTTTGCTCTGATCCCTGGACTGGGAATTTGAAGAGCTGAGGCCCAGTCCCAGCTCCGTGCTGACCTGCTGTGAGATGCCAGGGAAATGTCCTTGCTCTCTAAGCCTCAGTGTCCTCAAAGAAAAATGGAGGGTCAGTCAGCCCCAGGAGCTTGAAGGTCTCTCCCAGCTCCACTGTGATACCTTGTTGGAGACTCTTTCTTCTGATGCATTTTAAACACTGCTGGTTCATCTTCATCTGTGTCTTTGTGATATCACAGAAGAGGTGGGAAACAAGACCCTTTGCTATTTGGTTGACAGGCTTCCATAGAATGAAACACCTCCACATTTTGGGTTTGTGGGCATAGATCCAGACACTCCTTCCCACCCTGTCATCCACAACCCAACATGTACTCCGAGCTTGGCGTCTCAGGCGTCTTCTCAGCCAGGTGGGCAGGATTTGCCAAACCGCCAGCCACTGTACTTGAGAAGGAAAACTTTCTACTCAGACTGATTCTGACAGTTTGCTAAAAGCTTGTCAGATTGAGATAAAGGCTTGAGATTTCTGCGGTTTCAGGAATTTCTTGGTGAAATTTTGAGAATGCTTCCTTAAACTTTTTTAGTGTAATAAAGTCTAAGTGATCGAAAATGTTGCAAAGAGAGTACAGAGAGAGTTCCCTTACACCTTCCCCCAATGTTACCTGACAGCGACATCTTACCTCACTCTGGCACGTTTATCAAAACTAAGACATTAACATGTGTGTAATCCCGTTAACTAAACTACGCGCTTTATTTGGATTCCGCTAACTTTTCCACAAATGATCTTTCTCAGTTCTAGGATCCAACCAGGGTACCACATTACGTGTTGTCACCCTGTCCCCTAGTGTCCTCTGGTCTGTAACAGTTCCTGTCTGTCCTTCTTTTCCCTCCATGACCTTGACACTTTGGAATAGTTCTGGTCACATGTTTTGAAGCAAGTCCCTCCGTTTGGACTTGTCTGATGTTTTCTCATGGTTAGGCTGGGGTTTTGGATTTGGGGGAGAATACCATAGATGTGAAGTGGGGTACATGATAGCAGTGTGGGGTATCACTGGTGACGTCAACTTTCAGCCCTCGGTTAGGGTGACGTTTGCCAGGTTTCTCCATTGTATTGTTACTATTTTCCCCGTCTCATTTGTTAGAGGTGAGTGTGAGTATTTGTTGTGCTTTAAATGTGTTCGAGGATATGATTTGTAAATCCAGATCCTAATCTAAACGTTTTCTCCTGTCCTAAGGAATGTGATTCTCTGTGATTGAAATGTAATCGTTGTACAAAGTGCTTTGGTATGGGATGGGTCTTAGGTGGTGGCAGCAAGTTAAATAGAAATAGGCCTCGAGCTGAGGTTTCAGGAAGTTCAGACGCAGCCAGGGCAGCAGGAGGCAGGGAGAAGAAGTGGGAGGGCAGGGTGAGTGGTTGGCATAGAGCAAGTGTGCCTGGCTGGGCTGGAGGCTAAGCAGGGAACCATAAGAAGGGCGGGTTTAAATGGGACCTGTGGCAAATCAGGGAAAGAGCGGACGTTATGTAAATGGGTGTTCGCCTATACTCTCTCCTGCCTGATTGGTTGTATCAGGCACTCACACTGGTTAAGGATTCAGTCTGTGGCCAGGAAAGAGGGAGGCTGATTGGCCCGTGTGGCTCTTAGACCCACAACTTTGACCTCGCGGTGGCAATAGGGTCCTAGATGACCAGGTGCCCTATTCAGGCAACTGTCAAGCTGAAAGCGGTCTGCTTTTGGGACTTACCTGGCCAAGTTTTTTTGTGGGGTCTAAGAAAGTCAGCCCTTACAATTGATCAGAAGGTAATCTTACATCCGCTACAAATAAGTGGCCTGGGGAGAACAGTGTCCAAATGTCTGCTGGGTATGTGTTCGTAGGCGATTTTTCTGGGGCTCATGCCCTGTATTGCCCCACTCTAGTCATCAGGGGCCAGCCATTGTGCTATTGTTCCAAGGGGTAGGCTCTGGGTCACTTTTGCTGCCTTCTTCAAGTCACAATGACTTTTAACAGGCAACATCTGACAGTGTGGGAGCCCCTTGCAGCCCTGGGTGAAATTATGATAACAAGAGAAAAAAGCTATTACTGCCACCATGCTTTCATTATGCAAATGATATTAAGATAGGCTGTGTGGATGGCCCCTGGCTATGCTATAATCTCCATGCAGTGATTATAATGTGTCAAACTTAGTCATTTTGATTATGACATGTTAATTACATGCCATCCTCATGTAGACATGAATATTACTCCCCGTCAGACAAAACACAAATTGGGGCCATTGTTAGTTGGTTAGTTGTGTGTATGTCTTTTAACTTTCTTTTTATTAAAAGGATTAAAAGATTTCAAAGATATGTAACATTGCAAACTAATTAAATACTGGCCCGCTCTGTGCTCCACTGGGTGGGAGGGAAGCCACGGCTCGCTTGGACTGCTTGGGTTGCATTTTTGTGCTCTGGGAGCCATTGGCAAAATGGGGTTTCCTGGGAAACAAGAAGTATGAGTTGTTGGGGAGGGGGGTGGGCGGGAGTAGTTAAAGGTTGGTAGGGTGGGATGTCAGGGAGCTTTTAAAAACTCCAGGCTCAATGTGGATTAGAAGAAAGAATGGAGGGATGATGGAGCGGGAAGGGCTCCCACAGACCTTCAAGTCCACTTCTCCTTTCACAGATGAGGAGATTCAGGACCTAGAGAGGTGAAGGAACCTCTTCAGGGTCACCCAGACCGGTTGAGAAAGAGCTAGAACACAGCATCGCACTGTGCCACTGTGACTTGGGACTGCCATTTCCCTATGGCAAGAGAAGGGTTGGTCTGACCTTAATGGGAACCATTAGTCATCCTCTAAGTGATGACTGAGAAGGGGTCCTTTAACGCATACATTCTAACCTTGATGGGTTAGAATCAAGTCCGAGTCGCCCAGCTTGGCGTCCAGGGTTCTCCATAATCAGGCTCCGTTCCACCCATTTTTTAGGCTGGTCTGCTAGTTTTATCTACCATAACTTCTTTACTTCTATAAAAATGTGTCCAACTGCATTGTCCTCCAAACATACCTTGAATCTCTATTCCTTTGGGCTTACACAAAATCTGAAAACATACGAGCTGGTATTTATTTACTATGTTTCAGGCACCATTCCAAAAAAAAAAATTTATTTGTGTGAACTCATGTAGCTTCACAGCAACTCTGTCTAGTATGTTTTATTAGCATTCCATACACCAGATGTGTAAGCTGAGGTACAGACAGCTTCATGCAGGGCAGTCTGCCTCCAGAGCCTGCTCTTCTAACTTTTAGAATGTGCCTCCTCTCTGAATTAATTTCTTTTCTTTCCTCCTTAAATCGTATTTGTCTTTCAAGGCCCACATCACATCATTTCTTCCCTAGGAAACTTTCCCTGCTGTAGGAGATTGTATTATTATTCACAAATATTTTCTATCCTTCCTCAGGGAGGATTATATTTCCCTGTTCCATTTGACAGTGGGCTTGGTCATGTGGCTGGCTTTGGGCATAACATGAGTGGAATGACACTCATGTTATGAGTTCCTTGTTGAACTCACTCTATGACATGTGAATGGAAATGACAAGCGTCAGAGCCAGGCAGGAGTTTGACCAGCTGGCTCTCTTTTCTGGCTACCATGACAAACAGAAGTGTCCTAGATAGAGGCCTCTGTATCTACCTGGGTTCCAGAGTGAAGACCATGTGGAACAGAGTGCCGCTGGCCCACATAAAGCAAGTCCGAAACAAATCAGATATAAACTATTGCTGTTGTGAGCCATGGATAGTTCGAGGTCATTTGTTACCCCAGCGTAATGTAGCCTGTTCTGACTGACACACCTGCTCACAAGCCCCCAAAGAATCCCTCCTTGTCCCCAACCCTCTTGCCCAGAACTTCCTATGTACCTCCTGACGTGTGAGGCCCGACACAATTAGCTTCCTTGCCACACTTCTCTGTTTCTCCTTCATAGGACTGTCAATGAGTTGAGGGCAACCCACATATCTTAGACTCGTCTGCTTTCTCCACCGCGTTACCCACTCCTAGAAAAGTCTAGGCACATCATAGGTTCACAGTACATAAATACCTGTTGAGTCTGTTGATCATTGATTTTTCTTTTTTAAATCAATTAGGACATTTTATGGAGACCCCATGTGGCCAGGCCAGGGCTCTGGTGACCCTGTTTCAACCCCTCCTCACCCACCTTAATATCCAGTCTCTTCGCAAGGCATCACTGATGCTCCTTTTCTTTTATCCGTGTACTGGGGCCTGGGGAGAACAGTGAGCAGACTTGCCTCAGAGTGGGTCTTCTCAGGGCTGGGGGAAAAGAAATGAAAGGCCAAAGAGCCCAACCACCAAGCCATCCTTAAGTGTCTTAATGTCCTTCCATGACACCCTATCTCGGTCGTCATCCAGCCTTAATGCCTTGGGCCCTGGCTGCCTCATCATCAAATGTCGTGGACCAGGCCACAAGATCATTCCAGGCTCCTCCCAGTTCTAAGGTCCATGCGTCTAAGGTCCAGGCTGGGTGTTCATAGTAGTGGGATAACTAGTGGGGGTGAGGACAGGGGAGCCTCACTCCAGGTGGCTGATAATCTCTGCCACCTCCTTTGATGTCACTGAGCTGAGGAGGAGAGATCCCCGGATCACGTGAGCAAGGATAGAAGTCAGAATAAGGAAATTAGCATCAAGGTCAAAAGCCATAAGAGGGGAGATTAGCATCAAGGTCAATAGCCAGGGCAAGAGGCTTATCTGAAACCAGAATGGACAGCATCAGAGTAGGTCAAGGGTCCTAGAGAGTCCTGGCTCTGAAGATGGTCCCAGGCAGACTGGGTCTATCCATTGGCCCTTTCCCCTCCCAGGGTAATGCTTTCTTACCGATCTTCTACAGAGAGGGCCCACATAAACCTGTCAGCCGTCAGCAGCAGAGTCTGAAGCTGGGGCTTCCACCAGCCGGTGGGCATTGGAGGTGAGCTCATCTCCATAAGAGCCCCTTGGAAGTCACCAGGGGTTGTACAAATGGAAGGGATTATCACTGAAATATAATTTCAACAAAGATGGCACAATGCTCTGTTCTGCTATGATGAAATGTGTCATTAAATATAGAAATAGATCAAACACCTTCCCACTGAGATTCTCTGGTACCAAGATATCTAGGTGAAAAGCTGAATATCTGTGAGCGCTCACAAAATGTGAAGGAGATGGGAGAAAAAAAATCCCTCACTAGGGAGATATACTTAACTAGACTTATAAATAGCCTGATCACAGCTCGTTTGATTAATTTGGGGAAAAGGAGTAAAAGTGTTTTGCCAATTCATCAGATTTCATGCTTTCAAAGCAGTTGCTAATGTAAATATTAGCATCCAAAATGAACAAATTGTCTTTGGTAATTAAATGCCCTAATTTACAGGTTCCATTAGCAGAGAACAGAGATAATTTTCCCCTGAAATTAACTTTTCTCCCCTCTCCCTTCCCCATCTTAACTTGATATACATCAGTGGATGTGTTTTCCGAGAAGGAATCTGGGGTTGGCTCGCTAATGGCCTGAGTGCAGAGGACTGAGTTCGTCCATAGAGTCGTCGCTCGGAAGGAGTAAAGTGACTGCCTGCCCCTGGAGAGCTCAACCTCCCCTGGGTTTGGCAGGATGAACGCAATCCTGAAAAATGGCTGTTCCGGGGCCACTGGCCTCGGCATGTGGTGTTGGGGTAGGAGTTCTCCCAGTGACTATTTCCTCCCAGAAGATCTGCCTTCTTCGGTGGTCTCTTCCTAGATCAGACATTTCCTTTGGGAAAGCTGCGTTGAGGGGAGGTGACCATTGACATGGACCCCAAAACTGGTCCCAACTGCTGAGTCATCAGACTGGGGTTTCACAATACCTCTCCCTTTCAGAATTTCCCTTATCCCACAGGACCCCTCTTAGGAACCCAGGACTGTTCCCTGCTACTCAAACCCCTCAGCTGACTACTCTCCTTCAAGTGCCAGCTGGTGGCTGCCAAAGGCCAGTCCAAAGGGGGTTCACATTTTCACAGGGAGCTAAAGATTCAAAAGCTTGTATTAGCCAAACAAATCAAACTTAAGTGGTGACCAGCTTCCCTGCCAGAGTTTTGGGGGGGGGGGGAGAGGTGTTTGGACAGGAGGGCCTGTCTCATACCCCATCTTCTAGTATCTTGTTTTATTTATTCAGGTAGCAGCCCTGTGTGTCCTATTATACATTCACAGGTTAGGACTAGGGTGAGGAGAATGAGACACGTAGGGTGCACAATATAAGAAAGTGCAAGATCGACATTTGCAGAACCCTGCGAGTGAGTTCCTCCTTAGATTTGTACGCTAGGTGCCTTCCTCATCTCGCCCTAGTCTTGTCCCTGGCCCTTCAACAGCCCCGAGGGGTGTGGCAGAGTCATCCGTGCCCTCTGCCCCTTACTGGTTATCCCACTAACATGAGCCCAAAGCCTGAATTCATGGATCTCAGAGGTGGGAGGAACCTGAGAGCAACTCTTGTCCAGCCCACGACCTTTGGGTATAAGGCAGCTAGGGCCCAGACATGTTAAGAGATTTGCTTAATTTTGTACACCTGAATGGGGGTGAGGCGTGGAGTCTGAGTTGTGGTGCCCTGCTGCCGGGAGCCCCAACAGTGTAGAGGAAAGGTCTCTACAGAGAATGCCCATGACTCTTGTTCAGCAAGGTTCACTGCCCTTCGAGAAACTTTCACTAGAAACACTGCTGCCACCATCCTTTTTCCCTTTTTATGCTTTGCCCTGACTTCAGTAGGTCCACTGGGAGCTCGTGATTCCCAGGAGCTCCCACCCATCAGTTTGGATGCTTAGGGTGTCATTCTTGGAGAGCCAGGCTATAGCACACTTCAGCCCTTCCACCAATTCTATAAGCACTAATTTCTTACATGACATCATTTTCCGCTTAATATAAATAGAGTCATTTTTGTTTCCTACATGAACTCTGGCTGATACTCTGGTTTACTTGACTAAAGCCTGCTTTCCTAGCTGAGGTCTCTCATTTGTCTTCCGGTATCTAGTCCAGGAAATGCTTGTCCTTTTCAAAGGACTGCCTCCCCCAACCATGAGGGTGTTGTTGCTTCACTCTTTGACCTTAACAGCTGGCACATGTCAGAACCACCATATTGAACCTGAAATAGCAGCAGGAGATGGCAGGGCGTGGGGTTGGGAACTTGGTTGCAACTGCTTCTTTAGTATAGGGCTTCTGTCTCATGTTGGCCCAACCAGTTAAAATTCCTCGGAGGTGTGCACACACACAATTGAAGGCCCAGCAGCCACCATGTGCTAGGAAGTGAGAGAGCCCAAAAGAGAGTCTCTTTTGTCCAGAGAGCTGATATCCTAAAGCACCAAGCCAAAGCTGCCAAAAAGGCTGGTCCTGCCCAAGCCTGAATGGGCTGAGCCCTCAAATAGAAAGCTACCGAAAAGCAAAGAGACTAGCTTTGACAAGCTTCCTGGAAGCCCATGTCCTGAGCAGAATATTTAGGGAGACGAGGGAAGTAGAAGTCTGAGGGTGTTATCACCCTGGGATCTGAGAGGGCAAAAATGACCCATGGTGACAATCCAATGGTACCGAATCACACGTCTCCACGTTTCTGTTCTAATTCAGAATTTGATATATTTTCATATTCTGAATGACACATTGCTGTGTAAGGCAACACCCCAAAACATAGTGGCTTACAAATAACAAGCATTTCTGATGGCACACAGTTTCTGAGGGGCAGGAATATAGCAGCAGCTCAGTTGGGTGGTTCTAGTTCAGGCTTTCTTATGGTTACAGTCAAGATGTCGGCCAGGGCTGCTATCATCTGAAGGCCTGACAGAGCTGGAAGGTCCACCTTTAAGGTTGTTCACATGGCTGTAGGCAGGGGCTTTAGTTCCTCACCACACGGGACCTCCCCTAGAGCAAGCGATGAGAGAGAGAGAGAGAGAGAGAGAGAGAGACAGAGAGAGAGAGAGAGAGAGAGAGACAGAGAGAGAGAGAGAGAGAAAGAGACAGAGAGACAGAGAGAGAGAGAGAGATGCCATACCATCACTTCTGCCATATTCTATTGGTCACATAGACCAACCCCGGTATAATATAGGAGGGACTCTCCAAGGCTGTGACTACCAGGAGGTGGGATCATTGGGACCATCTCGGAGACTGACTGCCACATGTGTTTTATCTTTTTAGCCAGGGTGGTGTTATTGTGCATATTTTATACATAGCGAATACTAGTGGGCAGCACACCTGACCCAGAACTCAAATTTTCTGGCCCCGGAGCTAACAGTGTGGACTGACCAGTTGTTCCAAATGTAGATTCTGGAGCTTGATGTCTAAAGAAATGAGAGATATTTGCATTTCTTAAATATTGCATAGTTGGTATTTTAATTGTTTTGGTGATTGGAAGAAAAAAATAAATCTTCCAAATGTGAAATAATATTTTAAATACGTTCTTGAGCCCAGGGAGTGAATCGCTTACTTCTGGCTTGATCACGGTGGATGCTGACCGTGACCCTTTTGTGCCCTGTGGATTTGGGTCTTTCTCTACCTGCTCCTCACATCAACTCTGCCCTCTCCTTCGGCTTCTCCAGGTGACAAAGCACAAGCTACCAGCCCATTAAGATAACTTTGGAACCACTTAAGATGGGCTATTTCAAAAGGTACCAAATTCCCTGATCTTATAACTGAACCATTTAACTAGATCACCCTGTAAAGAGAAACTGCGTTAAAAATACCAGTTAATTACTTTTTTTTAATTCCCAAGGCACAAATAAGTCCTAGTTAACTGTCTTTGCACATTTATATATTTAGACATCAGAGTGTGATGGTACAGCAGTCGCAGTGGGCCAGTAGGCATTGAAGCAGAGGACAGCTGACTCTAAAGTAATGCGACTATCTTCTTCAGTACTTAGGGACACATGCCATCAGCAGGCTATGCTGAAAGACCCTCGGAAGAAAATCCTCGAACCAAGGTCTTGTTAGCAACTCTTCTACGGAGAATACATGCCAAATAATACGGTGTGCCTACATCAGACGTGTCAATACTAACAAACATTAATTAAGCCTCCGTCCTGCCCTGACGCACCAAGTGAGTAAAATTCAAAAGCAGGTTCGATTTGTTCCCCAGAAGCAATTGGCATTAAGAAATCACAAGGACTAAACAAAAACTTTAATAAAATGCAGTTTGGGAGCTGAAAAATGTTCATCCTCTTTGTCCCCTCTCTGCATTTGGGTTTTAGAGATGACAATATGACCAACGCCTGTATTGGGAGGGCCCTTTAAAATACACTTATATCATACCAAGTATGTCAGGTAGAACTGGTTTTTATGGATTAGTCTAGCTCCTATTTTACTTTTAGAGTGGCATTTCACTTTTCTTTGAAACCCTGTTACCTAGTGGTCCCAAATGTTTGGAACCAAGTATGTATCAAATTAATGAATGAGTCAATGATGAGTCCCAGCCAAAGTAGGTTTTGCCAGAGGATACACATAAATTCAAGCCCTTTATCAACACAAGAGCCTCTTTGGCCCTGTCTTAGAGCCTAGGTACCTTTACTTTTTGTACTGAAGGAAGACGGGTTTTCTGATTTCTGGGTGCTCTATAGATTCGAATTGGTAAAGTGAAAAGAGAAGTTGTTGCCATAGGCAGGCACTGACCACAGTCAAACATGCCAGCGGAGGCCCCAAAGGGGGGACGGGACAGAACCCTTAGACGACAGACATGCACTCAAAGATGTCTGGTCCTCGGGGTTATGAAGAGAGGGGCAAACAGCCCTACATACTTTCTTAGCTTTTGAGGGAATTCGTGTATTACAGTTCAGTACCAATTCATTCATTCATTCTTTCCTTCAAAGAACATTTAAGTGCCAAACAGGTGCCAACAGTGAGGAAAGGGTGCACTATGTGGGGTAAAATCTAGGGGTTTCTGTCTCTATTGTTGTGCAAATATTTATTGAGCATTCACACGGAAAGCTCATGCTGGGCATTCTATAGTCCCTGAGTCTATTGCCAGGTGCCACTAAATAAAAAGCCAAACTCATATTCAGTTTAGTCTATAAAGAAGGCAGGGAAGCCTAAAGTGCTTTAGAATATTTCCATTTGATGGGTATAACCACGCAGGTGTTGGTCTCATTTGGGGTGACACCTGATGGAGACGCACCTTCCCAAAAAGGCAGGAAATGAGGCATCACCAAGCTCTGGTTCTTTCCTTCCAACTAACTGGGCCCTTACAGAGGGAACGCCAACACACCAGGTGGAGGTAAAAGCAAGTTTTGCTGCCTTTTCCTAAGAGTCTAAGACTCTTTCAGAGAAGGAGGAGGCAACATCAAGATGGGGTTCAAAGCATGGACACTGGAGCCAGATGGCCCCTCATAAACTACATATCCTTACAAATGAATCTATCTGTTATGTGCTTTAATTTTCTCATCTGGAAAATGGGGCTGGTAATAGAATCGATTTCATAATGGCATTGTGAGGGTTAAATGACTTACTACAAGTAAAAGGCTGTAATACAGAGCTTGACACAGAGGTGTTAGCAGCCAAGCTGCCACTTAACTGTGAGGAGAGTAGTTACAGCTTTCATTTTTCTATGCAGAATATAGTACTCTTTTCACTATAAGGGAAAAGGAAGTGCAAATTGATCTTCTCAATCCAAAATATCCACGGTCTATAGAGCTCCATACAAGTGACAGAAAGTCAAGAAATAAGTAGAACCAGCAGCCCTCTGTCATGGATTTGAATTCAAATTCAAATTCAAGACAACTGAATTTCGTGAATGAATTGAGCCTTTGATGACATCATACATTGTCTCCAGAGCTGTATTATGTTAACACATGGTGTATTCCTGCTAGTAGCACTGGTTTTACAGGCCTTCCTGGTCTACACTTGACCATGGCAGACAGATGAGTTTTACATGAAGGAAAATGAACTTGAGAGCTACCTTTTGTTTGCTACAGGCATGAAGTCTCCCCTCCGAGATCCAAAGCAGGTCCCAGAGTTCAGGGCTTATTTTGAATTCCAATCAGACAACTTGCTGAATATTCCTTCCTCCTCCCACCACGAATTTTCACTCCTCTGTAAATCAATTTGACTATGCTCACGTCTATACTCCGTTCAGTTTGGCAAACATTGGCTGAGAGCTATTAAAGATGAGACACACTGCCGGAACCCTGACTCAGAGATGCTGAGATACAAGTCCTACCTTCAGGGAGCCCCCAGCCTGTTTGGGGAGGTAGACACACAGAGGTAGGGGTGTGACCCGAGAGGAGGGGCATCTGACCAGAAGGGATAAAAGAGCTTTCTTAGCCTCCAACCCCTTCCATTTCCCCCTCCGTCTACCCATCTCTTTGTTCCTCTTTTTAGCAAAACTCTTCAAAAGGCTTCTCTCCAATTTCTCTCCTTCCATTCTCCTTTGAACTTACCCTGTTGAGGCTTTTGCCCTCTCTTCTCCCTGGAGACTGTTCTGGTCAAATCACCATATCTCTAGATGTAGAAATAGCCAGTTCTCAGTCCTCGTTTATTCAAACTTTCAGCAGCACTGAACACAGTTCATCATTCTTTCTCCTAAACACTTTCTTCACTTGGCCTCAGGGCACCCCACACTCCTGTTTCTCTTATATTGGCTGCTGCTTCTCAGCCTTCTCATCAATTTGGCCTCTCAACATTGGCCCTCCAGGGCTCCTTTCATGATCTCTCCGCAATCTACGCTCACTCCTTCGGTGGGCTCATCCAGTTTCAACTGTATGCCGAGGACTCAAAAAATTTTAACTCTAGTCTAAACTGCTCTCCCCATTCAAGATTCATATATTCAGTTACCTTCTAGAACATCTCTACTTGAATGTTTAACAAGCATTTCAAACATTCAGTGTCACATACAAGGTATTCATCTCCTAATCCCCAAACCTGCCATCTTCCTGTTTATTCAGTGAATGGTAACTAACAACGTCCAGTTGCTCAGGTCAAAAAGTTTTGAATTATCCTTAATGCTTCTCTTTCTCTCATACCCTACATTCATCAGCAACTACGCTTATCTTTATCTGAAAATTGCATCTAAACATGATCTCTCGTTATCATCTCGAGTGCCACCACCAGGCCATTGTCATGTCTTGCCGATAATATTGCAATAGCCTCTTCATTGGTCTCTCTGCTCCCATCCTTGCCCTCATTTTACTGGCTCTTAACGTAGAAGCCTATTAAAAGATGGCCAGATCATGTCACTCCCCAGCTCCATTCCCTTCTACCCATGGCACCCATCCCAGAGTCCAAGCCCAAGTCATGACGGTGGTCTGCTAAATAATATCCCATTGTATGGACAGACCACGTTTGGTTTGTACATTCATCTATTGATGAGTATTTGGTTATTACGAGGAATGCTGCTATAAACATTGGCCACAGGTATTTGTTTAAGTTCCTGCTTTCAATTCCTTTGCGTACATCCTACGAGTAGAATTGCTAGGTCCTATAGTAATTTTAGGTTTAACTTTCGGAGGAATTGCAAAACTGTTTTTCCGAGCAAACGGCTGCACCACATGACATTCCCACCAACAGTGTACAAGAGTTCCAATTTCTCCATGTGCTTGCCAGTACGTAATTTTTTGTGTTTTGAGAATGACTATGCTTCTTGTTTTTCCTTAAAGGGCTCCACCAACCACTGGGTTTGGTACCTTGCACTTTCTGTTCCCTTTACTTGGAATGTTCTTCTCCTACCTATCTGCATGACTTGTTCTCCCATCTCCTTTCAGTCCTTGTTCAAAAGTCTTCACTAAGAACCCTATTAAAATTGCACCTCTACTGTCAGAGTGCCCTATCACCCTTTCCATGCTTTAATGTTTATCTATGGCACTTACAGCTTTCTAAATTACTGGACAATTTGCTATTTCTTTATTATCTGTCCTCTCCTCTTTCCCACCCTGTGAGGGCAAGGATTTTTTTTTTTTCCAAGTCAAGTTGTTGTCCTTTCAGTCTTAGCTGTGGAGGGCACAGCTCAGCTCCAGGTCCAGTTGCCGTTGCTAGTTGCAGGAGGCGCAGCCCACCATCCCTTGCGGGATTCGAGGAGTTGAACCGGCAACCTTGTGGTTGAGAGCCCACTGGCCCATGTGGGAATCGAACCGGCAGTCTCCGGAGTTAGGAGCACGGAGCTCCAACCACCTGAGCCACCAGGCCGGCCCAAAGATTTTTTTTAAATCTGATTTGTCAGTGCTCTATCCCTGTGCTCCGAATAGTGCCTGATCCTTAAGGTGCGGGCATTATTGTAAGAAATCATTGTGAAATGAATGAATGATGTCTGGGCTGTGTCTTACAGGGCGAGTTATTAGGTTGGTGCAAAAATAATTACGGTTTAACAGGTTAAAAATAATTGCAAAAACCGCAATTACTTTTGCACCAACCTATCAGACTAAGCTAGGCAGAGAGGGAGAGGGGAGGGAGGAGATTTTCTACATGGAGGGAACACGTGGATTGCTATGAATTGGATTTGCTTAATGAAATGGATACGTGTCTCCTGGAGGCAGAGACCCACCGTTACGCAGGGTATTTTCTCTAGATTTTCTCCCCTCACAGTCAGTTGCCACTCGTTGGCCCTACAAGCACCATGATTTGCTCATATGCTGGTGAGTGACCACTAGAGTTTGCTGAATTATAGCAATGGGGATCCTGATAGCCAAACAGAGACCAGCAATCTTGTGGGAGAGGAGAAAGTCTATTATCTGTACCTGGAAAGAAACCTATATGATCGCCACCTCGATATTGTTTTACTCTTATTATCAGTACGAAATACAGGGACCTCGAGCTGTAGGTTCTTCCATGATGCTGCTGCCTCCTGTTGCCCCCGAGCTACTTAGAGTAGGCTGGAAACTCCCCTCCCCATCTCTGCCAGCAGTTGGACTTGCCCTAGACCACTGTGGAGCCTGCTCTGTGCCCACCCCTGTGCTCTGCTGCTCCTGAGGAATTTAGAGCATCGGAAGGAGACACAGGAAATCATGACAGCCTGAGTCAGGGTCAGAGTAAACTGAGGGGTGCTGATGCCAAATGCTGAGGCAGTTTTCCTTCTCTCTCTTTACACCCTTTGTTTTCGGTTTCACAAAGTAGCAGCTGGCTCAGGCACTTGGTTAGATGTAAGGGCAGGTGGAGAAAAGGGGAAGAACGGGAGGAGAAACTGATATTTCTGGTACATTTTCTAACTCCAAACCCTACCAGAGGGGTTCTTTGGGCTCCAAAGTGCTATGTCAATATAGCTTCTGGAGACGGAGAAGGATCACATCTTACCACACCCAAGGGCAGCCCTTCTCCTGCCCTCAGACCTCCACAGACAGCAGAGAGCACGTGTACGAGTATATAAGCGAATCTGAGTGAGTTATTTTGCAGCCACCCGCAGCCACCCCTGCGTCTGGCCTGACCCATTTTCTCCAACTATGACGTGGCTCTAATAATCCCTGCTCTGCTCTTCATCTTGCCTACAGGCTACTAGAGTTCATTAGATTTTTAAAAAATCTATAAACTACTTTGAGCACCTCGGAGGTAAGTGCTGTATAAGTACAATGTAATAATAATAATGCTACAATAATTACCTTGATTAATTTATGCATAAGACAAAAAAAGATTCTTAATTAAGAGACATGGCAACTGCGTGAACACAGGCCTCATATATTGGAAAGTAATATCACCAGCAGGGATTCTAACCCTTGGCCAGATGGGCGAGGATAATGAGTCACTCCCCCTCATCCTAAGTACCCTCTGAATGTATTAGGTTATGGGTGATGACAAGGCCCTGTGGCCAATAGACTGGAAATGAAAGAGAAGACTCTGGTGTTGTAATTACATAAAACACAGTCTAAGTTAACTGTTGATACTTTTATTGAACAGCAAGTAATTAAGAACCAATGGTAAGCTAGTCAGTGACATCAATATAATAAATTATTTTTAAAACAAGCATAGTCAAAACAAGCATTTATGGAATCACCTGTGGGTGGGCATAAGTCTAGGCTGGAAACATTATGTGACCCTCCCGTCTCTTTATCATCAGGTTCCAGAGTCCTACTAAAGAAGAGGTGTGTGCTTTTGGTGTTGCAGGTATGTGGAAGGACACACTGAAATGTGGAGTTGCTGGTAGAAGAAAGTAAAGGGGGTCAAATATATGGTGATGGAAGGAAAACTGACTCTGGGTGGTGAGCACACAATGTGATATGTAGATCATGTATTACAGAATTGTACAGTTGAAACCTATGTCATTTTATTAACCATTGTCACCTCAATGCATTTAATTTAAAAAAAAGACATGTCCTCATTAGTCATTAAGTTCTCCCAAGACACAGCTCTTCTAAGACTAAGATGGGCATCAATTTTGTATAGAAATAAAAAAAGGGTTCAGTATCACTAAGGAAAACAAATTTTATGATCTGTCTTCTCTTTGTTCAGCTAATATTCAGTCTTCCTAAAGGGGATTTGAGTGTGCCAGTTTGCAGCGTTGAGTGGGAAGTGCCTCTACATGACAGGATGTAAGGCAGACTACCTGAGGGGTACGCTGATGCCTGCCTGGGCCATTGCTGGTTGCGTCAGGCCGTACGCTGGACCTGCATCAGATTTGCTATAGCGATGGTAGCCAGGGTGATTTAACCACCAAAGTGTGCTGCAGGAGTTCTTCTAGCACCCTATTTTGGGGAAAGAACTGGCTGGTGGGACACCTTCCTTGAAGGTGACTTTGTATGTAGTGGGAAAAAGCCCCTCCTTTAGCCCATCCTGGACAATTTCCATCCCCCTCCCCTGGGAAAGGCAAGTCATTGGGAGTCTAAGAAGTAACCTTTCTCTTTTACCAGCTAAGCAGGAATAGGAAAGTCTACCTACAAGGGATCACAAATGGCTGGTGCCGGGGAACGAATCAGGAAGTTACATGCATGTGCCTGAGTGTGCGTGGATGTGTGTGTGGTCTGGTAGGTAGAGTGGTGAGAGGGTAGACATACAGTTGCCAAGACAAAATTGATTTTGAGGTCATGTATAAATGCTGTTTAATCAGATTGCTTTCCTAACATCTAGCACTGAGAGATTGGCAGTTCTGAAGTAAGGAAATGGGTCAGTTTGGATCCAAGAGGTCTGGCTGGGAATGGGCTACAGCAGGATACTGCAGCGGGAGGAATTTTCCTAGATAAGGTGCAAGGGGAATATCCTGTATGAGAAGATCAAACAGCACCCCCAGAAGGCTAGAGGGACACAGAATGGGAAGATGCCATAGTTAAACTTATCTAAATTCATTTAAGTTAATTCCACCCCCCGTCAGGGGCCAATGCCCTTGATTACTCATTGCCCATAGTAAGTTGGCTCCACGAGAAGACTGAAACACATAGAAACTCAGTCTTGCTCTGCCTGCAAGTCAGTGGGGTTGGGTCATTTATGTTGAGCACACACATTATGCAATCCAGCAACACTCTTCCTCTGTGCCAGGCACTGTGTTAGGTTCTAAAGATGAATGAGATACAGCACTGGTCCTTGAGCAACACATAATGTATTGGAGGGAAATAAGCCAAGAGTGGTAGATTGCAATGAAGTTCCCAATGCTCCCGGTTCCCTGTAGCCACACCCTTTCCCCTATAATTTACAGTGCTCTCTCATCGTGGACAAGTGAATTGCCCCATCACTCAACACTGGGCTCAACCACGTAGTTTTGGCCAATGAGATGTTAGCATCTCAAAAGGAGGCCCTGTGACTAGTGTGACATTCTGGAAAGGTGCCTATGAGCTCTGTGTCCTCTCCCTTGTTCCCCTTGCTTTTCTCTCTGCCCACCTTTGTATGACCAGTCTTTGATGGGCTTTTCCACCTGGCCCCTTCCCTCTGAAGCCTTTTCCACCTGACCAATCATCCTGGTCACTCCTTTAAGCCTCCATGCTGCTCTGAGTATCTACTCCCTTCTAGTTTAGTATTGCATTCAGTAGTCTCTGGTCTCCCTAACGACTAGGAGCTCTTTGAAAGCAGGAAATATTTTTTCTGTTTCTCAGAAGCCTTCACAGCCCAAAGCACAGCATAGCAGCTGGGCATGGCCCCTGGGCAATGGCAGTGTTCATGCCAGCCCTCAGAACCTTGTAAAGTAAGCAGCTTGTTTTCAGGCTGCCCCTCTACCCTCTTGAGAAACCTCCCCACTGTCCAGGCTTCCACTGACCCCAGGTATCATCCAGACCAACCCTTCCTTTCTTAGATGGCAACTGAGATCTGTTCTATGCCTCTCCCTCTTCTAGTGTGACTTTCTGCGATCTTCAAGGCCCTGTTAGATGATAGAAGCATTGATTCTAGCTAAAGTGTTAATGGCTAATAGCGGCAGTGACTCCCCGGCATGAATTCTGCACTTGAATGGAAGTTTCCAATGTTCTCATCCGTGGGAGTAACTGGACATGGTGATCCTCGAGACGGGCTGCTGGGGATACCATTTTTCTAGCATGGAGTTCATGGTGTCTCTCAAATCACATTGCCCAGCCCCTTGGCATACGAGGCTGCTCTACAGGTGGTCTTGGAGAGGCTGAGAGACAGGCACACAGAGGCTGAGAGACGAGACAGGCACACAGAGGCTGAGAGACAGGCACACAGCTTTGTAACAGCAGGGTCGCGTTGGGCTGTGATGCATGTTTGAACCTCATGTTTTCTAAGTCACCTCTAGGCAAGACCAAAATGGATATTGACTCCAGAGCTGGTGTGTGTGTCTGTGCACTCATGCTAAACCTGGACCTCACGTATTCTATCTTTGTCTTCAGCGTGCTGTCCTATTACAGTGTGGTACAACCAAATCCAATAGCCTGAAGAAGAATCTCCCCAAATGATCCGTCCGGGGGCCTGCCTTTCATCTACTAAGCTATTATTAGCATCATCTCCATTTTTAAGATGGGACAAGTGACGCTCAGAGGAGAATGCAGGACTTGCCGAGTGGTCACAGCTGTTAAGAGAAGGAACTGGGACCAGAACGCAGAACTCCCGCTTCTGTCACAGGGCTCTTGTCTGTCACAGAGACATTGTATGAAAGACCTTCTCTCACTCTCACTCTCAGCTTTAACCCTTATTATGTACCATTGCCCATGAATTACCCTGACCAGCGTAGACGCTTATCATCAGGCTGGCACACTCAGGTTTTATGCAGTGGGGTGTCATGAAAAGAGCTACACACAAATTACATTGTTATAACCTGAATTGTAGCTGCACAACTGAGAGAAGGCAGCTAAAGAATCCTTTGGTGACGTCCCTACTATTCTCACGCCTGTAGAGTCTGGGGTTGTTATAAGAAACACATTGTACTTTAACCCATACACTCAGTTTTAGGTGTATTCACATGTGCTGTTTAACTTCTCGGTTACATGGCAAGAATGAAAAAGCACATGGCTTAACCCCTGGATTTAAAAGACATAGGCATAAAAAAAAAAAAAAAAGACATAGGCATTAAGAGTCTGTCAATGTAGAATATGCATAGCCCGGGAAAGGGAGCATCATGGCCTGAGAACCAGGACACCTAAGCGCTCGTCCCACCTTTGCCACTGACCAGTGACTTTAGCCCTCTCTGGGCCTTGGTTTCATTACCCGCCAGATAAAAGGGCAGCATCCATCAATTGCTAGGTCTTGGTTCCCATTCTCATATCATAAGACTCTATGCATATTCATGCACACAAAATGGTCCTCAGCCACACGGGAAGTATGACCCTGCCTGAGGCGATTTGCATGGAACAGAAATCAGAGGCATCAGCCTCAGACATGAGGCTCCAGTAGTAGAATTTCCAGTGTTCTCATTATGGGGAAGATGGGGATAGTGTTGGAGGTAGACAGCAAGCTCTGCCAGGTGCCTCTGGTAGCACACCCCACAGTGGTCCCCGATCGAGGCCTAGGCGCTCCCATCACACACCTGGGTGTCTGCACCTGTGGGTACCTGCAGACAGAGTCCCAGCCCCTGCTTCGGGCTCCAGGTATAAACTAAGGGGTTCTGTGGGCTCACTGTTGGTTGGCTATTTAGTTTTAAATGCCCAAAACCAATTTTAAATAAAATAAAGGAATCCCCCTAAATATTCTATATGGGGTTTTCTTTTTTTTAAGAGGGACATTTCAAGACTAGTTTCACACAGGTTTAGCCGAAAGGGAAATTAAACTCTACATTTAAATGGAGATTACGCACAAAGGAATCCATTAGTTTCAATATTTCTCAGCAGGAGGGCTCAGAGTTATTTAAATAAGTTTAGATATTAAACCTAAAGTAGCCATTAAAGCAATGTGGATTTGTTTGTCTGTTTTTTTCCCCCAGAAATCTTTTTTTTCCAGCTGACTGAAAAAATCCATTGCTTAACCAATGGAGGATATTTTAATGCATTAAAAAAAAATCCAGGGACTTTTTAATATAGCACTTCCTTTGAATTTTTAAGTACCATATTACAGCTTACTTATTGTAGCCAAGTGTCATCTTTTGGACAGATTAAACTCCAAGCATTTTCCCTTCCCCACCCCCACCACGGGCAGAACAGTGCTAATATAAACACTGACATTAAACCATATTGGCTATGGAAGAGTCTTTGATTGTCATTGAGATTATTTTAAAAGTTATTTAGGTCCCCCTGTTACATCTCTGCAAACCACTGAGAAAATGTTGTGCTGGGTTTCTCTTTGCTACATTTCTTTGGGGATTCATAAATATTGATTGTACCGTAAAAAATTGATGGAATCTTGAAACAGACTGCAGTTGAAGCAGCTGGGGAATTTACTCAATTTTTCTCAATCGCTGCAGTCTATAAAAAGAGGAGATTTTGCAAATTGTTTCTCACCTTGTCTTTTTAGTATTTAATAGCTCTCAATTCTATAGCCTTCTGAACCATGTGCTGGGCATGTTTGCTATCAAAACGGAATCAGGCCTATTCAATGGGAATTAAAAGGAGGGAGCAGGTTATGAATGGGTTAAACTCTGCCCTGTTCAGCACCCTCTCTCTGCCTCCTCTTTTCCCACCTTCTTTTGGTTTTCAGTATCCTGCTGTTTTGGTCTACATTTATCCCACAGATGCCCATATTATGCCCAAGATCACCCTTTCACTTCCCAGGGCCATGATGGAAATAAGGGCAAAGGAATGAATGCCAAAGGCTCTTTGTGGTCCCGCCTTTCACGACAACCAAGTAACAAACCACACTCCCATACAGGCACCCTGTGCTTCCTTCTTGTTTATACAGCAAAACTCTTCACCATTTTGGCATTTGAAGGTATTTGACCACCCTCTGGCTCCAAACTACCTTTTTAGTTTTATTCTGACAAGTTTCCTTTCTTTGCTTATGAATCCCCTCACTGTCCCTCACACCCACCTACATCATACGTTTCTTTTACAGGCATTGGTTTATACTTTCTCATCATACCTGAGACGCTACTACCTTCTCCTTCTGTGGTAGGCAGAGTGATGTCCTCCCCTACGCTACTACCTTCTCCTTCTGTGGTAGGCAGAGTGATGTCCTCCCCTAGAATGATGTCTGCATTCTAACTCCCAGAACCTGTGAATGTGTTGGGTTATGTGGCAAAGGGGAATGAAGGTTGCTAATCAGCTGAGCTTAAAATAGGCAGATTATGCTGCATTATCACTTTGGACCCAGTGTAATCACAAGGATCCTTGAATGGGGAAGAGGCATCTGGAAGGGAGAATCAGAAAGATGGCAGCATGAGAAAGACTCAGCCCAATATTGCTGACTTTGAAGGGTGGAGCCATGAGCCAAGGAGAGCAGGTGGCTTTTAGAAGCTGAAAGGAAGCTGGAAAAGATGAGCCTTCAGAAGGAATTCAGCCCTGCCAATACCTTTATCTTACCCAGGAAGACTCATATTGAACTTGTGACCTATAGAACTGTAAGGAAACATGTTTGTGCTGTTCGATGTATATTAGGTTTGTGGTAATCACGTCTCAATCACCCTTAAGGTAATCACCCTCAACCACATCTGCAAAGTTCATTTTGCCAAGTCAGGTAACATTCATAGGCTCTAGGGATTAGGACCTGGATGTCTTTGGGGGCCATTATTCAGCCCATCCTAACAAGAAGGAGGTGGCTCTGCCGGGTCCTGGCCACAAAGAACCTAAGGCTGGAGAGGGGATGAGCCCATTGTTGGGATTTCTCTATGGGGACAAAAGATATGGCATTGATCTTAGTGACTTGAATTAATCATCATAGAATCAAGTGGAAATTTCTTGACCATTGAATTATTTTTCAATTCTGCAATTTGCAACCTGAGCTCCAGTGACTTGCCCAAGATTATAAATGCATGGTCAATTCTTAAATCACCTGAATGGGCTGGAAATGGTCATATCCCTCTGAATGCTCCTTGGAGGGGAGTGTCTGTGGGCTCAGGTGCCCTCATGGATAGGAGCCAATCCTTCGTGATAATCCCCACACCACTGCATAAGACACAAATTATTAAGAGTCACTGCATGGGTGATATAATTTGGGGGAGGAGTATTCTATAAACCTTCAAAAATTGTGTGCAAGTGTTTTGGTATATCGGGAGGTCTGTTTTCAAAGCGAGGGTTTATACAGTTCATGGGATTCTCAGAGCAAGCCACAACCCAAAAGATCAAGTCCAGATCCTCTCTGAGGCTAGTGTTTTAAAAAAAAAAAAAAGAAAGAAAGACAGAAAGAAGGGAGGGAGGGAGGGAGGGAGGGAAGGAGGGAGGAAAGGAGGAAAGGAGGAAAGAAGGAAAGAAAGAAAGAAAGAAAGAAAGAAGGAAGGAAGAAAGGAAGGAAGGAAGGAAGGAAGGAAGGAAGGAAGGAGAGAGAGAGAGAGAGAGAGAGAGAGAGAGAGAGAGAGAGAGAGAAAGAGAGAGAGAGAGAAAGAGAGAAAGAGAGAAAGAGAGAAAGAGAGAAAGAGAGAAAGAGAGAAAGAGAGAAAGAGAGAAAGAGAGAAAGAGAGAAAGAGAGAAAGAGAGAAAGAGAGAAAGAGAGAAAGAGAGAAAGAAAGAAAGAAAGAAAGAGCAGGAGAAACAGAAAGCCCTAAACAGGTCATTTATAAAGATACCTGGAAAATGTAACTTCCTTCATTCATTCGTTCATTCAGCATTTACTTTCTGTTAGCAGGCTCTCAGGAGTGAGGAAGTCGGAAGTAGGGAGATGAAAGAGAAGACAAGGCCTGTGCCTTCAAGAACTAAGGATCTAGGTTTGCTCTGACCTTGGGGGCTGAGATACTTTGCATCTTGAGTATACTCTGGTTACTATTGCTCTTGTCGCTCAAAGCAGCATGTGTCATGTGTTCTGTGCAGAGACTTAAGTTGGGCTGGCCCTTGCCGTCAAGGAGCTTACAGTCTAGTAGAGTAGTTGGGAGCTGTCCATGGAGGGTTTGAGCTAGCTATACCAGGGAGCTTATGACCATTGTTAAGTGGTGCTGAGGAGAGAGGACTCCCTGTGGGATGTAGGTGGCCCTGTGATAGGCCCTGTAATAGAAATGATGGGTAGCTAGAGGTGGGTGGAGTGTTCTGGAAGGATATCCCAGGCAGAAAGGGCAGAATCACAAGCAAAGAAGCAGAGTGGAAACTCTCAGGCCTATGAGAGAAGCCATGAGTTGTGCTCTGGGCATAAGAGGCAGGGTTTCAGATCTCTGGATTTCCCTTCATGGACTCCAAGACCTGGCCAAGTTATGACCTTTTTCTGCACTCAACTCCTCCTGTGCTCCCAACCCTGATGCTGACTTTCACTCTCTCATTCACCCAGAAGAGCTCTGTTACTTCTAAGGCTTTTCAAGACTAATGCCGCCCACCTGAGCTCCAGGGAAAGCCACAGGACAGGGTCCAGCCCCATCTTACCTGGGCTGCAGCGTCTGACAGGGTCCAGGACAAGGGTGAGGGAGACAAGGCCACACCCCATCTGTCTTGCAGCACCAATATAACAGGGAGCTTTGGCTAGGGGTGTTGACCTGAGAGAAAGACAGGTGATGAGATCAGGAGCCCCCAAATTTCCGCCCAAAGCTCCGCTGGTATCTCTGATCCCTACCTGCAGCCTTTCATTGGTGCAAAGCCCCATTCTCAGACTCTGCTGGCTGCAGAAGTCAGCTCACCTCTCTAAATTTCTTTCCTATCCAGAAGCTTAGCCCCTCCCAATTCTCTTTTTCTCAGCAGATCTCCAATGCCTTTGAATGAATGATTTCTGTATCTATCTGGCCAATGTACTTGTTCCTGGCAGGAATGCTGGTCTCCCTCTAGCTACTGCATCCCACCAGGAAGCAGAAAACCTTTCCATATTTGAAGGATAGTCATGGTAGGAGTTTTATGTTGGCAGTTGTTTTCTTTAGGACTTTGAATATATCATTCTGGCTTCTGTGATTTCTGTCGCGAAGTTGGCTCTGAGTCAGCTGTTTAAGTTTTACTCTTGCTCTTTGATGGTAATAGTTCCCTTTGTTCTCTTGCTGTGTTGGAGATTATTCTCTGCTCTGGTACTCTCGTTCCAGTGAAGTTAATTTTATCACGGTGTCCCAAGTGGCTCCTGTGTTCTTCTCTGTCTCTTCCATCCTTTCGCGTTTCCATTTTATCGTCTGACCTAAAACCAGGCCCTCAGAACCTTATTACCTAGTTCAAGACCTCATGACCCCTCATTTGGATCCCTGCGAACTAAACCCTCGCTCTCTTCTTTTTGCTTCACTTCATGAATCTTCCTTCTTCTAGCCTTGCTCTTTTTAACCTCATCCTCTACCCTCTGGGCTTCATGAGCTTTCTAACACCAAAGCGGACCATATCATTTCTCTGTTGAAAATATCAAGTGATTTCCCATGTCCTATGGGTAAGTAAATCCCTAGCTTCTTAATATGGGATTTAGGCTTCTGCAGATCGCTGGGCTCATCTCGCCTTATTTTCTACCTTGAACCTTGTGCTCTAAGAACCCTAATCAGTTTCTAATTCTCCTATGTCCCTGAACACACACACACACACACACACACACACACACACACACACACACACACTCCCCAAATGGTTCTTCTACCATGTGACTTGCTTCATGCTGCTGCTTCTCGCTGGAAAGCTCTTCTATCCCCATTTGTCTGAACTAAGCCACAGTTATTCTTTTGGCTCATGACCCTCATCTCTAGAAAGCCTTCCTGTCTCATTTTGTTCCCTACTCTCCCATTCTCCCACTCCTATTGCTCCTGTAATACAATTTGCATATCTTTATCATCACAGTGGACACAAATAACTCTCTATTTAAGTGTCTATCGCCCCCTCTAGATTGTGAGTTTTTTCAGCAACTGTGTCTTATTCGTCTTTATATCTCTAGTACCTAACACCTTGCCCGAGACATAGAAAGTACTCAATACATGTTTAAATGATTGATGAATTAATAAATAAATTTGTGTGAAAATTCTTTTAGTTTTACCTCCTTGTATGGGTCAATAATGTTAGTCCTATTTTAGGTGTGAAAAAATGTAGACTAAGAGCCCTGTCTCTGATTGCACAGCAAGTAAAAGTGAAACCCTGAAGGATCTCTAAAACCACCTCTATCTGATTCAAAGCCCTCACTGACTTCTCCCTTCCTTCTCCTAACTCTTTTGCAATTAGAGTCCTTAACATATGAACTGGCCTTTGATAACATGTGGCCCTCTAATGCTCTCTAATTGTAATACAGGTGAAAAAATCAATTAACCAAGTATTTGCTCTGACATTTTCTACCATTTTAGTTCAAAACTATGGCCTTATTAATTTATAGTGTAAAAATTCGTCATTAGAAAAGACTTTGACTATTACTGTCCACATGATAATCTAGACTGGGTGGAGCCTGGGGACATGGAAGCATACACCCCTCTGAGGAGGGACTGGGGTCAGGGATTGACACCTGTTGCAGCCAATGGGAAGAAGGCAATGTTGAGAGCACATACTGAAGGCCAGCCTGCACCAGGGCCACCCACGGGAGGGGTTGGTATGTTGGATCTGGCTTCCTGGGAGTTGAGCAGTAGGAGATGCTGCAGCAGGCATTGGCTGGAAGCTCTGTTGGCCCATGGCAGGACTTTGAATGCTTAGCCCCAGAGTGGGGCCGATAGGAGTAAGGCAGGGCCTGAGAACTAGAAAAGCTAAGGTTCTGGCCAGTTATCAGGACTGAGACTGGGAAGAACAAGAAGGGGCCCAGTTACCAGAAATGGGGCACTGAGTGGGACACAACCTCAGGAAGAAGGTGTGGTTCAACACCACAGCGTCGTAGGGGACCCAGAGTCAGGCCAGTCTGGGCCAGGGACTCCTTAGTTAATGCACTTCTAACTGAGGACCGAGGGCTTAAGCAGTGAAGGGAGGTGTGTCATCAAGTGGCCCAGGATCAAAGGATCAAAGGGACGTGCTTGCTCAGGAAGACCCTGAGCAAAGGGGCAGCAGATTGTGAAAGCAGATGAGAAGCCAGGAAAGAGTGAGATAGGGGAAGGTCAAAAGCTCGGAATATGAAGTCAAGATGGGGGTGAGGTGGGGCCTAGGAGAAGCTGATGCTGGTGGCCAGGGTGGTGCTAAGAGCTTTGATCCAGGTGAGTGGGCAATGACTCGGATTCGAGGCAGCCACACCAGGTACTAAACCTACATGTCCAAGGTGCCAGGAGGCATCAAGTGTTGAAGGGTCATAGATGGTGATTGGCCATCAGAAGGGGACTGAATAAGACAGAATGAAGAGCTGGGTCTATGGTTAGGTTCTTAGGAAGTCCTGGAAGCAAGCGCTGTGTTAAGGTTCAGGTAAGAAGGTGGTCAGGAAGCTCAGAGGATGGTCAAACCCAGGGAGCCACAGAAACTAAACGGGTGGGCAAGCAACAGACAATAGGCTGGGTACAGGCATGAAGGTGTAGGCGCTTGGACACAGGCACCAAGCCCTTGCTAACTGAGGCGTCTCTGCCTCATACCCAGAGCTTCCAATTTACCTTTGGAAATGCAGAAACCAGTCCCAGAGGAACTTTTAAAGTCCTCCTTCCAGACAGCAGCAAGTAATCTGGAGCAAATGGCATCTGGACGGGGGTGTGTTTGTCAGATTTCTCCAGAGAAAGAGAACTAATAGAAAGATTTATTATAAAGAATTGTCTCATGCAATTATGGAGACTGGCAAGTCCCACCATCAGCCTCCTGCAAACTGGAGACCCAGGAAAGCCAGTGGTTAAGTTCAAAGGCTTGAAAGCCAGACAACTGGAGGTGTAGATTCCAGTCTGAGTCTGATTGAGCCTCTCAGACAGAGCCAGACTGAATCCATCCTTCCTCTACATTTTTGTTCGGGCCCTTGAGGGACTGAGGGAGTGAGTGGATGAGGCTCACCATATGGGGGAGCGCAGCCCACTGTACTCAGTTCTGATTCAAATGCTAATCTCTATGGGAAGCTCTCTGACAGACACACCCACATCAATGTTTAACCAGGCATCTGGGCACCCGTGGCCCAGTCAAGTTGACACGTAAAATAACCATCATGGAGGGAGCAGCACAGATGCTGCCTCCTGCCTGTGGTGTGGGCATGCCCAGCAGTCTCCCTGGAGATTTACAGCTGAGTGGACTGCACTCTGGCTGGTTAGGTGGCCCCGAACTGTTCTGCAGTCCAAGGATCAGGAAATCGAATGCTTTGGGGTAGTACCCTTGCTGATCAGAAGTGTGGCTTCTTGGTTACCTCTTACTTGGCACCATCCTGCACATCTGACCAATTTGCTAATTCCTGGCCTCCACTTGGAAAGCTTCCAGCTCATTTTCACGCTACGCTGCGCAGTTCTGCTTTCTTAATGTAGTTTTAAAGTTGTATTAAATAAACAATGGGTGTAAAATCAAATTCATTATTGGACACTCCATGCTATTTAATTTTAGGGCTCCCATTTTGCCAGTATTTCTTCTGAGGACAACAAGGCATGGAGTGCCAGCATCTGAGCGGGTCCTGCTTGAGCTTCCCCGAGGAGGAGGAAGAGGAGGGAGAGGAGGAGAAGGGAAATCTCAGGGAGGAATGTTGGTGGAGAGAACCATGCTCTTTTCTATGGGGAAATGGCCTTTGATCCAATTTCTTAGGTTCCTCCAATCATCTGGGTAGCCACAGGGGAGCAGGTCAAATTTATTAGGAAAAAATCTGGTGAATTATGGGGTATCCTGTTTCAAATGTCCTCAGGTTGTGCCTGATAATTTTTTTTTTTCCTGAATAGGCAAAACTGGGAATTTTATGACCCGCCACCTTCTCCTAACTCCTCACCAGTTTCATCCTTCAATCCTTTCCATTGACTGAGCTTGTCCTCTGTGCCATGCTGGGGAGTCCTGGTGAATAGGCAGACCCAGGCCCTGCTTCAGGCTTTCCAGATCAAATCTTAGCCCAGTCATTATACTCTCCTAAGGCCCTTGACTCGCTTTTTCTTAGCACTGATCCTAGTTGTGATGTCATTATTTAATGTAATATCCGTCTCCTTCCTCTGAACTGTACCTTCCATGGGTGTAGAGGCCTTTTCTCTTTTGACTCACTGTTGCGCTCCTGGCCGCCAGTACCTGGCCTGGAATGAAATGGGCACTTAGTAACTATTGGATGGATGGAAGGAAGGATGAACGAAGGCAATGGGGAGGAAGGGAAGAAATCGGCCTTCTTCAGTCGCTGAGGGATTCTTAGCCCTTGGGAGCCCAGCCATATCAGAATCCTGGAACTTGGCTCCTGGTATTCTACAGGAGCAGAGCAGAGCTTTCCCCAGGAGGAGTCTGGGAGAGTTTCGACCATTCTCCCCAGTGATGTGCTATTTGCAGCATTTTCCTGTGGATGACTGGCTTCCTGGGGACCCTGCTGGCTGGCCTGCTTAATGATCTGCCTTCCTAAGAGCATCTCTGCACAGGGGCACGAGTCGGTCTTTCTTCCACAAAGTTCTAAACTCCGGGGAACTGCACCTCCTTTTTCATTCGAAGCCCCTACAGATGTGTGACTCTCCTATGCATATGGCTCCTTCTGCTCCTTCTCCTTGAAGAGTCCTCTCCCCCATATCCAGTCTTCCCATCCTCAAAGGCCCAACTTAAGCTCCACTACCCCCTGAAAGTCTCCCCAAGACACTTCAGCTAACAGTGTTCTCTCTCCTCTGTAACCGTGCAGAGTCTTCGCAAGATCTTTGCTGTATCTCTTCTTTGGTTTTACTCTGTCTGATCAACTGCCTCTGCTTCTTGAAGTCACAGGTCTTCCCTGTCTAGGGTGACCAACTCTTCCTGGTTTGCCTGGAAGCACTTTCCCAATTGTAGCACTGAAAGTCCCATGTCCTGGGGTCCCTTTTGGTCCTGGGCAAAGCAGGACAGTCGGTTACCCTAACCCTCCCCCAGCTTGGCCTACCCACCCCAAGTTTCTGACAAGCTACTACCAGCTTGAAAGTCAAGATTCAACTCAAGAGTCACTTCCTCCAAAGAGATGTCCCCTCCCAGGTGCAGAAGACGTCTGCTGTGCCAGTGCCGTCACTGCTCACCTGGGCTCCTCACAACCATGCGTCTCTTCAGGTCACACATTAGGATTCCCAGTGCCCAGCATAGTATCTGACACATAGTAGGTGCTCAGGAAGGAAGGATTTGCCAAACAAGCAGGAATACTAATTGTTGAGTTGAATTGTATCCCCTAAAAAGACGTTGAAGTCCTAGCTAGTGAATATGACCTTACTTGGAAATAGGGTCTTTGCAGATGATCAAATTAAAATGGGGTCCTTAGGGCGGACCCTAATCCAAAATGATTGGTATCCTTATGAAAAGCACAAATTTGGACACAGAAACAGACACACGCAGTGGGAAGGCAATGTGAAGAGACACAGGAAGAGGATGGCCATTCACAAGCCCAGGAATTCCTGTGGCTACCAGAAGGCAGGAGAGAGGCCTGAAACACATCCTCCCCTAGTGTCTTCAGAGGCAGTCGGCCCTGCCTGCACCTTGATTTTGGACTTGTAACCTCCAGAACTGTGAGATAATACATTTCTGTTGTTGTAAGCCGTACAGTCTGTGGTACTTGTTACAGCTGCCCAGAAACGAATTCACTAGGGTACCATTAGGAACTAATTATGTTCTCTACTCCACCTTCACCCCATTACAGGTATAAACCAGCTCCTTGGGATTTGAGACTCTACTGTGTGAACTCTTGGGGGCCCGGAGCTGATCTGCTGGCTCTCAGATAATAATACGTGGTCTTCAGGTCCCTTGCTGTCAGAAGAATAATCTCATGTTAGTAATTAAAATGTCCAGTAAAAGAATGTTCCAATACTCCACATCTCTTTCCCTCTCATAGGCCAGGTTGCTCTGGCAGCCTGGATTGGTGGGGGCTGGAAGTCGGTGAGTTATAGTCAGCTTCTTCTGTGTCTCCCCCTACCAGTGGAAACACAGCACATTCTCCAGGTACCCTCCTTGAAAACCCTCTGATTAGACTTGAGATGAAGTGGTGGGCATCTCCTGCCTCTCCCATGAGATGTGGGACTCAGAGCACCCACAGCTCGCTCTCTGCAAAAAAATAAAATAAAATAAAAATAAGTCCTTCCTCACTTTGACTTTAGCCCTGAAACACCCTTGAAGTGTGTGGGGCTAAGTACAGCACAGGTGGTCTGCACCTCACTTTTCAATGTGGGGGAACAATTCCTATTTGGTTTGCTTTTCAGCCCGCTAAAGGGAACCTGGGCCAGGGTATGGAAAGAGTAAGAGGTGTAAGATCAGCCTGAAGCATCTGGTTGTGTTGGAAGGTAAGGAAGGGCTCTAAGAATAAAGGAGACAGGTGAGAAAACACAGAAGCCAGCTTGAAAGCTCCCTAGTGGCCAAATCTGGGACAATGTGAACATGGCAATGAATCGTGAAAGGAATGAATTATAACCCATGGAATTAAAAAAGAATTCTTAGGTCCATGCTTATACTCAGAAAAGAAAAAGGGTTATAGGAATTGGCAATGTGTCTGTAATGTTGTAAACTTCTCCCAAGTGTTTTCACAGAGGAGAACTCTCACTTGATCCCATCCTTCTCATTTTTCAGATGGAGAAACTGAAACCCAGAAAGATGTAATAACGTTTCCAAGATTGTTCAGTGATCTGGTCAGTGACAAATCCAGGACCAGACCCCACGTAGTTTGATGTCAGTCCAGCACTCACGACTGCCCCAGGCTGGTGACAACCGTGAGCGACCTTCACCCGCCCAGTGCTCTGTCTTCTCCCCTGAGTCCGTCCAGCTCTTTACTCTCCTGGCTGTAATGCCCTTGGAGCAACCCTCAGGGGATCCACGACTCTCCCACCTCTCAGCCCCCGTGTCCAAAACTTACTCAGCATCCGCCTGTCACCTCCACCTTAATAAATAAGAATCTCTTTTCAGCTTCTTTGTCTTTCTCACCTCGGGGGCCACCTCCTGTAACCACACTGTCAATTACACCTCATGTCTAGCAAGGCCAGAGCTAATGAAAAGCAATAGAGAATTCACTGCCTTTTAATGAGGGAAACATGGCTTTTTACAGGGAACAATTTATTGGGCCAATTCCCCCCGTCCATCACCCAGGGGAGTGGCTGCTTTTTGTACCCTGTGTTTGTTACTGTGTCAGGCACTGCGTAAAATTGCCAGCCGAGCACCGAGGTGAAGGCTCTGACTCAATTTATAGGGTGACATCTCTAATCTGCCTCCTTGGATCAGTAAGTGATCCTGGCAATGAGATGCATAGAAATTAATTACTCCTCCCCTCCCGCTCCCTGGCAGCCAGGCGTGGGGCATCCTCCCTGGCCAGAACAGCTGGGCGACAGGCCACTGACCTTCATCATCCCTCGCTGTTTATCCTGGCAGGAGTACGCAGGGGAGACAGAGGATCACACTGCCAGAAAAGACAAGGGGAAAAGACACAAAAGGAGGGCATTGTGCGCTGAGAAGCCCTGTTGGCGGTCAAAAGCAAATACCAGGTCCATTACCATCCCAAGGAAGAGAGGGAGGCAGGGAATGCAAGAAGAGCATCCCAGGCTGAGATTCAGGAGATGTCTCATTCTGCCACTCATTTCCTCTCTGACCTTGGGCATGACATTTCATCTCCAAAGTAAAGTGTTTCAAACAGCATGATTGCTCTGATGTTCTGCAAAAATGGGAAGTCCTCTCCCTGTTATCCTCCTGACCTTCTCTGAATGATATATTAGGCTACTCTCAGTCACGGGGTTTTAGGCTTGGTTGAGCTGTGTGACCTTGGGCACGTCCCTTTACTTCTCTTCACTCTAAAGAGTCATATGGTTCATGATCTATCTACTTCCAAAATGGCTTTGTGAGTCAAGTGAAATAAAGTTGGTTTAAAATATAAGATCATATCATTTAAATTCCAGACCTAGGGTTAGCTTGGCGGAATAAGGAGAAATGGTCATTTTGAGGAGCACTAAAGAGTATCTGCCTTAAAGTATCTTCCACACTTTTTATCGTATCTGAAATTCTACCATTACAGACTCATCTCTTTGAGTCTTCAGGTATAACATGAACGTTAAGTTAGTTTTTATTAATGCTCACACACTCTGTCCTAAGTACCATATTAGATCACCATAATACTTACATAGTCAGCCGCAAAGCAAATCTGCAAGGTAAATATCATTGCCATTTTATGAAATGAAATGGAGTCTCCAAAAGAGAAATAAGCCGGCCTAAACCACTCCGTAAATTATGAGGATCGAATATTTTCAAAAATGAACTTTCCTGAGGTATAATTTGGAAACAATAAAATGCGCACAGTTTAAGTGTCTGTGTGATGAGTTTTGACAAATGTATATAGCCACATAAATACTACCATAATCAAGATATGGAACATTTCCATGACTCTAAAAGGTTACCTTCCAATCAATTCCCACTCCATTTCCAGGCAAACACTAATCTGCATTTTTCACCATGGGTTAGATTTTTCTTATCATTTTGCAAAAGTGAAATCATTCTCTATATACCCTTTTGTAACTGGCTTTTTTCAATCAGCATGTTTTAAAAATTTTATTCATGTTTTTGCATGTATCACTTGGTCATTCTTTTTATTGTTGAATATTTGTTTATCCATCCTGTTGATGGACATTTACATTTTTCCCAGTTTTGGGCAATTATGCAAATAGCTATTTTGAACACTGTATACAGGTTTTCGGGTGGACATATGTAGTTTTTTTCATAGTTTTCTTAGGATTTTCTAAGTACCTGGCTATGTTCTCTGCAAATAAAGATACTTTTACTTATTTTTTTTGTAATCTATAAACCTTTTATTTCTTTTTCTTACTTTATTCCACTAACTAAGAACCCCAATACCATGTTAAATAGAGGTGATAGAATGGATGTACTTGCAATATTTCCAATATTATTATTAATAGGAGAAAAGTATTCAATATTTCACTATTAATTATGATGTTAACTATAAATTTTTCATAGGTACTCTTTACCAGATTAAGGAATTTTCCTTTTATTTCTAGTTTGTGGGGAGTTGGTTGTTTTTTTTATCATGAATTGGTATTGAATTTTGTCAAAAGTATTTTCTGTATCTGTTTAGATAAGCATATGACATTTCTTTTTTATGCTGTTAATATGATAAACTATACTAACTGATTTTCGAATGTTAAACTAGCCTTACATTTCTAGTATAAATCCCACTGGCCATAGTGTATTACCCTTTCTTTAAGTTGTTGCATCCAATTTATTAATAATTTGTTGAGGATTTTTTTGACTATATTTATGAGGGATAGCCTATAGTTCTCTTGTAATGTCTGGTTTTGGTGTCAAGGTAATGCTGTCCTCATAAAATGATTTGGGAAGCAATTTTTTCTCCTTATTATCTGAATGAGTTTTTGGAGGATGGGTATTATTTCTTCCTAATATTTTTTGTGAGAAAATTATTATTACTGTTATTATTATTACCAATCCAATCTCTTTAATAAATATAGGACTTTTTAGATTTTCTATTTATTCTTGGTCAATTTTTGTCATGTGTGTCTTTCAAACAATTTGCCCATTTCATCTAAGTTGTTGAATTTATTGCCATTAAGTTACTCTTAACATTTTATTATTGTATTGATGTCTATAATATTGGAGCCAGGATTTTAACACATTTTGCCTGACTCTAAAGTTTATGCTCTTTCTCCCGTGCAATCCTATCTTGTAATGAAATTCATTTTCTCTGGGACAGTCATGTGTGAAGTCCTCAGGAGGAAATACCTTAACAGCAACTGAAAGCCAGGTGAGAGCCAGGTTTGAACCCAGACAAAGAGGCCCGGCAATTAAGTTGAGGATCCTCAGGAAAGACAGGGGGAAGGAAGCAGTAACAGTGTGTTTCTTTAAAGTAACTGAGGCACAAACTTGGACCACATAAGCATACCAAGGTCTCCTATGCTACAGAGTAGGTCTGTGGGTATTTGGGGGTGGAGGGGCAGGGGAAAAAGAGGAGATGCTGCTTTACCAAACGTATGCCCGATGTTTTGAGTTGGGCTTGCCGGTGACAACATGTCCCAGATGATGGCTGGATGTCTTTCAGTTTTCTCTACTTATTACACTATGAAACTACCAGTTTTACAGTATGTGTTGATAGCACGTGACTTGAACTTGGCACAAATGCATAATTGACTTACCCAGAAGCCATTCTCTTTCTTTCAAGCTGGCAGAACTTGTCTTCCTCCACAGAGGTTAAAGATACCAGCTATTTGCTTTTCTAGCTTTCTTTCCAGTGAGGAGTGGCCTCGTGACCAGTTTGAGTATAAAGAAAAGGCTAAGGGAAGCGCTCCCCTTTTCCTTCTGGTGAGCACTCTCACAGCCCCACCTGGCTTCTTCCCCTTTAACTTGACCAAAAGGAAAACGTGAATTAAAATTTTCCCCTGAAAACTTCAGAACCTCATAGGAATAAATCCATGGTCCTGGTCCAAAGACCTCAGGATGAGAACCCTTCTCTAGAAGTGCAGATTTTGAAAGTAAAAATTCTGTCAGATTGTGGGACATTCATAACATCCCTCTGTTATTTATATTGTCTCTTGGCACTTTCTCCAGAGCAATTGGCAGCAGAACCCTTAAGCCACAGGAGACTGGCCTCTTGCAGCAGGGTGGTGAGAAAGAATAACGACTTTCTCTTGCAAAGGCAGTCGTCTCAAGACTGGGGGACCGAGGAGGAGTGAGAAGAAAGGAAAGTACTGCTCCTACATAGAGAAGGAAACCTAAACAGCCAGTAAACCTATGAAAAGAAGGCCAGTTTCTCTAGTCATCAGACCACTCAGAAATGCTGGAAATGCAAAGTAGAACCACAGTATAATATTATTCGAAATTTATTCACGATATTATTACAAAAAGAAAGACGTGTGATCATACCAATGTTTGATGAGGAGATGAAGCCATCCTAACTCATGTACTCCACTATTGATAGGGTAAATAGCCAAAACTACATTGGAGAGCAATCTGGCAATATTGAGTAAAGCTAAAGATATGCAGATACTTATACCCAACAACTTCACTCTAGGTCTAAATTCTACAGATCCTATTGCAGATTGTGCGTGAGGGCAAACGTGCCAGAAGCTTCACAGAAGCACTGTTTGTAACAGTGAATGATCAGAACTATTCTAGCAGTTCCAATGGGCGGGAACAAATTAATATACTGTTGTGTATTCATTCACGCGATGGAATACTACCCAGCACCAAACATGGGCAAGCTCGGGGCTTCATGCTCTTGAATGAGGGAAGAGAGTCGCAGGAGACGGGGCACAGCATATCACCACTGATACGAGTTTAAAAGCCTGCAAAACCGGACTCTGTGCCCTCTGTGGGCATGTGCCCACATGCCTTAATAGTATCAAGATTTTTATAGAAATTATGAAGCCAAGTTAAGGATGGTTCCTGCTTCTCTGGGGAAAGGAGGCAAATGGGACTGGAAAGTGATACACAGAGAACTGCCAGTGGATTTATCGTGTTTGATTTCTCAAGCAGGGTGGTGATAGATGGGCCTTCAAGATCTCTATAACATTTTGTATGCCTGAAATTTTTTATTAATTTTTTTAAAGGAAAGAGAAGCAGAGACACAAAGGAGATTCGCCCGGGGAGAAGTCCTGAGAGCTTGACTGCAGAAAGGTCAGAGGCGACTGTGAGAGACTCAGAATAAGAGATCTACATTTGAATCCCAGCTCTCCTGCTCACCAACTGTGGTGTGATTTGAGGGGCAAGTTAATTAACCTCTCATGCACCTAATTTTCTCAGGTGCAAAATAAGAATTAATGATATTTACTCTTACGTCCGTGTGGTCAGTTCAGTAACTAAAATATTTTAAGAACCTAGCACAATGCCTGGCACATTTTTAGGGAGATTACCCAGTCTGGTTTATCTGGGACAATCTTGATTTACACCTGCTGTCTTAATAGGGCCTGTTTCAATTTCAAAGGTGTTCTGATTTGGAGGATAAATGATAGTGTCACTCTACATGTTGTAAGTACTCAATGTACTCTCTTCATGTTAGTCCCCTTTTTGGTTTCAGGTCCTTAGAAACAGGAAACAATTGCCCCTCCCTTCTCTCTCAATATCCTTCTTACCCTATCTCTCAGTGGAAGGTTTAGACATCCCTCCATTCTATGACAGGACCAGAGAACCTAATCCATTAGATTGAATTGCTGCAAAATCACTGCTCAAATTCCATGAAGCACTAGGGTCAGAAGTTTAGAATTGATAAGAGCAAAATGGCACACAGAGTATTCATGGCAAAGAGAAAAAAATGCCAAAGAAATACAATGAAAACTAACTTTTTCTTAATCATTGACTATGTGCCAGGCATTTTCTGTTTTACGTGGATTAACTCCTTTAATCTTTACAGGTGAGGAAAATGAGGTCCAAGAGTGGCATGCACCGAAGCCGACCGACCCCAGAGTCTGCTATTGGTTACCACGCCTTACTGCCAAGGAGTCTGCTATGAGGTAACAGGACTGTTTTTTTTAAAAAAAATCAACCCAAAATATGACGATTTAAATGGACATAGTTCTTCAGTGTGGCTCGTTGGAAGGCTATGTGTGTGTTCCCACTATGTGGACGTTATTTAGCATAACTGGAATCTTCTTTGGGAATTCCCATCATAATTTGGGCACAGGTCATCAAATACCTGTAGTTTTCTTATCTTTTAAGGTGGATAATTTTTCCAAAAGAGTTAGCAGTCATGTAGAAATGAAAATGAAAACTATAATGAGTTACCACAACAAACCCAATCGATGACTAAATTAAAAAGACTGATAATACCAATTGTTGGTAAGAATATGGAGTAATTAGAACTCTCATACGTTGCTGGTGGAAATGAAAAATGACCCAGCCTCTTTGGAAAACAGTTTGACAATTTCTCATATAATTAAACATACCCTTACCATACGACACAGAGAAAGGAAAGCTTATGTCCACACAAGGCCTACATGTGAAAGTTTATAGCAGTTTTATAAATAATAGGCCCCAATTAGAAATAATCCAAATGTCTATCAACAGGAGGTAAGGTAAACAATATACCAGAGTACTACCCAGCAATAAAAAGGAATGAATGACTGTCATGTACGATAACATCGTTGTGTCTCAAAACCATTATGCTAAGTGGAAGAAGCCAGACACGGAAGGCTTCAAATGATCTTAGTTAATCTTCACACACTCTATTTTTGTTCCCATTTGACAGATGAAGAAAGTGAGGCACAGAGAAATTAGGCCCAAGTCACATAGACAGTAAGTTTTAGAGGCAGAAGTCAATTTTAGCAGCCTGACATTGAAGGCCATGTTCTTAGTTACCATGTTATTTTGAAGGCTGCCACAGGCCACAAACCATTTCCCTTTCCAAAGCACCCTCAAGGCATGTGGGCCAATTGTAACAGAAACAGAATGGGCTGTAAGAGTCTCTACTGGCAGACACACGGTTGCACACGGTTGCACATGGCTTCGATGAAGCTCCCCCCCCATGGCTGGGGTCCCAGCCTGCCCTCCAGCTAAGCTCACCCAACTTATACATCTCTGCTTTCAAAATAGATCAGGCGAGTATCAATGATCATATCTTTTAGAATCTGACTTCTGTAGCAAAGACAATTGGGTGCAGGTTGGGCGGAGGAGGTTAACCATTTGCATTCTAACAATCAGAGCTGATGAAGTGGTCCAGGCCAGCTCACCAGGTGGTGTTCTCACCACCTTGACGGTATAAAGGGTCACATTTTGATTCCTGGAGTGTGGGATTGGGAAACTCATCCATCCATCCATCCACCCATCTACCCATTTATCCACCCATCCCTCCCTCCATCCATTCTCGTTTGTATGCATTCACCAGTTATTTATTGCGGACCAGGAACTATGCTGACTGTTCGTCGGGTAAGGTGGCATTGAAGGACCATCCATTCCCTGAGACCCTATAAGGTCCCATCTGAGCCTATAAGAGTGGCCTCCACATCAGGACACCCTATCACAATCTTCAGCATACCCTCCAGAAGAGTCTACTGCGGGCTGTCTTCTTGAAAGAAGCCATAATCTAAGGCTCATCTAAATTAAAAGAAATTAGTTCTGTTAAACCATGGGCTTTATCCACTTTAATGAATTGTGGGAAACAACAATTTAAACAAAGTCCAGGAAAACAAGTAGATTTTACAGACATACTAGTTCTAAGGATGCCATTGAGTGGAGACCCCTAGGGATCTGATTTAATTAATTCATAAAGTCTGTTGTAGTACATTCAGTGCTTGTATACAGATCGATGTCCCCGAGGTGTTTGAGCATAGAGCATATTCATAACAGGCCGAGACAACTCCAGTGCTGCCTGTGGGATTTCCCTCACTCAGGAGACCAGGACTCTATACCAGTTTCTTCTACTCTGTGTCCCTGGGCCGTTAGGAAAATCACGCTTCCTCTCTGACCCCAGGTCCTCACCTACCGTCTAAGAGGACCTAGTGAAAGGCTCTCGGGGGAGTTTCCCAGCTCCAACAGTCCACGAGTCTATGATGTAGTTATTCATTCAGCAAATCCTGAAAACTGCAGTTTATTCTGGGTCTGGGTCATAATCTGTAGCCTGAAGGAGGCCCAGAATCATATACCTATGTTCTCTTGGAGAGGACCCTCTGAACACTATGATGTTGAGTCTGAAGAAGTGCTTTAGAAGCAGCAGGTCATTGGTGAAAGCCTTGCTTTGGGGGCCAGGCTACGGCTGGCTATCTGGGTCAGTCCCAGCCCCCAAGATCTGCCTCAGGCAACATCTGTCTTTCTCAGCAAACAGTGTTGCATAGAGAGGAGCAGAAATGGAGGAGGCTCGCAAGAACTTGAAAGTGGCACAAAAAAGCTGAACACAAGGGGCAGAACGAGCTGAGGCAGGAAAGCTGGGCTCTGGTTACTTCTCCTCTACCAGGAGCCACCGCTTTGACAGCACAACAATCACACTATTTTTTAATTTGTCTTCCCAACCAATCCACTGTCTGAAAGAAATTCTAAAGCCTCCTGGCCACTAGAGCGTCGCCTGTACATGATTCAATTAACCTTTACGGTGGCTTGGGAAGTTTGTGCGATAAGAGAGTCTTGCCTTAATTGGCATCCTGACAGACAATAAAGTGTGATCAGATGAAGAGGGCATTGGGGACGCCATTAGCATCCTCTACTGAAGACTACGTGGTGTGTAAAAGTTGTTTAATTTCTGCTAGAGAAGGAAGGGAAAGGGAAAGCTGATTCACATTTCCTGCAATTTTTTTTTTTTTGGCTTATTAAGTATTTCATTTCCTCACTTGTAAACATCAAGTGATCTTGGTACGTTGGTGTCTGTACCGCTCCCTACCTCGCTTTTACTGCTCTGTAATCCACCAAATGATCATTTCCCTGTTATTAAAACTTTGCATTTCACAAGAGGTGTTTTGAAAAAACTAACATACATAGAGACAGATGGAGTGATTCTCTTTCAAGACTTTCAAATGGGAGAAATGTGGCGAGGCGGCGGGAAATAAGACTGTGCCGGAGAAAGACTGTAGGAAGGTGGCTTAGGTGGTTTTTAATTCTCTCATGGGTAGAAAGTAAGAGACATGGATGCTGGAAATCAGGGGAATGAGCACTAGGCCAATGTCTGATGCTCTCTTATCACTGGGAAGAGTTTTAAATCTTGGCTTTTGCAGGAAGCTTTCCCCAACTGAGAAACGAGGAGAAGAGAACTGATATTTACTGAATACCTTCTATGTGCTGGGTACAGTCCCAATTATCTCCCTGATTCTCATGACCAGCCCTGAGAATGAGGTCTTATCATGCTGCTTTTATAGAGGAGGAATTTGAGACAGAGAGAATTTATAAAACTTGTTCAGGGAGCCAGTCAGTGGGTGACAGTGCTTAAAGTACATCTTTGCTGTGTCTTTCTCTTGTACCCCATCAGAAGGAGGAGGCATGGACCTCTTTACATTGAACCTGACAAAAAAAAGCCCCTCTCTACTGAGTGCACTCCCCTACAAGAGACAAAAATGCCTGCCAACTTAATTTGTGTACTAACTAATGTGCATTGAAAAGAGCTTTGAAATGTTTAATGTGCTAAAAATGAACAATTATTTTTCACTCATGCAAAGACATTTAAAAGTAAATAGAGCCAGACCAACGTAGGTATAATTATCAATGCTTTGTAGCAAATTCTTCTGGAATCAACAAATTGTCATTAAATGTAGAGCAAATGCTCGCTCTGAACACAATACTCTGCTGAGGAGAGTGGGGGAAAAGAGGTAGAAGACAGGCTCTGTGTTTTCTAAGAGGTGCCACAAGTCATGGACATGTGAAAGTAGATGATGTACATGCACCATGTTCACACCGATTCCCACACACAAGGTTCCACACACGTGCACATACGTGCAGAATCACCCCTACCTTAGGTACTTGGGATATATGTTAAACCAATAGACATCAAACCTGCCCTCATGAAGCTTCCTGAATTGAGGGGAAGACAGTCTCTGAATAAGTAATTACGGATGTGAAGAAGAGAAATCAGGCCATGGGGGGGTTTGGAAGAGGAGAGGCTTGGGAGCACTGTCAGCTTCCTGGCCTGTGTGTCCTTGGGCAATCGATCACTCCACCTCTTCACTTAACCTTCTAACACCAGGATTGGAGTTTGTGCTCAGTAAGGGTCTATCTTGACACGTTGTGACTGTGAATGTCATGGAATGCCACGATCCCAGGCAAAAGGAGGAACGAGGCAAACTTTCTGTGCAGTGTCCTCCCTCCTGATGGCCATCCTTGTACAGCCTTCCCAGCTTCACCATGCAGCACGCTTTCCCCGCTGGACCCCTGTACCTCGGACAGCTCTCCCAACTCCCAGGGAACCCTCATTGCCATCCCTGCACCCTGGGTCGCCTCTCTCCCTCAACATCTTCCTGGGACAGGCCTTCGGAGCCCTCTGACACCTGTTGTGGCGACAAGGCAGAGTGCCACAGGTCCTCTCACTTAATCCTTGACCATTTCAGCTGCAGCCTCTGTAGGTGGTCCTTTGATGGCAAATCCCATGAATGACTGCAATCGAGGGAATATAAAATCACAAGAGAAGAGACAGCATGAGTGTAGGAGCTCGGCAATTTGGGAGTGGAGTGGGGACTGGACTACAAGAAAGGAGGATCCTTTCTCTCAAATATCACTTTCATGTTAGGCCTCCCTCAGCGTAAAGGAAACTCACCGGCAGTAAAGTGTAAGGGGTGATTAGATGGTTCACCGAGAAAAGCTCTCTCCTACACGTAGCTGTGTGTCTCTTCTAATGCCTTAATTTCCAGGCTCCGTTCGGGCTTATTCTCCCTTGATTGAAAATGGAGGAATAGTTTGATGAAGCAGTAACTCAGTAGAAATGATGATGATGATGATGATGATGATAACAGCAATAATAATAATAACAGACGAAAGGCTCATTTACAGACCTTTGCATTTTCCATTTTTGTCTTTGTTCTATCCTAGATGAACAGCCGCTAGTTGATCCTTCTGGCATCTCTGTGAGGTAGGTAAGAATTAGAATTCCTTCTCAAGAAATACTCAGTTGATTAATAACCAAGGAGGTGGGTGATAAACCGTTGAGTTACTGGCTTTTCCTGCCCAGAGTCACCACTGGCGGACCCCGTCCCACAGTAATCATGACGCCTGGTTTTTGTGGTCCACTGGGCTGGGTCCTGCACATAGTGGGCACTTAATGCATTTGCTAGGAGATCAATTGAAATATTGACTGAGTAAATAAATGAGTGAGTGAATGAGGGGTCTGAGAGGCGTGTCAGGTGCAACCCACTTGGGGCCTTCAGAGACTGTTTACCTGTGTTCTGGACGCTTCTAACTGCTATGGTTTGTTTTAGAGATGTCATATGCTATCTCTGCTCACCAATCGCAGAGATGAAAATTTTGCCATTTTCATTAACCCTCCTCTGCATCTTCACAGGAAGAAAGGGCACTGGGAAGGGGGAGAACAGGGACAATACAATGGTAAGAGTGAATTGTCCCTTGTGTTTCATCCAGTCCTTCATGTCTCCCCTCTGCTTGCCCAAGGCTGAATGATTCTCTACAACTCTGGGAAAGCCAAAATGGTCTCTCTGTCTCCAGTTCCTCCTCCTACAGTCTATAGCCAGCTCCCTGCTGAATCCAGGAATTCAAATCTGTTCGTGCAGCTCTCCTAATCAACAAGCAAGCAAGCAAACAAAATAATTCTTCCTGACTGTTGGAATTGCTCCCAACTGTTCCAGCTGCGTAGACTTTGACATTAGCACACTAAGTTCTTATCAAAGGTTAGACCTTACTCACTCTGAGACCTTGAATATGTCACTTAGTCTTTCTGGCCTTAGTTTTTCCATCTGTGAAGTGGGAAGAATAATACCTGCATTGTGGGAATGTTGTTTGAATCAACGACAAATGTGAATTGTGGTTTGTGGGGACACAATCCCAAAGAGCAGTTTCCAGGCTCTTGGCCTCACATGGAAAGGTGCTGGCTCGGATAGTAGATGGCCATCAGCTGTGACTAGTTGGCCATCAGCTGCTACCAGTTAGCCATTAGTCACTGATATTGCCGTGGCTACACTAGCAAGCAAATGGGGTTGGTTGGTTGGGAGAAAAGAGAAGCACATATTGTAGCTATCAAGGTTGGTTGGTTGGTTGGTTGGTTGGTTGGTTGGTTGGTTGGTTGGCAGAGAAGCTGACGGCGGATTGCAGTTAACAAGCGGTTGTTTGACTGGCAGAGAAGTGGATGGCAGATTGTGGTTAGCAAGTGGATTGTGGATTGCGGATCATATTGATCCTACTTCCTGTGTCTCGCCTGGCCGCCAGCGAGATGGGATGCAGGAAGACCCCTCGTTGGGGTACTGGCGGATGTTTGCTTGTGTGTCTGGACCAGCCACCATCAAGAATATAGTGGTATAACTACCCTATCTATGGCTCTGTGGGTGTTCCTTTTTGGCATCACGATATCCCATGTTCTTATGCGGGGAACAGGAGTTGAGACCCCACATGACAGGGTTCTTTTGTATTTAACAAATCTTTAAAAAGGAAAAGAATGAACCTATGGTCTATAGGGGACTAATAGATGAAATACTAGATCTTCAGGAGCCTTGAAAATATTCAGGGTCTACCCTAACTAGAAGTGCATCTTATTCCAGACTGCCTTGCCTTTACTCTGCCCCCAACGAATCTTATCTATACAATGTCCCCTTTCCTCAAAGACCTGCTCTTCTTTCTAATAATATGATGAACTAGTCATGAACTAATGGCTACCAACAAGTTAAAATATAGCTTTTCCAAGTGACTGTTTACTTTTGAACACTGACTTTCCACGTGGTTGATATTTTGGTTTGCTGTTTGCTTTTTAAATTTGGTACATTTTCATAATGTTAGATGTTATTCTATTTGCATGTATTATTTTAATTAGTATTTAGTTTTTTCTTTACATAAAGTAAAATTCAGTTTTTTGTTGTATAGTTCTATGAGGTAACCTTACCAATTAAGATACAGAACATGTGCTTCACACCTCCCAAAATTCCTTTTAGAGCCCACTCATCCCCCTCTCGAGCCCCAACTGGAGACCACTGATCTTCTCTGTCTCTATAGTTTGTTTTCTCCAGAATGTCATATAAATCGAATCATGGAATATATAGATTTTTGAATCTTTCTTCCCTTACTTGGCATTATTCATCCATGTTGATTCCCATATCAATAATTTATTCCTTTTTATTTCTGAGTAGTATTCCATTATATAGATGTTCCACAGTTTGCTTATCCATTCCCTAAAGGACATCTGGTTTGCTTCCAGGTTTGGATATTATCAACTATACACATTCATATAAAGGTCTTTCTGTGAACCAGAGTTCTCATTTCTCTTGGATAAATAACTAAGGTGGGATTGTTGGGTCATATGGTAAGTGTGTGGTTAACTATGTTTTAAAACATCACTGAACTGTTTATCAAAGTGGATGTATCATTTTGCATTCCCACCAGTAATGTTTGAGAGTTCCAAGTGTTCCACAACATCACAAGCACGTAGTTATTGTACATTTGCTTGATTTTAGCCATACTAATCGGTATGTAGTGGTACCATCTTGTGTAGAAGCCCTTTAACAGGTTAAGGTAGTTTCCTTCTGTCCCTAGTTTGCTGCGAGTTTTTTCTTTTTATCCTGAGTGGATGTTGAATTTTGCCAGATGCTTTTTCTGTACCTATTAAGATGATCATGTGGTTTTTCTTCTTTCGTCAGTTAATAATGGTGAATTACAATCATTGATTTCAAAGTTTGACTCAGCCTTGCATGCCAGGGATAAACTCCACTTATTCATGATGTATTACCCTTTTAATATATTGCTGGATTTGATTTGAGAAATTTGTGTTCAGAATTTTGGTATCTATGTTCATGAGAGATATTGGTCTGCGGTTTTCTTATCTTATAATGTCTTTGTCTGGTTTTGGTGTTAGGATAATGCTGGCCTCTTAAGAGGAAAGCAACCATAGACCATACGTAAACAAATGGATATGGCTGTGTTCCAATAAAACTTTATTTGTAAAAAGAGGTGGCAAGTCAGATGGGGCCCACAGACTATACTGCCTTAGAATATCGGCCCAACTCTGGCTTAGAATATTGATTTGAGATCTTTCTTTTTTTCTAAGCATTTAATGTTATAAATTTTCTTCTAAGCACTGTTTAACTGCATTCCACAAATTGTGTAATGTGTATTTTCTAATTTCCCTTGACCCTTCCTCTTCAACCCATGAGTTATTGCAGTGTGCTGTTTAATTTTTAAATATTTAGGGATTTTCCAGATATTTTTCTGTGACTGATTTCTAGTTTAATTCCATTATGGTCAAAAAACATACTTTGTATGGTTTCAGTTATTTTACGTGTATTAAAGCTTCGTTCATTATTCGGGTTATGATCCATATTGGTGAATGTGCCATGTGCATTTGAAAAGAATGTGCATTGTTTTGTTTTTTGATGGACTGTTCCATTTATATCAATTAGGTTAAGTTGATTGGCAGAGTTCTTTAGTTCTATATCCTTGGTGATTTTCTGTGGATTTGTTCTATGGATTACTGTGAGAGGAATATTAAAGTCTCCAGGTATACTTGTGGATTTGTCTATTTGTTTTTCAGTTCTTTGCTTCATGTAGTTTGAATTTCTGCTGGTAGGTATTTATACATTTAGGACTGTTATGTCTTCTTGACATGGCCCTTTGGTAATTCTGTAATGTTCCTCTTTATTCCCAGTAATTTTACTTATTCTGAAGTCTTCTTTGTGTGATGCTAATATACAAGGAAAGATTTCATCTTTCTTTTGATTAGTATTTACATGGTGCAGATTTCTGCATATTTTTATCTTTAACCTATTTATGCTGTTTTATTTAAAGTGCTTTCTTGTAGAAACGGAAGTTCTAATTCTTAAGTGGGAACTAGGAATCTGTATTCTTAACAAGTTCCCCCAGTGATTCAGCTATAACCACTGGCATTGCCTTCTCTTTATAGACGTTTTCCCCTGAGCAGCAGTAGAAGGAGGGGGCAGCATCCCGAGGAAGGACACAAATAAGGCTGAAAGAAATGGTTTTGCAGGAAAAGGAAGACATATGGGAGTGGAAGAAGGAGCCATCAAGGGGCAGAGAGAAATGCAGTGAAAGGAGGGCCTTGATCTGGATCTGAGGAAACAGCAAGGGCACGTGTGGAGAGCTTGCGAGTGGCTGGGATGGGCTCGTCCGAGACTGGAGGGAAGGTGCGGAGGATGGGAAAACGACCCTGAGAAAACCTGAGGTGAAGGTCTGAGAGTCCTCCTCTCTGATGGCTTATGTCTTCCCTTACTTAGTGAAGGGGATATTCTAGAGAGGATGAGGAACAGGGGCTGAATTGGTGCCCAGGGGAAAATGGGCCTGGGATGGGTATCTAAGAGGACCAATTAAAAAGAAAGTGCTGACTAGCCCTGAGGGAAGAGCTGAGGCGAGTGGATGGAATCTAAAGAGCGTGAAGTTGACGGTTGAGGCCTGGACTGACTGGGGCAATCCATGAGGCAGAGCAGAAGCGTGGGCTGGGAGGGGCTGGGAAGGGCAAAGGGAAAGAAGTGCCGGGGTGGGGAGTGGGGCAGAGAGGGGGGAGACCTAGGTTCTTGTGCAGAACCTCCCAAAATCTTGCTGTATGACTTTGAGAAAGTCATATGACCCTCTGGGTTGAGCCTCCTCATCCTTCAAATGGGGACACAGCTTCACAGGTCTCCCATGATGAACAGATGAGGAAATGGGTTAAAAGTTGGTGACTGAGGGGCCGGCCTGGTGGCTCAGGCGGTTAGAGCTCTATGTTCCTAACTCCAAAGGCTGCTGGTTCTATTCCCACATGGGCCAGTGGGCTCTCAACCACAAGGTTGCCAGTTCAATTCCTCGAATCCCACAAGGGATGGTGGGCAGCGTCCCCTGCAACTAAGATTGAACACGGCACCTTGAGCTGAGCTCCCAGATGGCTCAGTTGGTTGGAGCGTGTCCTCTCAACCACAAGGTTGCCCGTTCAACTCCCACAAGGGATAGTGGGCTGCGCCCCCTGCAACTAGCAACGGCAACTGGACCTGGAGCTGAGCTGCACCCTCCACAACTAAGATTAAAAGGACAACAACTTGACTTGGAAGAAAAAGTCCTGGAAGTACACACTGTTTCCCAGTAAAGTCCTGTTCCCCTAAAAAAAAAAAAAGTTGGTGACTGCTATTTTGTTATTAACACTGTAAGGCATCAAATGTTATCTCCTAGGGGTTGTGGCCATATTGAACATCAGCATTTAACCATTCTATCTATGGCAGGGAAAAAGAATTTAGCTGTCAGGTCATGTGATCTGTTATTATTGGTGACAATAAGAATCAATTAAACACATGGTGTACATGAGATGGATTGTATGGTGATATAATTTAAGGGTGTTTATCAGGAATTGAATAGGCCCTTCCTATAGAACCAGTTGGCGGGGAAAACGTGCTGCAGAAACATCTCAATCAGTGATGTGGTTTTCAATAATTGACATAATGTTTCTGATTATTGTTTTATAATACCTTGCACGCTCCCCCCATTACCATTCCATTTTATAATGCTGTTAATATACAGATGTTACTTTAATCTGTTTTTTAATTTATCTCAGCTATCCCCCATGAACATTTTCAAATGATTCATTTATTTAGTAGCACCTCATTTATTTTAAAAGTTCTTTTTTTTATCACTTGAAAGCACTCATGACATGTATACATGGTTTCCCTCTCATTTCTTTCTTCACCCAGGGTTGAGGACTATCCGCCATTCTTCTCCTCAGGGCTAAGATCTCCTTCCTGTCTTTGTTGTTGAATTGCTGCTCTCCACCCTGCACCACCACGTGCTGGAATGTGTGTCTTCTTCAGCCCTTCCTTCTTGTCTAAGGTGTGAACGTGGAGACCAGGTTTGGTTCAAGGCTGGATGAGAGCCGCCTCCTCAGTCCTCATCAAACATCTTCCCAGGAAAACCAACTCTGTCTTTTTGCCCATTTCTATCGCTGATGGTGTTTGTTGAACTAAGATGAAATGGAATTTACACTGGAATGTGGGCGAGGCCCTGGGATCAGAGTGTTTGGGGTGCATCTCCTCCTGAGGGGTCTTGGAGCGGTCTCCGTTTTAGATAGTATCACTTCTAACTCTCACCCTCTCTTCAGCTCCGTGGTGACATTCCCAGGCGTAGCTGGACTCTGACTGGCTCTAGCTCATATGTCCAAACACGAAGTAATCCTCTTTCTCCCTAACTGGCTTTCCCTCCAAGACCCCCAGTTCTCTCCATTGCCCCTCATGCTTGTCCTGCTCCTCTGCTGACCCTGCCAGAGACTGTGTTCTGTGGCTCCTCCCCGCTCTCCCTCTTTGCTGTCCTGCCTTCCAAGCCCACGTCTCCTGGTGTACCCCTGATGCAGTTCATGCCTCCTTCTACACGACTACAGCAGCTTTCACCAACACCAGGCCCTCCTGCCTCCAGCCTTGCTCCTTCGAATCCCCCCTACTGCCCAGGAGATGCTTTTGATGGGACATAGGCCCCTCTCTGGGTTGAAAGCCTCCACCGCCCATTTTTCTTATAGGAAAATACCAAAGTCCTTAATCATTTATTTCAACCTCCTAGACACACTGGCCTCACCTCCTTCCATCTCTAGCTTTATACCTTATTGGGATAAACGCACTGCTCTTATAAGCACCAAAGTTAGTGGTTTAAGACAGTAAAAGATTTTTTGTTCGGGTCATGGGGTCATCAGGTGGTGGCGTTGGGGAGGGGACATTTGCCGGCCCTGCACAGCCCTTTGGGACTGCTCCCTCTATCTTGTGACTCCTTACTCCTCCAAGTCACCTGTCACCTCTCTTCAGCCTCCTGAAGAGGAACTAGAGTATGAGTCACATGAGGGTGTCTACTGGGCCCATCCTAGAAGTGGCAACTTATGCCTTCTGCCACATTCCATTGGTCAGGACCAGTTCATGGCCACCTCCCAACTCTCCTGGAGACTAGAAAACATGGTGTAGGCCCAGGACGACAAGGAGAATGTGGACATTGGTGACTGCCAGGGCCTTGCCCCACTTTCCACTGCTCCCTCACTCAGACTGCTCAGCTGCTATCTGCCGATTGCATCTGGAGCTTTTCTGCTACTAAGAAATGAATGAGATTGACTGAGAGAGACTGGGAACAGACCCCCTTGAGGCACCAGAGTGGGATGTGACCTGGTTAGCCGACCTGGGGCAGACCCCAGCCTCCGGCAAGACCAGACCAGCTGCGGGTGCTAGATACTTGGCCTATTTCCCTCCTGTCTTCAACTTCCTGTCATGGAAGGAATGTCCCCCGGGAAGGATGGCCTCCCTTGCAAAACAAAGCAGAGCCCTCTAGAAGGCAGGGACCTACGTAAGGGCAATAAAGTGCTTATCGCATGGAGCACAGTGCTTAATAAACATCAATGGACCGATCAACGTCAGGAACACAGAGCTTATAATAGCTACATGGTCAGGCCCAACCCAGAAACGGCTCTATAAGCTTGGACCAGCTTATAACAATTCTGCGTGAAAAATGCTCCTTTGGTGTGCTTGCCTCATCCCTCTTTTGGCTTCAAAACCCTTTACCACCTTGCCTTCTCTAATTACCTGAATGCTGACCTCACTTTGTCTCCTCCTGTTAACCCAGCTGCTCCAGAACAAACATCTTCATGCTGGATAGACACTGCTTTTTTACCAGGTAGCTTGTCTGCCTCAGCTCTTCTGGCCTCTGTTTCTCTCTTGGCCTAACAAAAGAAGGAAGAGAAACTATGGACGCATAGATGTAGCAGCAATTTCTCTACTCAGGAGAATGTTACGTTCACAACTAGGGTCCAAGCCAACCCATCCAAGCCCTTCCTGTAACCCCGTCACCTCCGTCCTTGGTAAGCACTGCCTAAGCTTCATGGCTGCCCCCTGACTCACACACATGGGGCCTCAAGATGCCCAGTGTCCTTCTCCTTATAAGCTCATTGGGGTATGCTTTAGAGGTACGGACCAGAGGGTATGTGAGGTCACTGATAAACATGGTGTGTCTCCTTGGAGTTGATATTAACATTTTCCTTTTGCCTCCTCCCCTCAAAGTCTCCATCCACTTTCTGCTCTTCTGTGTCCTGCTGGGCTGTCCTTGACACAGAGCATTGCCCAGTTTCCAGTTGGGTTTGGACGATGGGAGGCATCACCCCTCTGCTCCTTTTGTACCCCAAGGTCATATTTTGTCAGTGGCTTCAGGCCTCTACGACTACAGCCCATGGAAATGCCCTTCTTCACAGCAGTCCCCACCTCACTGCACTCCAGTGAAACCAGTTCTACCCCGTGCCCCTGAAGACCTAAATGTGATCATGGTTTCTTGATATTGCTAGTCTCTCGTTGCCTTGCCATGCCTCTCATTAACCCTTGCCATATGTGAATAGCCTCTTCATTAAATTATCCTCAGAATCCCAGCTGAATGACTCCTCTGCTTACTGCGGGATCGTGACTGAGACAACGACAAGCTATACGGAGGTGGGGAGATGTAAAGTATTTACGTAAGTGTTCTGAACACTGTCTTCTATTGGTTCCCTGAGAATCAACGCAGACAAGGAGAGATTTGGGGGTGGGGCGAGAAGGCTCTCAGGAAGTATCCCTGTAAGGATAGTAGGGAAGGCAGGACTGGGGAGATGATCTGCTATGTGGTTGCAAAGGAGCTCTCAGCTGATGACATAGGGGAGTCGTGGAGTTTGGATGGCCTTACAAAGTTGTTTCACATTATGGCAAGGGGGCGGGGCATTTGTAACACAGGCTGAGCTCTGGGAGGGGATGTAACCATGACAATGGAATTTCTGCACTAGCCAAGAGCAATGCCCAGTGAGGTACACGGCTGTGAGTCCTCAGAAACTGATACACCCAGCAGCTGGGGAATAGGTGTGAGGTCCTGAAGAAGAGATCTGAATGAAGCACCAATATTTATTACATGCAGGTACATACAGGTACACTTGTTTCTTATAGTAAGTTTATCCCACCTCGCCTTGTTTCCTGGGGAAACTTAGAAGGGAAGATACATAGGACAAAGTGGGACAAACTGAAGGCCGTCTCAAAGTTACAATTGGTGTTTATCATCTCTTTCCTTCACTATCCATTCTAGTTTCTCCTTACCCTTGTCTAGCACCTCTGGTGATCTAGGCATCTTACCTGGTGAGGTGCTCCAGTCTTTCACCCAGATCTGAGCCCTGAGCAGAGGTCAGTGCCAAGTTGCTTCTGTTTCTCAGGCCATGGCTTGACGCACCTGTCCATTCACCATCAATGTTGGGCAGAAGGACATTAAGAGATGCTCCATTGGATCACATGGGGGCGATATGTGTTTTTCCATACCTCTCCTGTGCAGTAGCAGTCCTCCCTCCTCTTGATGGTTAGGAAAAATTCCTCATTTCAGGATCATGAGTCCTTAGTTTCCTTTCTGGTCCATTGGTACCCAAAGTGACCAGGTGTCAGCTGTAGCTTAAAATTCAATTCAATTCAATTCTCTGGTAGAGTAGCCTCTTCTAAGAACCAGCACGCCTAGGTTCACGGAGCCTAAAGTTAGGGACAGGATGCATGAATTTCCCAAGTGGATCTCTGGTAGTGATGGTAAGCAGAGCCACTCCTGTTTCTTAATTCCTGGATTCATATATTCTGCCTACTGGGGACATAGAATCATATAATGGTTTTTAATTTAGGATATATATCCCTCCTGGGGATGGCACCCCATTCTTGCAGGCTATCACCTCCAAGCTGGTGCCAGATGTTTATCTCTAAGAGGCCACTCCATCCCTCCGTCAGACCAGTGGCTTTGGTTGATGCTTGTGTCAGTGGATGCTTGTGCCATAGGCGTGTACCCATAGGTCCACTTCCTGTGCTGTCAAATGGGTCTTTGAGTCCGAGGCAGGGTAACGTGGGATCTTGGGTTTGTGGAGCAAGGCTGGCCAAGGACTTGTGGGCAGGAAATGTGTCAATCCCAGTCAAGGTGAATCCTTGTCCTTTCCAGAGTGAAAGCGGCCCAAGGTAATAACTTTCCACCACGTGAATGGTTGGTCTCAATAGATGATTCAGTATTAGGAATGTCCTTTGTCATCTCTTGCTGGAACATTGAACAGTGGCAGTAGCTACATTAGCCTGGTTGAGTGGGAACCCATACTGCTGGGTCCACACCTAGCCTTTCTTCCCTGCCACCATAGTTATTCCATTCATGAGTCCATTATGTACTGGGGTGAGCCCTGAAGTAGCTGATGACAGAGACTGGCTGTTGTCAACTGGCAGAATAATTCTGTGTACTTGGCTGTTCAAAGCCTCTTGCAAGGGGAATGTTCTCTGACGGGCATTAACATGGGGTATGAAAATCTTCCTCCCTTATGCTTATTCCCATAATCTATCCACATTCCTCTTCCCCAGACCTCCGCCTCTCTCACCTTCTTCCAGGCTCCTGACAGGCTGCTCACCAGTGTCCATAATGCATACGTTTTTTTAACATTTGTTCACCTCTTTTCCACACAAAGTGCTGACCATGTGTACCTCCTGAAGCCCCACCCATTGGGAGGGTTGCCTCTCACCACTGTCTTTCAGGGCCTCCTGGAAAGCAGGAGCTGCCTTTTTCCCTCTTCTATCAGCTGGGCTCAAGGAATGCTCTCCTGAGACCCTAAGTGTGAGGAAGGCATCAGTGCAATGGTGGCTATCACGTCACCCAGTGAGACACATTGTGAGCTTTCCCAGCTGGTATTCCTGACAGCTGGCCAATGAATGTCTGTCCTGTCAAGAGAATCTGGGGGAAGCATCAAAGTGTTCACCACAAATGCCATTTCATATTAAAACGAACATGGATGTATGATGAGGTAGAGTCCAACATTTGTAGGAAATGTTAAGATAAAACACGGGATTCCACAGACATTTCCCACGTATTATATCCTCCCTACGGAAGCCTGTAGACCCTGCTGAACAGGTTCACCTTTCCCAGTTGCTGACTCGAGTGGCACTTGGTGAAACATCTAAGGAGTTCTGCCCTAAGGAAACCTCCCCAGAAGGACTCGGAGACCCACTGACACCGCCAGGCAAATCTGAGGCCTTGGAGCTCCTCTCCCTGGAGAGTTTGCAACTTAAGGCTCATTTCCCAGTATGGAAAAAGAGACAGTGTTCCCCGACAAAGGGATTCTAAGCATCATTAAGCAGGTGTGTGAGGATTGTAGGGAGATAAGGGGGTCGAGTGCCCTCCTAGTGCTTCTGAGATCACGCCATCAGCACCACCCAAGCAGAAAGTTGGTCCAGCAGACAAGGCCTGGGCTGCATTCAGGGTTTGAAGCTCTGGGCGTATTAAAAGGTGAAGGCATACTAAAAGTAACAAAAATGTTCACATGTAATAAATTATTCCCTTTAATACACTCACTTACTTACACAAATACTATGACTTTATATCCATATGACCACATTTGGAAATATTGTGAAAAGCCTAAATTTAGTTTGTGTGAGAATACAAGGTCTGGGTCAAGCCAAGTCCCACCCATATACAACGAAGGCCAAGTCCATTGCTTCCAGTTGAAATTAGGACACATAAAAGTCCCATTTACACGCCACTGTTTCTGGCATTGCCTCCTTACTATACATATGTCCAACTCTTCCTCTTTTATCATCTCCTCCCACCCAGCCACCCACCTAACAAGCACACAGACGCTTTTCCCTGTACATTTACATCAGGGAGGGCTTCACACAGGCGCCATACCCTCGTAGAAACAAAAGCTGGACGGCCATTTGTGTACTGCCTTGATCGCATTTTCACTGATGTCTTCCAAATGTATTTGCTATTTGCTCCCGTGTCCCCACGTACCCCTGCTGTTCCCAATTGTCCATTGCCTATTAGGAACGGTTCCAGCCAAGGTATTTTTTCCCTATTTATTTGCTCCTTTTTCCCTGGGAACTTTACTCTGCATGAGTAACTGGGCTGTGATGCTGCTTTTGTTTGACATTTTGCATTCGTTAAAAACCAGTCATCTGCATGTTTTATAAACCCATAGGGGTCTCCCTCCCCTTGATCAATGCTGGAAGTACTCATTAACATCTGCGGAAGTTATGGCTCCAGATAGGGGGGTATGCGACCTACCGAGTGTGGTTTTAGGGAATTTGTCTTAAAAAAAAAAATAAAACACCAAAGCACTTTATATTCATTGCCAGGGCTGCTCACTAATAGAAATGAGCCTGCCTGCCTTTGGTACCTCAGTGTATTCCCTCTCCCCAGTCTGGAATGCATTTCCCTTCCACTCTGTTTGTCTAAGGCAACTTCTCTTTTGGGAAGTCCTTCCTAGGCACCTTGGTGGACTCTGATTCCTCCTTTCTCTGAAAACCACCAATCAGTCAATTTAACCAACATTTATTGGGCATCTCCTAAGTACGATGCCAGGCATTTCTGGGATTTAATAGGAACAAGAAAAGTCCTCTGCCCTCAGGTGCTAATGAGGAAAACTGACACACAAACAATTATTAGAACCAAATGTGACGAGAATTCAGATGACATTGTAGAGAAGGATCAGAGGCAGGAGAGGAGCAGGGAGCAACTTCTGTCCTTAGTGAAAGGGAAGAAGGAATTGGGCATGTGTGTCACAAAAGGACTGTGGTCATTCTGAAGGATCTTGACTTCTGCCCTGCTGTCTGCCATTTCTGAAATGTGTTCCATGTGGACCAACCATGCCAGAATCATATGAAACAGTTGTTAAAAAGCAGATCCCTGAGACACACCCCAGAAGAACTGACTCACAGGGTCTGCATTTTCTCCAATATGATGGGTAATGTTAATGCACCTTGAAGTTTGAGAAATGCTGTTGTGGCAGATGAGAGTCACTGAAGGGTATAATTTGACCTTGCGTTGGTAGGTGTTTATTGCTAATATATGAGTATAACACATGCACGTGGTGTCTTTCAACTTCAGTCCTCCTGCTCACCAATCCTCTATCCTCCTCCCACCCTAAAATCACCCACTGTTACTCGTCTCTGAGGTGTCTTTTTAAGTGAGCATGGTTGTCCAGTCATTTGCCTACTTGATCTCAGATACACTCGCTGCTTTGCTCTGCTTTTCCTGGCTGCTTTGGCCACTGCCTTTTGTGAAGTTTGGTGAATAGGAGGTACTGGAAGCTATGGGAGGACAGAAAGAGCAGAGAATCAGGAACTGTGATGCGCTTCTCCCTCCTTCACGTTGAGCTGCGTCCGGCACTCTGTGACTCTGTGGTACCAGCTTCTGCTGCGCAGGCCACTGTCCCAGCTCTGGACAGTGAGTCCTGGCTCCTGAGTCCTGGCTCCTGAGTTCTGGTCATTTTATTTCTTTCCTCTCTTCCTCTGGCTCTTACGTTCTTGATCTCCACACCACCTCATTGTCCCTCATTTGCTCTTTCAGCTCATCCAATACATTCAAAATGACATTCCTATGTTAAATTTCCTCTATTAAACTATTTGGTCTGGGAGCTTTTCCTGATTGGATCCTGCCTATCGTTTCTTTTTTTTACCCACTTAAAAATGTATCTGGTAGATAGAGTTGTTTACAACTAACCCTCCTCTGAGAATAACTAGAAAAGCCAAACAAAATATTAAAAAAAAAAAAAAAGACGACAGCCACAACAACAAAAAACCTCTTTGAAGAGTGTTTTCAGCGTCCTGAGGAGTCCAAGGCCAAGATTTGGGAGAACAGGGAAGACCAGAACTCAGAAGTGCTGACGACGAGGCCAAGTAGCTGAGGCCAGCTCTCAATAGATGCACAGGGCTATACTAACGATGTAGCCCTGCTTTATTCTCCCCCTCATTCTTTTAATAGCTGTGTACCATTCTATATTATGTACACGTCATGACGTTGAAGACATGTAAGGGATTCTTAGTGAATGTCATACATAACATGGTGTGTGTGCGTGTGTGTATAAAACTGTATATGTAACTATATATATGTACTTATATGTGTAACTACATATATAACTATAACATATAAATACATCTGAGCAGAATAATTGTATAGATGTATAATCACAAAGAACATATACATTTTAAGAATTGATAGATATTTTACAGTTTTTCAAATGGTAGTACTTTCCCACCAATAGCATTTGAGAGTGGCTGCTCCCTCGAACTTATCAATGTAGTGTAATATCAAACTTTTGGATGTGGCCAACTTGATGGTGTCAATGTTAGAGAAATTGTCATTTTTCTTACTATGATTTTAAGCTTTTTTCATATGTTGAAAGGCCATCTTTATTTCATTTTCTGTTCATGTTCTGTTGCCAATTTTTGTATTGAATGTTAGATTTTCCTCTTCTTGATTCGTAGACACCATTTACATAGTGAGGCTATCAGTGCCTTGTCATTTCTATTGCAAATATTTTTTTTCTCTTAATTTGTTTGTCTTTTGACTTTGTTTATGGCATTTTTTTTTTGCAAGCAGCAAAGTTTAATTTTGTGTATTCATATTTATCATTCTTTTCTTTTATGGACTGCCCATTTTATGTCCTATTTAGGAAGGCTTTTCCCATTCTTTGTTTAAATTTTTTGCTCTAGGTTTTATTGAATCATTTCAAGTTGAGTAGTGTTAAGATTGGATTAAAATTAGGAAAATTATTCTCTGGCTGTCATTTAAAGAACAGATGGGAGGGGAACAAGACAAAAGGCAAGAGGCCCAGTTCAGAGGCTTTTTATACTAATTCAAATTAGGAATATAAAAGGCGTTCACCTTAAAGCAGGAGGGGAAGCAGACTTGAGAAGTGTTTAGAAGGTAAAATCAAAAGGGCGTGATGATTTTTGGATGTGAAGGTTATGAGTGAGGAGACATCTACAACACGGTCAGGTTTTGGGCTTGGGCCCAAACTGGCCTCTCTGTGAGCACTTGCTATTACATTTCTCTGGACTTATGTGTCCTGGCTTGCCAGTGATACTCGCCACCTCTCAAGGGCTGGAGTACCTAGTTCCCTGTAGAACCTAGGCTGATGCACACAGAAAAGGGGCCAGTAAAACATTTGTGAATTAATTGCAAATGGTATCTTCAGAGGAGGAGACCGTATGTTTCCTTGCATATGACGAACTGGTGAGTGACAATATGTTTACCTGTATTCTTGCATTAGTGGGAATGATTTCTTAGTCAGTCTTTACAATGACCTTGTGAAGTGGGCAGGGAGTTCCCTATCCCCTAAGCTCATGACCTGCCTACAGGATCTCCATTGGACACTACATTAGCTAACACTATATTATCACCAATGCCTAGTGTGTCCTTTTTGATAAACTCCATTTCAGTTCACTGAACCACCATTCACTCAGGCACTTGAGCTAGAAACCTGAGCAATCCCTAACCCCTTCCCTACATGCCACATCCTTGCAAGCTTCAAATCCTGGGTATCACTCCTACAGAGAAGCTTCAAATCCACACACTTCTGTCCATCCTCATGCACCTGCTTTAGTTTAGTCTCCTCCTGTGTGGACTGCTGTGGGGACAGAGCCCCAGAAAGCAGTTTCCAGGCTCTCGGCCTCATGTGGAGAGGTGCTGGCTCAGATGGTGGATGGCCGTCAGCTGTGGCTGGTTGGCCATAAGCTGTAGCCATTAAGCCATTGGTCACTGATATAACTGCCGCGGCTACGGAGGGGAGACGAGGAGAGTGAAGGAGGAGACTGAAGGAGAGTAAGGAGAGTCGAGGAGAGTTGGTCGGTTGGCAGCAAAGCGGACAGCAGGTTGCACGTCGTGTAAACCCAGCCTCCAGTGAGACCATAGTGGTATGACTCTCCTACCTATGTCTCCGTGGGTGTTCCTTTTTGGCCTCACCATGTCCTGTGTTCTTATGTGGGGAGCGGGAGCTGAGACCCCGCAGGCCGCCCCGCCGGACACCCTGCACGACAACTGCTCTAGTGGTTTCTAACCAGTTCCCCTGCCTTCCTTCTCTCTAGTGCCTTTCCTCCCTGTTGCTAAAATGATTGTTCAGAAAATAGGAGAGAGACAAGGTCACTCCCTGCTTAAAAGTCACAGTGGATAAAAAGAATAAATAAATACTGTGCTTGGTATATAAGGACCTTTATAATCTGGTTCTTTTCCGGTCAGCCATTCCTCACTGACCTCTGAACCGTTCTCTGTTCCCAGACAGAACAGGTCCTCCCACATCTCCGGTCCTTTGCCCTTGCTGTGGCAGACAGGATAATGGTCCCCCAGTGATGGTTATATTCTAATCCCTGGAACCTGTGAGGATGTTGCTTTACTTGGCAAAGGAGAATTAAGGTTGCTAATCAGTTGACCACACAATAAAGAGATCATTTGAGGTTATCTGCGTGGGCCTGATGTTATCACAAGTGTCCTTAAAATTGGAAGAGGGAGGCAGAAGTGTAGGTCAGAGTGATGCAATATTAGAAGGACTCAATCAGCTGCTGCTGGCTTTGCAGATGGGGTTAGGGGCCACGAGCCAAAGAATTCTGGCAGCTTGTAGAAATCCTCCTCTACAGCCTCCAGAAAGGAATGCAGCCCTACCAACACCTTGGTTTTAGCCCAATGAGACCCATGTCAGACTTCTGACCTATAGAACTAAAAGATAATAAATTTGCTGTTGTTATAAGCCACTAAATGTGTAATAATTTGTTACGACAGTAATAGAAAACTAACATGCTCACCATACTCTCTGCCTGGAAGGCCTTTTCCTCCATTGCTTTGTCCAATTAGTGTCATCTCTTCTGGAAAATTTCTTAAATTCCTACAGGCAGAAGGAGTCCATAGTCTTCAGGGGTTTTCATATTGTATCATTTTTTGCATATCTCTTTGCAGCACCAAACTGCACTACCATTTATCGGATTTCCTACCTTTCTCTCCCATTAACTAGAAATTTATTCACTAGGGCTGGGATTGTCTCTGATTTATTTCTGTTTCCCTACGAAACAAAAGGACCTGGCATGGCACTTAATGGAGAAAAAAGGATGACAGATGAGAAACTAGGGCAAGTGAGGGAAGAACTTGCCCAAGGCGCTATGGCTGGTTAAAGGTGGCTGGGACCAGAGCCATGACCAGGCTGTGCCATGACAGGCTGACCCGGGGAAAGGGATCCTCTATACAGCAAAGAGCTTTGTGTCCAGGTGTCTCTGCATTTCTCCCCAAAACCTTCCTGGTCCCAGACCCCTTCTCTGTGGGAAGTGAAAAAATATCTCAGCTCCAAAATACTCGTTTTTTTCCTATGTGTTGTTTAAATGTTTAGACGAAATTATGAGCCTGGGAAGGTGCATGCATTGGCAATATGTATAGAGTACTTCTGGTCTCGAGAGAGGAGAGTGAGATCAAGTCCTGGCCTTTAGTGACTTCGTGTCCCAGCTAGAGAGACAGATTATAACCAGATGAAACTCGTGTGGCAGAGAAGGAGGTAAATGACATCAGAGGTCAAAAAGACAGAGGTAGGGGTCAAATGGGAGTCCCAGCCACCTGTGATCAGAGTCCAGAGAGGGACTTACGAGGGCTGGGACCTTCAACGAGTAGAGTGGACTGGAGCTGAGCACAGCCACGTTTTCCTGGGGGATCAGTGGGGGCTGCCATTACTAGAGATCTTGAATGCTGTGGATTTCAGTTAGTGGGGCTGGGAGAGGGGGTATCTGATTCTGGAGCCAAGTGCATTCATTCATTCATTCAACAAACATTTAAGGAGCCCCTACTCTGTCTAATGAATGGGGCGGGAGAATATAAAATGGGACTACAAAGCTGAAGGCCATGGGAGAGCCATTCTTGTGAAGCTCACATTGTCATTCATCTGGTTATGATCCAAATGAAATTCTACCTGAGGGTTTGATCAATAAATGGCTGTGGGCAGTTGAGAGATCACGCCCAGCTGGGAAGCATGGGGGAGGCTTCTTGGAATAAGAAGTCTCCTGACGTGGCTTTGAAGTATCCTCAGGTTAAAGACATGTAGTGATGGGGGGGGCAGGTGGGGTTGGAACTTGGCTCTCTTAAGGTGCGTATATTTTAATGGGGATTTATTTTCTGCATTGTTAAAGCTTAATGGTTCCCTCAAATCATACTGACACAAAGGGAAGGCAGAGCAGTTCACCAAACAGCAGATTTTGCCCTGAGCAAAGGCACTTCTCCATGCGAGCCACAGTTCCCCACTGTTTCCCATAAGAGCCTGTGCTGGCTTTGGAAATCAAATAGAAGCCCTTAAACAAAACAATCCCACACAAGCAAAGGGATAACGACGGGCTGGGTTACCCCAGCACAACACCTGAAGGAATGTTATGCTAATGGCAGCTGTAGGAAACCACCTTGGCCCCCCTCAAGGGGAACGCCCAAGGAGAGATGGGTCTTAATTACCTTTGTATTCGTAGCTCCTTGTCCAATACCTCCCCAGCAAGTGCCCATTGAGTCAAATGTATGCTCACTGACTTTCTTGAGGAATGGAACGAATGGATTACTGAGTGGACAGATGGACAGAGAGATGCATTAATGCCTGTCTATGTTGCCACTGAGTGATTGGAGTATTACAGGCTTCTTGGAATGTCCCGTTCATCTTCTGCTGAGGGAGCGGTGGCTGAGATAGTCTACATGGGGTGCCCTATGGATGGTTGTGGAGGTCATCTGTTTTTGAGTCCCATGGGATACTTCGGAGGTCTTGAAAGGGTGGAATGTTAGAACAGGTCTGAAGCTTGGGGATCTTTCAACTCCCTTAGTTTGTGAATGGAAACATCAAGGTGAAGGGACGTGTCCAAGGTGGTTTGCAATTCCTCTCCCAGAGATTTCTTTCACTGGTAAGGCTGCCTGCCTTCCAGGACTGGGGTTTGTTGATGTATAACGTCTGCTGAAGTTCTTCCCAATGAGGGCAGCAGACAGTCATAGGTTTAATGTCAACTTATGAGGTCTGACAATTAAGTTTGCGAACTTGTTGCAAGGATGTCGCTAACCTTTTTTGATATCAGAGGGATTATTCATTATGAATTTGTACCAACTGGACAAACGGTTAATCAAGATTACTATTTGGAAGTGCTGAAAAGGCTGCGTGACAAAGTTAGACGACCTGAACTTTTCGCCAGCAATTCATGGCTCTTGCATCACGACAATGCACCAGCTCACACGGCACTGCCTGTGAGGGAGTTTTTAGCCAGTAAACAAATAACTGTATTGGAACACCCTCCTTACTCACCTGATCTGGTCCCCAATGACTTCTTTCCTTACCTGAAGATAAAGGAAATATTGAAAGGAAGACATTTTAATGACATTCAGGACATCAAGGGTAATACGACCACAGCTCTGATGGTCATTCCAGAAAAAGAGTTCCAAATTGCTTTGAAGGGTGGACTAGGCGCTGGCATCGGTGCATAGCTTCCCAAGGGGAGGACTTTGAACGTGACTGTACTGATATTCAGCAATGAGGTAGGTAGCACTTTTTCTAGGATGAGTTCTTGAATTTAATTGTCAGACCTTGTATAAAACAAAACAAACACTTGAGAGCTCAAGTATTGTCACTGTCAAATAACCCAGGCAGGAATGTGAGGACATAGGACTCCAAGCTCCGCTCACTGTGCAGGCGTGACTCCTGGGCTCCTGCCCTCCCAGCCCTGTGGCTGTCGGAAGGGGCTGCCAGGACCACTTTTGGCAGGGAAAGAAAAAGGAGGCTGCTTTTATATTCTGAAGAATCCTTCAGCACTTCCTCAGTCCAGGCCTGGAGGTCCTGGCCCTGTTCCAGTGTGGGTAATTACATTTTCTCTATGCAAATTTGCATAGACAAGCAGGTGGAGGCCCAGCCACCTTGGCTGCCTCTGCAGCCTTGCTTCCATCCCAGGTCCATTGGCCTTCTTCACTCCTCTGGGCGAGGCCTGGTTCCCAACTAGCAGCACCCGTTTTTTTCTGTTGCTGTTGTTTTTTTTGTTTGTTTGTTTTTATTGGGGAAGGGGAATAGGACTTTATTGGGGGAACAGTGTGTATTTCCCAGGACCCATCAGCTCCATCCAACAGTCAAGTTGTTGTCCTTTCAGTCTTAGCTGTGGAGGGCGCAGCTCAGCTCCAGGTCCAATCACCATTGTTAGTTGCAGGGGGCGCGGCCCACCATCCCTTGTGGGAGTCGAACCAGCAACCTTGTGGTTGAGAGCACGCGCTCCAACCAACTGAGCCATCCGGCCGCCCGGGAGCTCAGCGGCAGCTCGTTGTCTTCATTCTAGTTGTGGAGGGCGCAGCTCACTGGCCCATGTGGGAATCGAACTGGCAGCCCATTGCTCAGAGCTCACTCTCTAACCAACTGAGCCACCCGTCCACCTCTACTAGAGGTGCTACTGGACATCCTGGACATCAGGGAGATTTTTAATCTGTCTGAGTGCTGAAGCCATCAGGGGTAGATATGGCTCCGAGGAAAGACCAGAGATGACTGTAGGAGACCTGGATCATTCTCATGCACTGAGTCTGGAGTGGATTACTCCCCGTCGCTCAGCCTCTGTTTCTTCATTCCCAAAATGTGAGATAGACTGAGATTAGTCATTTCCAAATCCTTTTTAGAAGCACTTCCAAAATTCTTTCAATAAATACCTCTATTTTAATTTCATTTTTATTGTTTTTTTTAGAAAGCCTTTATATGACAAAGATTAAGCCAGGGGTCTTCTTAGCTTGGTAGTGCCCATGTCCTGGGCACCACCTTTGGTACCTCTACAGATGTCCCCTGCCTAGATGAGAACTTAGGAGTGGCCTTTGAAGGGAGACTGCCTGGGTTCTGCATAGTTCCTCCTTTTTATCAATTGTGTGACCTTGGAAAGACTAATTAACCTCTCTTTCCCTCAATTTCCCCATTTGTGGAATGGGTATATATCTACCTGAAAATGTTGCTGTGAGGATTAAATAAATTCAGACATTTGCAGCACTTAGAACAGTAATAACACCTGGTATGAGCCTGGCACTGAACAGAGGGAGTTCTGCCCATCTACACACGATGTTCTTTAAAGATGAGAAAATGCCCAGACAGCCTATAAACAGATGGAAGAGGAGGGAAGGGAGAACAGAAACAGCCTGAAAGTCACACGCTCCCAGAGGATGTAAAGAACAACTAGTCAGGTGAAGTCCCACGGCAGCAGACGACCAAGTCATCTGGCGTTGTCTCTTTCTGTTTTCAGAACTGTGTGCCGTGAGTACTCCGAGTCTCTTGTTATGCCAGGCCAGAGACTGTTTCCAAAACCAGCTTCCTCAGCTGGCTTAAGCCATTACAGAGTCCGGTGCTCACCTAATGTTCATTCAGTCAAAGAGCATCTATCGTACACCAGGCATGTGCCCAGGACTGTACTGGGGCAAAGGCCTTGCTGCCAGGCCAGCTAGACCCACAGGCCGCAGGGCTGCCCCTGGGGCAAGTATGGGCCTCTGTCATTCCTTCCTCGGGAGCTGGCAGCAGGCGAGCTCTTTTGCATTGAAAGGGGCCTGAAAGTGGGGCCTGCACTGAGCAGGGGACAGCAGCATGTGTTAGAACAGGGAGGGGCAGGCAGCATCCACCTCGCTCTCAGTGTTCTTCATTTGCTTCGTTTCCCATGGTTCTGCCCCACTCTGAGAGCCCCACAGGGCTCCCTGGACTTGGCCCCCCCACATTGCAGGCCAGGGCTGCCTGGCCCAACTTCAGTTACTCTTGGCTGCCTCCATCTGGCTCACGGGGCCAACTCCCGGACCCGCTGCTCCCGGGCTCCACGTCAGCCAAGACCAAGAGCAGGGCCATAGCAGGGCATGCTTCTTAACCAGGAAGTCCACGGTGCATGCACCTCACCGTCCTGTCCATCGCTTCACTGGGTCTCACAAGTGGCCCCTCTTTATCCTATTAGCAGTGGGAGAAAATAACTGGGGAATAGCATACGCTGTCCACCCAGAGGCCCCTGTTCGTGCCAGCACTGGCTGCTTGAATGTGGCCCATATGTGGTTCGTGGATGGTGTGTGTGTGTGTGTGCGCGTGCGCGTGCACGCGCCTGTGCTTTCTGCATGAGCCAACCACTCAGAATCTGTTTATTTCCCTTTTATGATCACTTTCTCTCCCTCTGTAAAGCACCAGGACGGGCCTGGCATTCCAGGAATAGCTTGCAAGTGGTCCTCCAAGCCTCAAGCCAGCCTCTGCTGTCCCCATGCCGTGCGCCGTAATGGGTCCTCCCAGGGACAATTTGCATAAAGGATAAATAAGAGAAACACAATGTGAAGTTTATTCATTTTTAAATCCTGCAGCGTTTGTGATTGAAGGCCCAAGCTCAGATGTTTGCCGGATGCGTCCCATTAAGACTCGGGCTTTGTCTAATGTCTGCTCTGTTCCTGCAGGGGGGTGTAATGTGTACTCCTTCCCCACACTGGAGTGTCGTTTCCAGAGCCTTCTGCTCGACAAGGGACGGAGGAACGAATGGCGGGCTGTGTTCCCTTCTACCAAGCCCCCTCACTTTAATTTGCTGTACCAGAGCCAGCACATTAAATACAAAACATATTGATGTTCTTGAGAACCCTGGAGGGTCTTTACCCTTCCTTGTCAGAGGAGCCTGGCATGCCGGGAGGGAGAGGAGATGGTGTTTGGCATGCATGGAGAATGGTGCCTCTGGCAGGTCACAACTGATCATCGGCCAAGAGCTGTGCCCTCCCAGAGGACAGAGGGTGGGCAGAGGGGCAGAGGGGCCATGATTCACGCCTCAGAGTGAGAAGTAGCATGTGGGTAGGGAGGGCACCCTCAGGTTCAGGGCCATTGAGGACACAGCAGTGGTTTGTGGACTAGTGACAAGGAATGAGAGGGAGGAAGGAAGGAAGGAAGGAAGGAAGGAAGGAAGGAAGGAAGGAAGGAAGGAAGGAAGGAAGGAAAGAAGGAAGGAAGGAAGGAAGGAAAAAAGAAAGGAAAGAAAGATGGAAGGATGGAAGGAAGGAAGGAAGGAAGGAAGGAAGGAAGGAAGGAAGGAAAGAAAGAAGGAAGGAAGGAAAGAAAGAAGGAAGGAAAGAAGGAAGGAAAGAAAGAGAAAGGGAAAGAGGGGAAAAGGGAGGAAACACAGGCAGAATGCTACCCAGCAGTAGTATTTGACTGACCTGGTCACTCCCAGGTCAGTATCAATTAGCAAGTTCCCGAGATGGTGCAAAGTTAGAGGAAGCTGGGCGGGACTCTAATGTCTGGCATCTCTCTCTTCGAAAGGCCCAGGGCTCCAGGAATTTGGCAGGGTAGATCTGGCTGTCATCGAGTGAATATTTGTTACCGCAAGTGATACAAGAAGAATGGGGGGCATCTCCTCCAGCAAATTCACCATTTCCCTAACAGTGTGTCTCTAGGGCTGGGGGAAACAGAACTGAGGGAGAAAAGAAAACAGTTGTCACACTCTGGCAGGACAGGGCAGGGCCAAAATCCAGACCCAACCGGACATTGACTTTCCATTCTTTTCTCAAGCTGGCAAAGAGCCCCAAAACTCTGGGGTGAGAATTTTCCTTTTTTCCACACAATGATTAACTGTTGAGCAATTAATTTAGTCTTCTCTTGACAAATGCACCTTCCTAATAGTAGCGACCTTACATGTGGTAGCTATCCTATGCTATTGTACATATATTGCTTCTAACCCACACAGCTCTAAGAGTTATTATTATTAGGACACTGAGACTCAGAGACTTTAAATCTATTTCAGAAGGTCAGAGAGCTAGTAAATGACTGAACTCTAATTCACATCCAGTCCTGGGACTGGTGGTGATTGTGGTATTGTGGTGGTGAGTTGTGATGGTACTCGTGGTGGTTTTGGTGATGGTCCCCTTTGTTTAAGGAACAGGTACTCTGCAGGCACCTTCACTCTGGAAAATGATGGTGGCTGGTATATACAGCTGTCCTAACGTTGTCTCTCTGTGACCCAACCGTGCCTATCAGGGGCTCAGATCACACAAGGTATGTGGCTCAGAAACTCACTTCCTCTTTGTCTCCTGGCCTCTGCAGCCTAAGGGGACCTGTGGTGGGAAATGGAAGAAGTGCAGGGAAGCGCCTGGGGAGGGGTCAGAGTGAGATCATTTATCCTCTCTTAATAAAAAGTGTCTTTAGCTCTGTATCAAGGGTAACTCATTAATCCTTGCATGGGATGAGAGCTTCATTAAAAATAAAATCCAATTAATTCTGAGTGTATGCTTTTCTGAGTCAGAACTGGGCTGATTTGGGCTTTTCATTGGGCCAGGTGATCTTAGGAATGGTTACTCACTGACCGTCCCATTAATTGCTGACCCCTTGCCCAGGGTGAGTTGTTATAATGTGTGTGCTCCCATTGCGAAGGCTGGCAAATAGAGGTTATGAAGTTGACTGAAAGACTAAGACAATGAAAGCACTTATTCAGGATGGGCACCTGTGCCCTCCACGCTATCAACGGATTCTTTGCCATCCCATCACTGACTCTCTAAGGTTCCCGAACCCACTGTCCTCATTCACAGCCTCAGAGATGGGGAGCAGGAGTTCCAGCAGAGGTGTGCAGAGAGCTGTTGACTTGGGATGTGTGAGCTGAAAGTCCTGGGAAGGTTCCAGTGACTCTTACCAAGAGTCTGTCCACAGAGCGCTCCTGCTAACCATTTACTAATTCCAGACATGGGGTTCCCTCCTGAAGTGTGGGCAGGCATTCAAGGATGACATAAGTTGGCACTTCCCAAAGACTCTGCAAACCCACATGAGCTGCTGGAGGAAGGAAACCATCAGAGCAGAAGAGAGGGATGGGAGTAATTGGCAGAGGTCCCCCAAAGCTTTTTCTGAGGGACACACGATGACTTGGTATAGCACCTCCCCAGTGCCTCATACTGCAGTGAGATCCCCATTGCAGCAGATATTTAAGAAGAGATGGGATGACCCACCGGGAAGATTTTCCATGAGCTGCATGATCTTTAAGACTTTATAACTGCAGTAAACCACAAGCATGCATGTGGACATGTATCTGAGAGGTAGAAAAGTAGATAGCGAAGGATTGAGTCTATACCCAAAGACCTCTGGACATTTGGTGGCTGTTATGTAGCAGTCCATCACCTTAACCACTCGGCCACCTTGTCCCACGTGTGGCTGTTATTTAATAACTGACTTTTGAAAGCATCAATTTCCAGCCTGCTTTCCACTTCCCTATAGGTAGTTTCACCCAAGTGTCTGGATTCCTGGCTTCTGGTCCCAGTTCTACCTCTAAGTAGCCATGTCACCCTTAAACACATCTCTTCCCCACCTGATTGTTGGCTTGCTTCTCTTTAAAATGAACACAGCAGTGGTACCTTCAGTATTTTCTAGATTGCTGGGTTCATGGTCCTCTTGATGGTAAGGACAAAATCCGCTTGCTTTCCCCAGCTCTCTGGAGTCCCACATGAGTCAAGGAATCACAGAGCTACCTGACAGTGAACTGAAATATGGCAATAAGTGGGGGCATTCTTAAGAAAGGAGGAAAATGAGAACATTTCCTATATGAAGATGTATCCATCAATTGTAAGATTCCTTCTAGATTTAAAGATCTATGACGCTGTGATTAAAAGGCAGTGTGGGATATCGCGACGTCCTACTTCTTTTGCCTCATCATCGCCATGTCCCCAATTGTTATGCTTCTGGGGACAATGCTATGTGCCTCACAGAAATGAAGTCAAGAGTCAATTGCAATTGGATATTTGAAAGTGCTTTGAAAAGTACACACTATTAAAGGCAAACATTAATATATTATTAATAGCATGAGTCTCAATCTTTGGAGTAGGTTTTTGATTAACTACAAAAGATTTACCAGTCCCCCAGATTATTTTTCAGTTGCCCTGTGTACTCTCAGCAAGTTACAGAGTCTGTATTCGCTAGGTCAGTGGTTCTCAAACTTGAGCGTGCATCAGAATCTGGAGAGCTTCAGACAGATCGCTGGTGTCTGTCCTCAGAGTCTCTGATTCGGTAGGTCTGGAATGCGTCCTGAGAATTTGCATTTCTAGGTTCCCAAGTGGTGCTGCTGCTGGTCCCAGACTATGCTTTGAGAGCTAGGGGTCTAGAACGACTGGTCTAATTCTTGGTATTTATGTAGCCTTTTCCTCGTTGGATTATGTCCCAGATATTTCATAGTGCCTCTGTGAGATGGACATAAGGTCAGGCTATATTAGGAATATTTTTAAATTGCACAGAATAAGGCCCAGAGACTGGAGGTGATAACCTGCTGAGGGCCTCACAGTGAATCAGTAGCCTAATGGGAATAATTTTTCTGGACATCCATTTCAGGTTCTTCACATTGGGCTGGACTGCCCCCTACTGGCCCATTAGTCATGGCCACTAGCCCCCACAGCTCAGGCTGGTGACAAGTTGCAAGGCTGCCCTCCTAGTTCAGTGTTGCAAGCATCTTCTGGCAGTTGGTGCTGTGAGGTATCTGTTTTGATGGAAGGTATGTAGTCAAGGAATGAGTTCCCACTTTTGCGGCCACCATGTTCATCAGATTCTGCAGGTGTAAAGTGTCCCATCCATGCATCTTCTGTCATAAGCACAAAGGTAGGTGCTTTGATTAAGGCACAGGCACTGCACAGGGAGGCAAAGTCTGCAGTCTGCTGCTGACTTCTCACCCACATGGCTTCCACGGACCCAGTGACAAGCATTCCCTTGGCCAAACTTGAGTCAAGCTCCTCTGAGCCCTCTTCTCTACTAGCCCTTGCCCTTGGCCTGCAGAGCCCAGTTTTAGCAAAGATTCCTGTTAAACCCATTTATCTAGAATGCCCCACCCTTGAAAGTAGATCAAGCTCCTCTTCCTTTATCCTTGATATCTACCAAGTTCCTCTTTAGTCATTTTCCTTTGTTTCTTCATTCTGCCCCTGGCTATAGAATTTCAACTTGTCTCTGTTGGGCCCAGAGTTAAGTTTAGTCTCTCTCCTTTATTGCAATAGTCTTAAATAAAATTTATCTTGCCGTTTCTGACAAGTGTATAGTGAATTATTATTTTTTTAACCCCAGAAATGCACTTGATGGTCCCTCTGTGCCCAACCTGGGTACCAACAGATGGGTACATTGGTGTCCTCAAAACTGGATGGCTTGTTGCCCCAGCCTATGAACTCTCCTCCCTCGGAGTGATGGGTAATTTCTCCCCGTAATTTATCTTCTAAAACTGCCCTTTGCTGACATCACATCTGGAGGTCCCACAGCCCCAGGAAGAAGCCTTCAGTGCTTCGGACTGCAACCCATTTAGCCGCTCCCCACACGCCGCTGAGTGTGAAGACCACACTCTTTCCCAGCTACTGAGGTCCAGGGTCTTGTGGGTCCCAGGTAAAACCCAATCTGGTGCCAGACATGGACTGGAAGTGCCTGAGATCTGGGAGAGATGAGTTCTGTGGCATCGAGCCTTTCTACGTTGGTCCACCAAGAAGGGTGGGAAGTGTGAGGCGTGAAAACCAACGCGTGGGCTATAAATAGCAACTATAAGCACTTAGTCTTGCCAAGCCACAGAGAAAATCTAGATCTTTTGGATTTTTGTTTTCTTTCTCCTTTCTCCCTTTCTAGATTCACAGCAGTCTTCTTTGGGCTGAGCAGGTTTGTCTGCTGTTATTATGGCTGCCGCTGCTCTTGGATGCCTGTGTGTGTGTGTGTGTGCGCGTGTGTATGAGAGCATGTGCGTGTTTTCTCCAGAGTGACTGGTTTGTGCTGTCATCAGCCGTTGTTTTGGTAAATGGCGAGTTAAACAGATATATCCAAGCGTAAAATCTAAAAAATGTTCCCTCTGGGCGCCCGGGGGGTGTTGTTTGAAATCAACTACATATCAATTGAGCGGTGGCGAGCGGATCCGATGATAAATTCCAGTCCACAGACGCCTTATAAATTACATTTTTTTGTTCGCGATCTTGCCTCATCTCAGCTCCCCAGAGGCCCTTAGACTGAGAACTATGATTGTGTTGGAGAAACGTTTGCTCAGCTTGAGCGAGGCCATTAGCATTGCATGTGCCAGTCCGTCCCTGTGCTCCCCCGCCCCCCCCCACCTCCCCTGGCCCCTTTAACAAAATACAATATGTGCCTGGTAATTTTTCTGTTCATTATCTCATTGTTTTCTGTAAGTACAAGGTTAGATTGAATTACTGCGGGCTCCGCCGTCTATTTGTAATTCTCCTTCCATGCCGAGCTGCTAATGAATGGGCAATTTAGTCAATTCTTTGTAACGGTTTCTTCTGTGCGTCAGCCACTTAATTACTCTGAGCCTTTCTCACTGCTGCTTTATTGCACGGAAAGTCGCGGCTGCTTCGAGGGCCTGGTACAGGGTCTCTAGCTTCCAAAAAGAAAAAAAAAGTGTCAGAGGCAACGAGGAGTCTGGGTCCTTGCTGCTTTCTACAGAGGCTCGAGTCACGCTCTACGGCCCCTGCCCACACGGCCCCCTTCCCATCTATACACAGAGGTTTATCCTCCTTCTTTGCTGACAGTTCACTTAATACTGGCTGTGGAAGTCACCATCAGGATGGCAGCAAGGTGCAGGCTCCCGCTCAGAGAATAGCCACCAAGGGGGCAGTCTTGGTGTTTCAAAACATTATTACTATTCGCCTGATTAGTAAGTTACCTATCCCATTACCATTATCTCCAAACCATAGCCAGGGGTCCCACTCTGGGGCATCCAATGTTTCTTCCTTGTATGCTGCACTCCACCCCCGTAACCTAGGGGAAGAGGTGACGTGTTTATTGTCCCCATTCAACAAAGGGAAGTCCCAAGTTGAGACATTTGAAGGGAGGTGCCTATGGTAAATGAGCCACTTATGATGGAACTAGGGCTCAGCTCACCATGGCACCCTTTGGTCCTCTTCCCACCCTACCTTGCTACCCAAGAGGGGCACTGGAAAATAATGCCCTGTGGCTAGGCTGAGGTGTCCCAAGGTGGAAATAAATGTGTGTTGCCCTTAAAGACACAAAAATAACTGGAAAAGGAGGGGTCTTGATGGCAATGACTGAGAAGCTGCAAACCCCAAGGAACTGGGAATTCTTTAAATAGAATATCAATTTACAAACAGGCACCTTTAGATACATCTGTCACGCTACCGGGATATTTCCCTGTGCCCCGGAGTGAAGCTGCACATACAACTTATCGTCAAACTGGGACACTTTGGGAAGTGAAAGGAAGCACGTGAATAATCATGCTGGGGCTACAGGATGAACTGGGACTGTCTGGAGCAAACTAGATGGCACGGTCACCCTCCCCCCCCCCCCAGGTAAGTGACAATGGATGAGCGCTGTGCCAGTGGCACACCTTCAGACCCGGCTCTTCTGATGACAATACTTAGGCATCTCACCAGCTTTATCCACCCCTGTCTTCACAAACATGCCCTGTTGCTGGGTGTCCCACGGATATATGTGAGCCACAGGGAATCTGTACCCATGTCCGGAAAGTGATGGATTCAGCAGACACTGTATGAGCACCAACTAGGTAATAGAGACATGAGGGTAAGAAGACAAGATTTTCTGGCATGTTGATTCGGCTTCTCTAGCAGAAAGGAGGTAAACTGTTCTCTGATGGCTGCAAATCTCCTGAAACAGGTTTCTGAATATGCTGGTCCCACTGCTCAGAAAGCTCATGCCCTTCTTTTGGGTCTGGCTCACTCCTACTCATCCTTTAGACATCAGCTTAAATGTCACTTCTTCCAGGAAGCCGTCTCCAATCTCCGAGATTACGTTAGGGCCCCTTGTTATGCTATTCCATATTATGCTCTTTATGACTTACCACAATTCTAATTAAATTGTTTGTGTAATTACGTATTCAATGTCTCTCTTTCCCTACTCCCACCCCCAATCTGTCTGTATTTGGCCCTCAATAAATACTTGTTCAACAACAAGAACTCATGTTTAAATAGTACTGCCTACATAACAGGCAATATTCTATGTGATTTACATATTTTGCTCATGAAACCTCACTTGGACTTTATATGACGAGTACTATTATTACACCTATTTTACAAATGAGGAACTGGAGGCCCAGGGAAGTTAGATAACTTGTCATGGGGCAGGGAGGATTAAATCCAGGTAGTCTGAATCCCAAGCTAGGAAGAACACAGAGCGCGGAGTCAGAAGATGTAACCTGCAGATCTGCTCTGCTGCTTCTCGGTGGGGTACCTTGGGCCAAGTCACCAGGTCCCTAGGCTACACCTTGCTTACCTATGCAGTAGAGGTAACAATAAACCTCATACCCCTCACCATTCTGCTGTGAGTGGCAAATGAAATGGTGTTATTATGTGCATGTGCCTAAAATGCTGTGGGTCTGTGCAAACAACAGGTGTGATTATTACTTGAAAGGAGCCTTACGGACTGCCGTCCCCACGATGAGTGTCCCTATCCGCCCTCCAGATGCCATAACATCCCCGTCTCTACACCTTTATTCGTGCACCCAGGTTTGGATGTCCATTTCCTCCCTCTCCTGGGGGTACCTCAGGGTCAAGTGCAGAGCCTGGCACACAGTAGATCTAGAAAAGTTTGTTCAACTGAACAGAACCATTCACTGTTCCAGGCCTAGCTCTAATTGCTTCTTTGGTGGGAAGCCTTCCTGGCTTGCTTCAGGTCTCTCCAATCTCTCTTTTCTCTGAGCTCTGTGTAGCTCACACAATGCATTGCAGAGTACTCCATTCCTTCCTGGCTGCACCTGTTTTCTCCGTCAAACTGCAGGTTGTAAAATCAATTTACTGGGTTGTGACCAGGGAAGGAGGAAGAGAGTAGAAAATGCCAGGACCCAGTCCTTTTTCTGGCGAGCATGTAGCTCAATAAAACCTTTTCTTCAGAAAAACTTTGGCCTTGAAGATTATTGCTTAACATTGCCCAAGTAATAGGCAGGAGAACTCAGATTCCAGCCTAGGCAATCCGGCCCCAGCACAGAGCCCCTGGTTGCAGGAAAGAGAGGTAGGGAACTCCTTCAATCACCCTTCAGCTAAAAGACCAGTTTCAGCCCAATTATGTTTTGGAAATTAGGCTGGCAAAAAGTATGGGTCATGGTTTTTTAAGAGTTTTAACAGAATTTTGGGACTCTAAATTAAAGAAACAATGAAGAATCAAGACTATGTATCATGAAGATGCTATTTACAGTATCATTTTAATAGAGGGAGACAGAAAACTTCCCTGCCAGCCAAAAGGTGTCCATGCCTCACCATGAACACCTGTCAGCCTGAAAGGGCCCTTCTCCCCGGCCACACCCACTCTGTATTGTTCTACCTGAACAAAGAGTATGTGGGGCTGTCTGTCTGCCTCTCCTTTAGATACCATGTTTCCCTGAAAATAAGAGCCGGACAATCAGCTCTGATGCATCTTTTGGAGCAAACATTAATATAAGATCTGGTCTTATTTTACTATAATATAAGACCAGGTCAATATAATATAATAATAATATGATATGATATGATATAATAATATATATAATATAATATAATGTAGTGTAATGTAATGTAATGTAATGTAATATCATAATACCGGGTCTTATATTAATTTTTGCTCCAAAAGACACATTAGCGCTGATTGTCCGGCTAGGTCTTATTTTCGGGGAAACATGGTATTATGATTACCAATGGCAGGGAGTTTATTTTATCCATCCCTGAATCCCTGTGTTTAACAAGGAGCCCTTGATAAATATCGACAGAGAGAAGAGGTGATAATGAGTGCATCTAGATGGCTGACTCTATATGGTGTTGCCTATAAAATTTGTTCATCTTTGCTGTATGTTTGAAATTTTTCATAATAAAATAGGGAAAAATAATAGATGAAGAAAATGTATAAACAGATTATAATAATATGGGAAATGTTTATGCATGCAGGGGAAATAAATTAGCAATCAATCTAAAATTACACCTACAAAAATGGATATAGAAAAAATGATAGAAGGAAATACATACAATGTTAGCAGGGTTTGGAGACCATGACACAGTTCATGATTTTAACATTTCTCCTTTTCCATATTTTCTGTGTCCTTTGAAATGGACATGTTTTACTTTCTTGAGGAACAAAAATTCTTTTTTTTTCCTGCTATAGTCCTCAGCCAGGATTTCCGTAAGAAAACAATGCGTCCCATTTTCAGCAGACCTAGTAGATAAAAGCAAAGGTAAACTTTGAGTCAATGAAAGGAGTCTCTGCTTTGCGGCAGAATTCCCAGCAGTGCTGCTTTTAAAGGCCAGCCTTCTTAAAGACATGACAGAGAAAATAGATCCTTGTGGCTGATGCAAGGAAGTCGGTACCCCTTCCTTGGCTTAGAAGGAGGTGCTTCCTCCCCAAAAGGGAGTGCGCTTTCCCCTCCAGTCCCCTAGGTTGCAGCCTGGCAGTGGGGACTGGAGCCCTTGGCTGCCCTCGCTACAAGAGCCCAGTGATATGAACCTGACTGCACAAATGAGTGATGGATGGTCCAGCTCATTCCCCAGAAAGTCGGGCCCTCACCTCCCTTAGGAAGGGTGAAGAGCAAGAAACCCTGCTCAAGCTGACGTGGCTCATCGACAAGGTCACAACCCTCCCCACCCACAGCACTGACCCCCTAATTTCCAACCTGGCCACAGTGAGGAGAGGCTGTTATTCCGGAAGACCCCAGAGCAATGATTTTCTGTGACCAGGACCTTGTGGCCATAACCACCCTCCTCCCACGGCCTGCATTCCCAGGACCCAACTGCCAGCCCCAGACATGTGGCATTGGATGAGGTCAAGACCATTGTCCTGTAAAGAGGGGCTTTGCAGCTCTGCCAGAAGTGGCTGCACTGCTCCTGCTTCCGGCCTGACTCCCACCAGGCAGTGCTCTTGTGCAAGTTCTGAAATCTGCATGGGTGGCAATTCCCATCTTTCGGAAGGAACTAACATTTATTTTTCAGCACCTATAATCAGCCAGAGACTATACTGCAGGTCCAGTTAATTCTCACTTGATATTTTGGAGTCTAATTATGATCCTACTTTTCCAGTGACGTAACTGAGGTTCAGAAAGGTCAAATACCTTTGATGAGGTCTAAGCTCCTAAGTGTCTAAACCCAGATTTGAGCAAAATGTCTAAAACTACAATAAAATACAATTGTCAAATGAATCAAAGGAATTACGTGTGTTTTCTACCTCTGGGCACACTGGAGAGCTGGTTGTCGCTCATTCATGTCTCACTGTGACTTAATAAAAAAGGATTTCCTCCCTGACAGCCGCGCAGTACCCAGGCACCTGGAGAAGAGATTTTGGTTAATGGGGGTGGGGATGAATGATAGTAGGAATAATTCTGGGCTAGGGGACAATCACGTGAGGAAGGCAGGCTGTGTTGAGGGTCCCGAGGGCATTCAGAGGCCTGAACCCAGAGGATGGAGAGAATTCTGACTTTTAACAAAGCACACTTCCACTAACTTCTCTTTATGACTATGAGTAGACTTCGGCCTATGATTTCAGGTCACAGAGACAACCAGGAGTGTTGGCTCCCCATCCAGTGGAACTGGGAATGGGGAATTAGTTTGAAATCCAGCCTCAAAATCCAGTGTGAGTGAAATCAGCAATGGCTCATTGGCCAGGAGCTCTGGGCTAAGCGACTTTGGGCAGGTCTTTCTTCTACTCTGGAAATCTGCAGGTTCCTCCGGCATTCACTCTCTGATTCCATAAGTTAGCACTAGTATTAGGCTCATCTCAAAGGTAAGGGTCTTCACAAGGCCCTTATAAAGAATCTTAGACACAAATAGGATGGCACTGGGGGCAGAAGGGCAGGTCGCCTCTTCATCCTACACTGCGATGGCCCTGAAGGAGAGACTCAAAGATGCTGTCACTCACACAGTACTGACCTCGGTCAGAGCCAATTCATCCCTGGTCTGAATCAGCTCCCTCCCTGTCTGTTTCCTGTAGGAGACTGCAAGGTTTATGAAAACAGAGACTGTTTTTGTCACCTCCAAACCTTCAGCTCCTTCCATCATGCCTGGCACTGTGAAGTTATAGTTACTGATGGCAGGTTTGTTGAATGAATGAACAAGAGAATGAAATTTGCACCTATTAGAATTGATATCATAAGGTTCTGTCTTAAGAATAAAGAGATACCATTCTGAGACTGGGACTGATATCTAACCTGGCTCTCACTTCCCACTCCATCTCTTCAACCATTTAGAGGAGGCAATTCCCACTTAACAGATGGAAAAACTGAGACCCAGAGAAGAGATGTGACTTAGAATTTTACATATGCAAAGCAGGAGGTGACCAGCAGTCCCCTATCATGTTTTAGATTCCTTAATGTTACATTTTTGAGGCAATTGAGGCCCATGGAGTGTGGTGATGATGGTATAATATCCACAGCTCAGCAGCGATGGGGTGGAGACAAGATTCCAGCTCCCAGATCAGAGTCCAGGGCTGCGTAACAATAGTGGAGTACAAGCAAGCCTGGTACCCACACCAGGTTTCCATGGCAACCATGTGGAACAAGCCATCCTCTTTGGGTGGCATTGAACTCATTCTATATATGGCTTTTTTTTAATCTTTAAGGGGAAATGCATTGGCATACACTCTTACTCTTCTCAAATGGACTCATTTATGAAAGAAACTAGGACACCTTCCAGAAAACAGGTATTCAGGCAAGAAATGGAGACAGACCCTGGCTGACAGAAGCCTGGGGAGGCCTCTGGATTTAAGAGTGTATCGAAAATTGATTCATGACTTGGGGAAAAGCATTCTAGAATCTCGGTTTGGAATTCCTTGGCTTATCTTTGCTACCCCTATTCTGAGTAAGAAGAGTAAGAAGAGCCCCAAATCAAACAAAAATATGTTACATATTCCTGGCAGCTTGTGCTTTTCAAGAGGTTTTTTACCATATTTATTTCATCTGATCCTTCGGAGTAGACAGGATAAATATTGCCATTTTACGGCTAGGGAAACTAAGGACCATAAGGTGATGGTCACAGGGCCAGGGTGGAATTCCTCAGCAGATGGAATTCTCCTTCTCTAAACAGAGACACTTACTGGGTACCCTGGAGACCTCAGAGAGGCCTCAGACACTCAGAGCTGCAGAGGGGGTCTGGGAGGAGGCAGATGGCAAACAGGGAGCTGAACCCCTCACCTGTTGTTATAGCTGCCATGGAGGAATCCCATGGAGGCACACCTGTAGGGTGGCCGGGGCTGTATCTCTAAGGAGCTAGTGTTTAAAATGAGAACGAAATGGTGGGAAAGAGCCACGTGTGGGAAGGGTGAGATGAGGAAACTCCTCCAAGAACAGCATGTGCCAGCACCCTGAGGAAGAAACTGGTTGGCAGCCTCAAGGAAGTGCAAGGAGGCTAGTGAGGGTCCAGGGTGGAGTAGGGAGGTGAGAGGAGGGACTGAAGTTGGGATTGGAGGGGTAGAGGGGTAGACAGGGTAAAGGTTATTTCAGGCCTTCCAGGCCAGGTAAGATGCGTGCATGGTAATCGAATACACCGTTACTCATATACTGAACATGTGGGCATTCACACACACAACCATGCATACATGAGCTTAATGCAGCCACATGCCTTTTATACATACACATAAACAGACATGAACATGCCTATGTACATAAAGGCACAGCTACACAATTCCCCGACAACACTGTCACATGTTCTTAAACACACTTGCACACCAGAGCACACACAAATGCACTCATGTGCACCCACGTGCCCATTTATAGACACACAAAAGCACATATACACACATTTTCTCATGCACCACATGCTGTGTTTTACAAATGCATATATGTACACACACATGCCCTCTCACACATCGATAAGTCACACACGCACACGCACAGCCCACAACAAGCCCTGCTCAGATGAGCTCTCAGCCACAGATAAACTTCTCTGCTGGTTGGTTATAATCTTTCATTGGAACTGACACGTTGATAGCCCCAGTTTTTCTAGGAAGTGACCTTCATGCCGGCTATTGATTTCCAGTGGTTATCAGGCACCAGCCATTGGAGTGACAGGCCCAGTCGGAGGTCAGCCCTTAAATAAAGCTTTTGGATTACTAAGCACCATCCACTCCAATGAAAATGGAAATTGGCAGCCTTAGCTCCCTTTTATAGCCCGCTCCTGCTGATGGGGTTTCAGCCCTGAGCGGCCATCTCTTGTTCCTGTCCCCGGCCCCACGCCACAGCCAGAGTGCTATGGGTGCCGCCAGCTTTCTCTTTTGCAGGAAAGCTAGACTGAAGGGTGCAGATGGCGGCCATTGCCAGGGCCTGAAACTTCCGGGATTCTTCTTCCCAGCAAAGCCTGGGGCTGTCTTCCTAAGCTCAGCATTCTGGTAACAGACAACTACTGCAGGTCCCAGAGACCCACAAGTGACACTCTTTGTGGTCTTAGGTAGGTGGTGTCACCTCTCTGGGCCTCAGGTACCCACCCCACCCCCGCTCCCTGCCCCATCCACATACACTCATACATCCCTTCCCAGTTCACAAGGCTGTGCTCCAAATAAATGAATCGATGGACACGTGTTGAACTGTATAAACACATACAAGAAGACAGTGCTACTAGTATTCATGCTTTAAAAGTATTACAATTTGGTATCACAGAACGCTTCTTGATTATGTCACATGTTTATCTGATGACGCAGGAAGCCCCTTTGTTGTCCCATCTTGAATTCTTCTGGTAAACAAAGGCACGGGAAGGGGAGGGGCTGAAGGAACTTTCTGGTTCTCAAAAGCTTTGGCTTTTGCTTTTCCTGTCAGGAATACAGAGTTCACATTGCCTCACCTGGTGAACAGGACTCAAATCTGCCAGCCAGATGCCATAAAAACTGCCCTGCTCTTCTACTCCCCATTAGTATCTGTGGACACCCCCACCCTGAACACACCTATTCTCCCCTCCACCTTTGTAAGCACACCTCACCCTACCCCCCCACTCCTCCTGGCATCTTGCCCTGATTCCCCAGCCCCCACAATCCTGGGAATAACTCAATAGTCCTTTCTATTTGGCTTTGGAAAGTGCATTTGGCCTTACTCCTGAACATAAATGTGAATCATTTTCGCATCAACTCTGAATTTAAAAAAAAGAAGACTTTCTTGAACAGTGTGGCTTGGGGAAAGCTGCGGAGGCTTCCAGCTTCCAGCATTTCTTTGCACCACTCCAAGCGCAAATGTCTGTCTCTTTCTGGCTCTACCTGTGCTTCTGTGACTGCTGTGGCCTGTGTGATTCTGCAGTACAGGGGGACTTATAATTAAGGTGACTTATAATTAAAGACTTTACATACAAATTATTAAAATGGCAACCACTTAACCAAGTTTCTTTTTATTAATATAAAATTTTCACTTTGTACTGAGACTGAATCCCCTAGATTGTATACTGTGATTTAAGGGGCTCTAAAATACCCTGCCTGAGAGTTCTATGCCAACCTGGTAAAATGGCTGCAATGTCACATTCAGAGTGGCATTGTTGGGGGGTTCCCTCTGTAGGGATCTTTGTGCAACATCAACTTCCCTAGGAGGGGTACTCAGGCCCTCCCACCCCGTGTGGGGCCTGTGTGTCAGAGTGGAGAGGGAGTCCTGGGGAAGGTGGGCTACGTGGATAAGGAACCATGCATGGGGCAGTGGAAACAGTGGGAGGATATGCTATAAGCACCCTTTGCCCCAATCCAGGTGTGCAATCCTAAAACATGCAGGGGCCAACATGTTAGATTTGCCCAGCCTTTACTCGGAAACAGGCCATATAGCTGCCGCGGGACCCCAAGCCGGACATCAGACAAACTGATTTCAAACTCAGCTCTGTCACTTCCCAGCTGAGAGACTTCAAGCAAATCACTTCCTCTCTCTGAACTACAGTTTCCTTATCTGCAAAGTGGGGTCAGGAATTCCAACCACACAATGGATCATCTTGAGGAGTGAGCAAAACATTCCTCGTAAAACAGCTACCATCTATCTATGCTGCTCAATAAATGGTTATTGTTTGGGGGACTTGCAGGTCGTCCATCGTCATCGCTTAAGTTACCTGCTGCCCAGTGATTCTCACAATTAGAGCTAGCCGGCAGCTCTCCAAGGGAGTGATTTAGCTCTCCTTCCCCCACCCCCTACACATGCAGACGGGAGATCATTTAGTATTGTCTGGAGTCGGTTTGGGTTAGGCGGTGTGTCACTGGTATCTGGAGGGTAGAGACCAGGGATGCTGCCAAGCATCCTACAAAGGGACATTCCCCACAACAAAGAATGACCTGGCCCCAAATGACAATAGTGCCAAAGTTGGGAAAGCCCTAATGAGGCCCCCTGTCTCTGAGAGATTGTTTCCGGGCTCTCTATCTTCCCCTCAGCGGTGGTGTAGCACACAGCTCGGAAACCCTCCCATTTCCTGAACACCACAGAGACTGGGGGCTGTGTAAGAAGCTACTGCCTGCCTCCCCTCACCCCGAGGCCACTCAGCCAGATGGCAGAGGGGTCAGCGGCAACCAAACATCTAATGACGTGTGACAAGTGTGGCCAGACAGCAGGCCCAGGCTGGGCCCCTTCAAGGCCACTCATTGGGCAAGGGGGACTCATAAATAACAGCACAGTGACAGTCCAAGCCTTGCTCAGTGGGAGGGATGGAGCTCCGCCTGTCCCCCAGCCCCCGGGGCGGGTCTTTATGGGACAGGCCTCCAGCAGGAGGGCCTCCGAAGCCAAGTGCAGTGAATGTGCTGGTGAGACAGGGAGGGACCTATCACTGAAACATCTGTCCGACAGTGACTGGCTTTGCTGCATTCACTCCATCCCTGATGAAATATTTCCTCATTTCTGATCCAGTGCAATCTTGGGTTGCAAAGCATTTGCCATGAGAGGCAGGGTGGTGTAAGGGCTGGCGTGATAAACATCTAAGTTTCAATGTCAAAGCTTTGTAATATGTTCTCAAGCCTCCATCTCTTCATCTGTTAAATGGGGATATTTGTGCAGCAAATATGCTAATTCATGGGAAATGATGTACTAAGCAATAAATTAACAAAGAGATGATGATGATGATGATAATGATGATGATTATTCAGCCATTTGGGAGAGGAATTTATATTTGAATAAAAGTGTACCTTCTGATGCTCTAAAAATATTAATCAGTTTTTAGGGTTTTAGGCAGTTCCAAATAGGTTGTTTGCAATAATAATAGTAATAATGATGCTTGTATTAAATAGCACTTTTATTTTCACATTTATTTTTCTCAAGCCTCATGTGACTTAAAATGGGACCTGTTTCCACTGATGTGTTTTCTTCTGAAATAAAACTGAAAAAAAAAATCAAAATGAACAGCTGGCGCACAGACCAACTTGGCTTTTTTGTTCATTGAAGCCCTGGTTCAGATGGCGTGGGAGCCGCACTGGACCGAGTTTGGTGCCTCTCAAGGTGGCATTCCTCCTTTGGGGTCTCACTTTTGTCATTTACAAAACGGGAATCATTTCTTGTGACTCTCAGGGCTGCCAGTTCAGTGAGGCCACGTATGTGGGAGTTGTGTGAGGAGATTAAAGCCTCATCACACAAGGGAATATTAGCATCACAATTATTATTTTCATCATCATTATTAATTATTATTCATAATGCTATTTGCAAGATGGAACTGCTCTGAAGCACTGGGTCTGTGAACAGTTTTTAAAGACTTTCCCCCAAATCTACATGTGCCCATGATGAAGAAATTGACCCTTGGAGCACTCCTTCTGGAATTTAAGCGGATTCGTTAAGATTCAAAACAAGTCCCCTAGCCCTTTCTTTTTTGCAGGCTGGAAAGCCAGACTAAAGAAAGAGCCCTCCCTCCTGGACCGTGCCTTGTAAGTCTTCTACAGAAATGGCTCTCTTGGCCCAAGACCTCAACACCAGCTTTCAGCCAGGAGCACATTTTGACAGGGAGGGTTATAAATCAAAACCTGGGTTCTAATGAAACCGCTGACACACTTGAACTGTAACAGTGTGCACCCAGACACCACGTGTGAGAAATTAGAGGCACAGGGCAAGTATTCAAGGGACCCGGGGCACCTTGCAGGCTGCCTGTCCTCCTAGTCTAACCCTCCCCTTCCTCTTTCCATCTCCTTTCCTTTCCTCCTCCTTCCCATCCTTGCTCTTTTTTTTTTCTCTTTATAATTCCTGTAGAAATCCTTAACCTCTGCCCCATTCTGCAGCTCCATTGGGAGTCAGCCTCCTAGCCAAGCTGCAGACTCTGCCCACTCGCTCCCCAGCAGACCCCCTCCCCGACTCTCTGCATGGGGTTTTTCAGGGGGCAATGGTGCAGAGCCTGCATGATTCCAAGCAGCAGAGGATGGTGACGGCAAAGCCTTGGGTTCACACGGGACAGGGTTCCAGTCCAGGCTTGGCCACTTCCTGACTGCATGACCTTGGGCAAGATATTTAATCTTTTTAAGACTTAGTGATTAGATCTGTGAAATGGGGATAACAGTACCTCCTTTATGAAGCTGTTGAGAGAATTGATTGAAATCAATAACGCCAAGAAGATGAATGGAGAGGAAGGGGCAGCAGAGGCTTAAACTGTTGAGGACCTCTCTGGCTACCTCTGGGGGACCAGACCCCAATCCACACTGGTTTCACACTGTGCCATAGACGGTCACTCCCACAGTTAGATTTAAGAGATACTGAAGAGGGCACATCCTTCCCCACTTATCTTTATCATTGACGTCATCAATTTTACCATTAGCAAGTCGTCTGTCCAGAAGCCATCCAGAGCCTGGCATGATGCTGGCTGGTTGGAAGGAGCTCTCATTTGATCACTCCAGAAGAGAAATGCCCCAAGTTCCTAATTCCTCCGTGTGTGGACTGAGTTCGCATCAGGCCTGTCCTTCACCAGGTGGAGGATGCTTCTGAGCCGTGGCCAGTGTGATTTAATCCCGAAGCCACTGGCCAGATGGAAATAAAACCCTATTTTTCCCTAAAGCTTTCCCTGAATCCTCCCTCAGCTCATACTTTGTTCTTCCTTCTTGGAAGTTTGTAGGTAGCTTTTGCTGTTTTTAGCACTTACCTGGCACTGGACAGAGACAATAATCTCCTCAATTAGACTGTAAGCTACCTGAGGGCACAGAACATCCCCACAATTTCTTGAAATCTCCTAGAAGACCTGGCTTCATCAGGTTAGTCTAATTGTAATGATCTGGTGTCTTTCTAATAATGATTTCTTTCCTCACTCCTGTTCGATGACCATGGGAGGTCAAATGCCCATCGGCTCCAGGCCACTTCCACTCACATTTCACTGACCAGAGAAGGTCACGTGGCCCAGGAGGCAGGGATATAAAATCCTTCCGAGGAAGTCAGGGCACTCAATACTGTGAACAATACAACCTGTCACTGACCTAGAATAGTATTACCTCTGATGGTGTGGGTTGCCCCATAAATATTTAATGGGGTTGATGAGCCAAATATCTTAAGACAGAAATATTTGAACACATCACTTTGGCGTGGTTGTTAAATCTAAACTAACCACCTAAATGTTGGGGTCATGAATCTTATGGTCAGTGATAAACTTAAATCAGCTAAGGCCTGTGGCTAGAAGATGGTGGAGTCAGCCTAGGTGCAGCCCTAGTTCACTGTGGCAACACTGCCGTGGGGAAGCAGGGTTAGACACGCATTCACTGTCCTTCTGAAAGGCGGGCTTAGGAGCCAAAGAAGGGGTGGGAGTTACGGGGTAAAGACTTTGGCTTCACGGGTGGAAAACGGCCCCAGAGTCTCCCATTAGAAGGGTGAGGCTGTGAGGTCTCTGCCTGGCGGACAGGCGGGTGGCCTGAAGGCAGGGGCTGAGTGTTGGCAGAGACACCGCAGAGGGGATTTCTGCAGTGGATAGAAAATTGGACTAGAGACCCAGCACTGAATCTTCCAGCTTTAAATGTCTGTCCCAAACCTCAGAGGAATGTACATTTCAGCGGTCACTCAATAGTCACATTCCTAAACAAGTAAGAGTAAGGTAAGACAAATTTTAACATTTTTTTTTAAAGGCCCTAAATAATGGGCTGTAAGAGGTCAGGAAGGGGAGAAAGGCTTCCTGGAGGTGTGAGGACCTCAGAGGGATCTCCAAGGCTGCAAATAAAACTAGGACACATAAGGGCTGGAGGAGGTGGTGGGTAGAGAGGGTGAGTTGCAGGGTGTCATGCGGGGTCTCTGCTCCTGCTCCCCACATAAGAACACAGGACATGGGGAGGCCAAAAAGGAACACCCACGAAGCCACAGATAGGGGAGTCATAGCACTCTAGTCTCGCTGGCAGCTGGGTTGGAGACACAGGAAGCAAGAGCCACATGATCTGCAACCTGCCGTCTGCTGCCAGCCAAGCTCACTTGCCAGCTGCAATCCGCCTTTGACAGCCACCATCCGCTGCTAGCGTAGCCACGGCAGTTATATCAGTAGCCAATGGCTAACTGGTAGCAGCCGATAGTCAACTAATTACAGCTGAGGGCCATCTACCACCCGAGCCAGCACCTTTCCACGTGAGGCCGAGAGCCTGGAAACTGCTCTCTGGCTCTCTGGCCCCACACAGGACAAGGGCCTGGATTGGAGCAGGGATGCCTGAGAGGTACACCCCCCCCATTCTCTCCCCTCTCCTTTCACCACACAGGGTCCCTGGGGGATGAAAGAAATACAATTTGCACATGACTAAAAGGAGCCGATGCGCCTTTCATACCCGTTCCCCATTTCAGGTTTGCAGCTTATTTTCCTGTGAACTTTTTTCCCCTTCCCTTTGCTGCCCTGGCTTTTGTTGGTATAACCTCAATTTCTTGCTGCCTTTCAAAGCTTTTATTCTGCAAGTGGAGGGAAGGAACTTTTAATGTCATGCTAGGTCCTTAGCCAGGCCAATTGTCTTTCTAAATCAGTCAGGGGCTCAGGGCAGCTGGGGAGAGTGGGAGGCTTGACAGAGACAGGGAGAGAGTCCAAAGTAAGGAAGAAAACAGCAAGTGCAACGGATGAAGGTCCCCAAGGTGATTTGCAAATCTGCTGAAATCCTGAACAAGCTTTGATTTAACCCAAGCTTGAAATGGCTTTTATTTACTGTCTATTGTGAAATAAATGACATCTCATAAACAGGCTTTATCCATTACCCCAGAATGGAGAGCACGGTGTTAGGGACATTTTATCCTCTTGATATCAAAGGAGATATGCGAGGTGTGTTATTACAAATAGAAAAATCAATGCTGAGACACACACATCTGAAATTTCATTTTCGTCGAACCACATTTTCAAAGGGGGGAAAAAAAGGCAATTGCTAATAAAAATGACTACAGAACCGGAGGATTTACCAAGCTTGAGCAAAGGACCGGCTGTGACCCAGCCCAGACAGTGAATAAATCGGGCTCTGCCCTGGGGCCATTTCCTCCTGCTCTCCCATGCAAGCCAGCCCAGCCAGGGATGGCCCTAAGCAGAGCCTGCCAGACCCTCAGCTTCCAAGCCCCCCACCCAGGCCGGCTATGCCCAAATACAGTGCCTGCCCCCCAGGAAGTGGCCTCTCTCACTATCCCCAGTCTTCCCACCCCAACCACACACCACACTTGGCCGCATACCACATGGAAAACACCAGAAATAGCTAGACCACTGCTGTTTTCTCCAAGCCTTTACCATCTTAAGGCAGGGTCTTCTGAATCTTCTAGGTCTGTTGTAAAAGTGAAAAGGTTCCCAAGGAGTGAAGGAAGGAAAATTGGCCCGACTCCATGGAAAGCCTCAGCCTCTCATGGAGGCTGCAGCAATTTCCACCCTCGCCTTCAGAGTAAGCTGGTGAGAGGTAAACACTTCCAGTTTTTCATAAAATTTTCTTCAAGTCACCTCTTTGGGCCCGCCATCTTTTTATCCTGTTGTGTAACCCCGCCTTGGGGGTGATTCTCTGGTTTAGGGTCTTGCTTCCCCATGAAGCTGTATGCTCAATGAGGCCTAAAACCAGGCCTGATGCTGGTCTCTATTATATTCTCAGTACCCAGCATTGTACTTGGTCCATAATAGTTGCTCAATAAACACTACCTGAATTCATGAGAATGAGAATGTGCTTGCTGCAGAGAGGATGAGAATGGCTGCCTGGACACTGAGGCCTCTGCTCGAAACTGACCTTAGCTCTCTGAAAAGAAGTTCTCCAGTTCTGATCAGCAGCTCCCGCCTAGAGACATGAACGAGAACCAGTTTGCTAGTTGCATGCTGTCCTGCATGGCTGTCCTGCCTCCATTGGTTGAGAAACTTGGACAAGGATGTGTTGTGTGGGTTTTAAGGCCTCACAGTAAATCCTGACACACATTGGTCAGACGGTGACCAAGAATGAAGAGCCAGAGACAGGCCCATGCCCACAGCTGGAGAATGAGCACAGACTCACCATTCCAGTGTCAGCCTGGGTGGCAGGGAGCACGTCATTTAACTCTACCTCCTGAGATATGGGGAAACCAAGGTCCAGAAAGGGGAGCTGATTTTTCTGAGTCACACAGGAAATTGGGGCCAAATAGGGGGCAAGCGTTTGAAAGCTTTCACTCCCATTCCTGAGCCCATGGCTCTTTCTGAGAAGAATCTAGGGAGAGAAAAATAGTAATGAAGGACCACACCTCACAACTTCCTGGTGAAGACAATCCTGCTCTGGAAATGGTTGTTTTTAAAACAATTCAACGAGGAATAATCTAGAAAGCATCCACACTGCACACATAGTAAGGATTTTTACTGTTTTTAAAGAGGCACATTTCTTGTTTTCTTTACAGACCTTACTCAGTGGAAGGCCACTAATCAGAATCGGGAAATTCTGACTCCCGAAGCATTTTGAGAAGACAGTTTCCTCCGAGATGTGTCCCCGGCTCCCACAGACACACAGACTGCCTAGTTCTTCCCCGCATGTTTCATAAAGGTTTGAGAAACCAGCCTAAGCCAGCCAATGCAACGGTGATTCTGCCTGAAATAGGTGGCAGTATTTAAATAAGGTTTCAATAGGAAGAATGTCTCTTCAGACTTGGTCTGTGATGTAGTTATCAGGAGGAGAAATTTGCAGAACCCATTACCTGCCACTCCTTCCCCCAGGAAATCCCTTGTTTGTGGAGCGTGAATCTCTCCGGCTTTTGCTAGCTTTTTCTCTCTGGATTGTCCTGGGTAAACATCTACCACATACTGTGTGTTTATAAGAAGAGGCATTTGTGCCTTTGATTGTTTAGAGGTTGCTGCAAACACACAGGCTCGCTCTCTTCCTCACCTTCCCCTCCCTCTTCACCGCTGCCAGTTCCTCCTGAGCAAACAGCCACCTGACCTTGGCATTACAGTGCATCCTTCTGTCCAGAACAGGGAACATACATGCCACCACCCGCCTGTTCCACTGTGGGATAAAGAGTTTTTCGTAGCCAGGACAGTATATCTTAATTGTATGGTTATTATTATTTATTGCACGATTTTTTTCAAGCATCTCCTATATGCAGAGTGTTGAGTTGGATATGGAGAATTATACCAAGAGACTCAATCCCCATCTCAAGGAGTTTATGGTCTTGTTGAAGAGATGAAGTTTGCCCACGTTAAGTGTAAGGTCTTTATCTTCTTACAGACCTTAAAATTTTGGAGGGGCAAGGGCTCTGTCACTGGCCTTCTTACTGTTAGCCAAATTGAGCCTGTTATCTTGAGTCCTTGGGTGAGTTCATACCCATGGACCAAGTCTTTCAATCGTTCTACTCCTAGGAAAGAGCATGACAAACAATTTCCTTTTATTTTCACATGTCTCTATGGAGAGCTTCTTCGAATGGGGGACTAGACCACCAGTGCATATCATCATAGTAAAAACGCTAGTAACTAGGACGCAACAAAATACTTAGCAGGTAAAATTTATTTATTTATTTATTTATTTATTATTCTTTTTGCATCACTCCAACTTAGGTCAGAAACAGATCATAAGAAAATAATGTTATTAAACACCTAGTTAAAAAAAAAAAGACAAAAACAATGTTTGGCTCAGAGTGAGTCCTGGTTCCTCACCTCCAGCTACAGCTTAGACAGTGGGAACACCTGGTTTCAGAGAAATGGCCAGACAGACCCAGTGTCAGTCAAGAAAGGTGTGTTATACCACATGGCGGGGGCCTCCTGCCAGGGGAAGTAGACACAGATATTCAGGAAATGTTTCTCCCAGTCTGAAAGGGTTTCCTTTCTTATCTTCAGCCTCTGGACAACCCAATCCATAATTCCATTATCTCGTCCTGGATATGCTGGTGTAGAAAGGATTATGGTTTAGATGATCCACACAGGTGATAGCTGAGTCTGTCTTGAAGCCAATGCTTGGTACCCAGGGACCAGTCCAGCCTCTGACATCACCTCGCTCGTGACCTTACGTCAGCCATCCAGTCTCTCTGGCTTCCACTGTAACTGATTTCTAATGGTCTGTCCACAACTAAGAGTCCAAGACTCCATGACATCATTCGGTCATGCTAGATTCCAACAACTTTTAAAATCTGGTGATTTCTTCAACACCTCAAAGAAATATTTATACTCTCATGTTCATTGCAGCATTATTCACAATTGCCAAGATATGGAAACAACCGAAGCGTCTATCAACAGATGAATGAATAAAGAAATTGTGATACACACACACAATGGAATATTATTCAGCCTTGAAAAAAGGAGATCCTACCATTTTTGACAACACGGATGTCTCAGAGAACATAATACTGAGCGAAATAAGCCAGACATGGAAAGAAAAATATTGCATGGTCTCACTTATATGTGGAATCTAAAAAGGTCAAATACATAGAAACAGAGAGTAGAAGGGTGGTTACCAGGAGCTGGAGGAGTGGGAGTGTCGGGAAACTAGGACATGTTTGTCAAAGGTACAAAGTAGGTAGGATGACTAAGTCTAGAGATCTAATGTACAGTCTGGTGATTGTAGTTAATAACACTATATGGCACCCTGTGAATTTGCTGAGAGAGTTGATATCAGGAGCTCTTACTATAAACAAATTATAATAGTAACTATGTGAGGAGGTGGATATGTTGATTAGCTTGACTATGTCATGTATTATATCAAAACATGTTGTACTCCTTAAATATGTATAATTGTTATTTATAAATAAGTAGATAGATGGATGATAGATAGATAGATAAATAGATTAGATAGATAGATAGATAGATAGATAGATAGATAGACAGATAAAATAAAATTTGCTGATTTCTTCCCCAGATGTATAAGCCCTGTGAGAAACTCCTCTGTACCCACTCAGGCTTGGTGCCAGTTGGGTGACCTAGCTGTTGTCGTTTGAGGATATAATAATACCTCATTGCAGAAAGACAGCCAGAGTGCCTGGGGGTGGGTGAGGTGGCCTGCAATGACAAGACAGCTCCAGCTTGATCTGTAATGGCTTCTTTATTTTATGTAACGAGAAACATATAGGACAACATATCAACCATTATCGGTGTGGGGTGGTTGTACACAGGTGTTCGTTAGATGATTATTGGTACTTTCTGAATGTTTAATAACTTCTCAAAATAAAAATTATAATTGAATAAGGCCAATGTAAATTTAATAAGGGTAATTGCTTGATCAGGGCCAGAGAGACATGTGGTCAGAGGAACAAAGAGGTATTTCCATTGCATAAACCGGATCGTGGGTACACAGGTGTTCATTTCACTGGTCTCTAAATCACACTATCCGTTATACAGGCTTTGTGTATATATGGAATGTTTCGTTATAATAATTATTTTGCAATGATAATACAGAAACATTGAAGTTTGGCTTTAAATGTAGAAAGTTGAAGTTATATCCCTGTGAATAATAAAAGGTCCCATATGATACTATGCTGTCCAGTAGAAATATAATGCAAGCCACACAGGTAAGTTTACGTTTTCTAGTAGTTACATTTTAAAAAGTAAAACAAAACAGGTGAAGTTGATTTTAATACTATATTTTACGTAACTTAGTATAACCCCTTTATTGCTATTTCAACATGTCATCAACATTAAAATTTTGACTATTTTATATTTTCTTTTTGGTGGTGGGGGGCACTAAGTCTTGGGAATCCAGTGTATATTTTATGCTTACTACAAATCTCAGTTGCGACTAGCCAGTGAACTAGGCAGGCAAAGCCCTGGGTTGCAGTTGGTCCTCCCTCTCCTGGCAGCCCCCACCCCCTACTCCTGGCAGGTCCCAGGGGCTACGAACACTCGGTTCTCTCACTGTACACTCGGTTCTCTCATCTTCAGGCATGAAGATGGCCTCAGAAAAAAACCTCACACCACCCCCATCTTGCCTTCCTTTCTGCTCTGGGATGGTGACCCTCCCTCACAGGGAGGGTCATCACCAGAGAACCAAGGAAGGAGGACATGGGCTTCCATTTTTCTCAATTCCAAGCAGCAGGTTCTTTCTGCAGGCAGAGAAACAGCCTGACTCATGGGCTTCTCAGCCCTGTGCACTGAGGAAAATCGTTAGTTTACTTCCCAAGAGCTGAAGGTATGGACAGCCTGGGAGAAAAAGACAAACAATATGAAACAGTGTTTTAGGTGGGTGCTGGCTGTTGGTTCCCAGGAGGCCTCATAAAACACACGGACAGGTGCTGAATGCCCTGGGGCGACTCCCCCTCTCCCCCTCAGCCCACAGTACCCACGGAACCTGTGAGCAATTCTCTGGGCTCAGAGTAGAGGACCTGAGCACCGCCTTCTCCCTGCTCCACAGCCCACCCCAGTTGTTCATGAGGGGTGATGTTTGAGGGAATTTATGGCTTAAACCAAAAACACAGTGAAACCAAATAACAGATGCTACTTGGGGTTTCATGTATATATGAAATTAAATAGAACATGTAGGAGAAAAGATGGGTAGATAGATGGATGGATGGATGGATGGATGGATGGATGGATGGATGGATGGATGGATGGATAGATAGATAGATAGATAGATAGATAGATAGATAGATGGATAATAGATAATAATACATTAACACAGTAGGGGATATATGAGTATATGTACATGAAATATACATGAAGAGCAGATATACGTCTTATTAGATAGAAGGGTCAAGCTGCACTTGCAACAAGCAAAGTTCCCCAGTCCACGCAAGCATAAAGCCCTGCTCAGAGGCTGGTGGAAAAGATGCAATTTACCTTTGGGTGGTGATGCTGGGATTCCCATTTAAAAGTCTAAGCCGGCTGATTATTTATTGATGTGTCTCTCTCCATAGCTGTCTGACTCTTACTGGTTGGAAGAAGCTCCTGTGTGCCTAAAGGATTTTTTGAATTAAGTTCTTTTCAGTCATTTTCCCCTTAGGTGTTAACCAATGAAACTGTACTTTGACAGAAGTCGTCTTCTTTTTCCCCCACCCCAACCCCCCTTACTTTATATCATGAAATAAAATTAAGTACCAGGAGAGACGCCATCAAACAACTGGGCCTGACATGGTTATTCGGCATTTATTTTTTATTTACAGAAAGAGTGAAAGTAATGCATTGGAGCCACTCATATTTTACAGTAAATGTGCTTCCAAATCCTATTGGGACATAAACACAGGGAATTTAATGAGTAAACAGGGCTCTTTCTGGATTATTCTGCCCAGTGTTCTTGCCACTAGCCCATAAGTGGTCCTTGAAGTCGCACATTTTCCTCAATTCCCTGAAATCAGATGCTTTGGCCTCCTTACCTCAGTCGACTCATCTGTAAAATGGAATCATAGTCCCTCACTCATGGCAGGGGACTGAGGGCCCTTCCAGTTGTAATACTCATGATTCCATGAGCTGGAACCTTCTTTTCAAAATTCTCCTACAAGTGACCTCAGCCAGAGTAGCCCTTATTTTGGCAAAAACCCCACCTTTCACCCCTGTCCTCACTGCTAGTCACCCTCCCTGACCCCATCCTATCTAGGGGGAAACAGTAACCAAAGAAATATCCTGGAAGTGATATATGGAGGAATAGGGAGCACTTGGTGAGGCTAGTCTAGCAGAACTGGAAACCATCAAGACACTTGGGCCAGTTTGATGAATAGGGGACATTCTAGGTTCTCTCTCTCTTTCAATGAGGAGGAGTGACCTTCAATCTTCCCCATCTTTGGCAGGCAGGGACTTGACTCCAATCCCCAAACCCTATCACCACCCCACCACAGCACACACACACACACACACACACACACACACACACACACACACGAGGAAGAAACAAAGCCTGTGGGTCAGGACTTCTACATGGAGAGGTCCCTCCTCTTCCCGGCCCCACTGGGAGATGCCTAAAGGTCATTGACCAGGAGACATACGCGTACATGTTCATTCATTTGTGCTGGGGAAACACTGGTGATTCTCAGGAAACTTTCAGTCTAGTGAGGGAGACAGATACTGCCAACAGTCACACACATGTCACATGGGCACAACCCATGACAAGAACGTCAGGGGGTATGCACTGCAGAATGGGTGGAATGGCCACCCCGCATGTGACTTCTCTCCCTGCTCCCCACAGCCCTCCCTGCACTGCCAGCAGCGGACCTTGGGTGGGGCTTATCCTGAAAGCAGGTGTTGTAGGCACTGGAACAGATAACAGTGAGGCTCCTTGGCCGCTGGAGGAGGAGCGGGACTAGGCATGTCAGGGAGGGAAGTTTTGAAATCCAATTTCCGGCCCACCCCATATTTTGGTGGACTTTGGAGTCAAAAACAAAACAAAACAAAGCTGGTCACATCCCAGTATCTCAAGCAAACTTCTTAACCTCTCTGTGCCTTCATTTTCTCACCTGAAAAAGGGAGACACGCTGACTGGTCATCTGCTGTCCCACTCTCTCTGAAGGCCAAAGCACGGTGATAGGACCCGGCTGGCCTCTCCTGGGACCTGGACTTGGCTGGAAACACAGTTGCCATAGCTTCAGAGCCCTTGGGCTGTAAACCACCAGGCCTCAGCCCAGAGGCCGTACACTCTCAGGGGACCATCCTCATGCACAGCCTTTGCCCCACCGAGAGGGGTTTCCCTGCGTGTGTGTGTGTGTGTGTGTGTGTGTGTGTGTGTGTGTGTGTGTGTAGGATATTTTCCAAGGGAACGTAAACCATTGCTTCTGACAAAAGGGGCTAACAGGATCAGCTCCAATTGGGGAATGTGGTATGGGCATTTTTTGTAGGCAAGGAAGGTAAAACATAATACTATTTATTTGCATAGCATTTTTCATTGTTCTTACAAGCCAACATCTCATCACAAGAGTCCTCCTCCAGTAAGTCCTCCAAGATTTACTCTTGCTGAAGCAACTTTTTTCTCTCCTAGGAACACTCCTATCTTCTTGTGGATCCTGTTTTTATGGCACTTACCATGATCCCCCTGGTGTTTTGACAGTTCGTGTTCTTGTCCAACTAGACTTGCCCATGGAGCTGCATGATTTGTTTTGTATCCCCACACAATCCCTGAATTAGGGTGGAACACCCTAAGGGCCAAGTGCTTGCTTGCTAAATGAACGAATGATGTGTATTTGAATTAAGGTATAGCAAAAATGCAAGAGGCTTTTCCCGGGGCCCCTCTACTTAGTCTAGAACTCTTTCCACTACACATACTTTGGCTCTCCCGTGCCCTTTCCACTTCCCAATCCTAACAGGTCTCCACTCCCCGCATCACATGTGGCTGTTTCTGACTGTCAGCAATAGTGATATTGTCACTGGAATAACTTAGACGAACCCCAGCCACCCAGCCACCGTGCCTCGTTGACAGTAATAAAAGTGACAATTTCCAGGGCCCACCTTGTGTTGAGCTATGGCTGTCTGGTTGCCAAAATGGAAGGTTAATAGGTAGACCCCTTCCAGTCTGACCCTGTTACTGACCACTTTGCCACATTCTGAATCTGTTCAAGCCCCATGAGATCAACACCTCTGCTGACTACCTGAGAGATATGTGACTACACTTAGAAAAACACAACCAATAATTGAATTAGTGGCTCCAGCAGAATATTAAACAATGATTATAACAATATGCATCCCCCAAGATAGGTATCTGTGTCTACTGGAAAACTAGGAAACGTACCATGTTTCCCCGAAAATAAGACCTAGCCAGTCAATCAGTTCTAACGCATATTTTGTTGCAAAAATTAATATAAGACCCAGTCTTATTTTACTATAATATAAAACCGGATCTTAGATTAATTTTGCTCCAAAAGACACATTAGAGCTGATTGTCCGGCTAGGTCTTATTTTCAGGGAAACAGGATATTTGGTGCTTTCCCAGGGAGTCAGGTGGGCTAAGGAAGCGTCCTGCCCACTAATAAGGTTGCAGGACGCACAGATTCACTGTGCCCTGGGTTCTAGCAGGGAGAAGCTATTCAGGGGGAAAGCAGAAACCAGCTCTGGGCGGACATTCTTTATGCCCCTGGCCCATAGGTGACATCTGTGGACAACCAGAGGCACCAAGTGAAGCCAGAGGTTTACTCCCCGGAAGCTGATGAGTTTTGCTTTGTCCACGGCCTAGGGTGCCCCTCTGCTCCACAGTCCATGCTAATAAATCACATAAGCAGACGTCATTGATCACAGCAGAGATGGATTGAGAGTGAGGATGGTTCCATGAAAACTCAGCTTCACTAGTGAAAAATCCAATTGAAACCAACTGACATTTTGAGACGAACTCTCTGCCAGCAAAGGACCACTCTCTGTGTGAGGGAGGATGGGATACAGGTAGGTGGTGGTAAAGCATCAGGGACACTGGTTAGAGGCTCGCATTCAGGGGAAGTGAAACCAAACATGAGACATTTTCTCATGATTGTGCGTCGGAAGCATCAGAACTATAGAGGAAAGACAGAGCCTAAATCCTGTAGTTACTTTTTTCAGAGCGGAAGAATAGATGTGTGCAGGGCCTGAGCCTCACGGGGCACCTGGGCCCGAGGCACTCACAGGAAAGAGCCTGGACTTGCAGCCAGACATTCTTGGTATCAAATACCAGCTCCACCACTTACTACTTATTACTTAGTCAGATTGCTTATTCTCTTTAAGTTTCTGTTCTCTCATTCATTACATGGAGCTAATAATGCTTTCTTTGTTAGATTCAGTAAGAAAGCTGAACATCAACTCTCCAGTAAAGTAACTAACGTTTCAATGATACTAAATGAATCCTTCCCTCTCGTTTGCTGGACCAGAATGAGTTTCTGAATACAAACTGTACAGCTAATCAGTTCAACTATAAACAGATAGTAAGATGTCAAGTTCGCCCTACCCACACATGACTTATATGACAACAGAGTCCAAGAGTGGGGCTGAAGAATAAATACGCTTGCACCAAAATATTCTCCCTCTGATCCCTGTAGATAATAAAGAGGATTACTGGACGACGGAAACTATCTTATTCATCTTTGTATCCATGGCATCTAGAACTGGACTTGGCAGCATTTGTTGGGTGGATGGATAGATGGATGGATGGGTAGATGGATGGATGGATGGATGGATGGATGGATGGATGGATGGATGGATGGATGAGAGGATAGGTAAAAAGGTGGGTGGACGGACAGATATACAAACAAACAGGTAGATTTCCACTACTGCGATACTCTTTTGCATCTCCATTTCACAATTAGGGAAGCTGAAAAAATTTAAACACACTACAAAGGGCTGAGGTCCTTATTACTGTGTTCCAGGAATTTGCCAAGCTCATCTCTGTCTCTGTCTTCTTGACCAGAAGTCGCATCTCTTTCCCTGCAGTCTATCCTAAATCTTCAAGCTCCAACTCAAGTTCCATTTTCTCTGCAGAGTCTTCTCTGACCAGATGGCTTCCGATGTCTCTCTCCCTTTCCTGAACTTGTCGATTTCCCTCTTCATTGAACTTTTAGTTGCTAATTGTCTTATGTCTGCATCTTATCTTTCCAACCCAAGAGCAGAGAATGGGTTCCAGGCTTCCCTCCCAGCCTCCAGCATGAGGTTGGGCACATGTGTCTATAGGGAAAAGGCTGTCAGAAAATGCTTGCCAATGTTACTAGCAAAAATAAAAGTTGACACTGAGTGGCATCAGGCACTTCACTGAGCCCTTCAAATACATCATCTAATTTCAGCCTCACAACAGTCTTACAAGATAGGCCTTATCTCCATTTTGCAGATAAAGACACTGAGTTTGAGAGAAGCCATGATGCTTTCAACACATGGACCCAAAATTCTTTGATGCTCTTCTCATTGACAGCTGGGACTTACTGTCTGCGTCTGCTTGAATCTAGGAGGGCTTCTGATAGCATCCTCCAATAGAGTGTGGCAGAAGGGATGTTATGTGACTTCTGAGTCTGGGTTATACAAAGCCAGGCAATTTCTACTTTTTTCACTGGAATGCCATGACCTCGGCATCATAACCTATAGCCCTCGTGTTTGCCTCAATAATAGTACACACACCGAGAAGACTTCACATCTGCATGCCACTTTATAATTTCTGAAACTCTTCCATAGACATTGGGCAGAAAGGCAACGAGGCCGAGGAACAGAACAGCCCAGGTGCAGAAGATGCTCTAACTTTGAAGCACGTTCCTGACACATCTCAGGGCGATACAATTAAAGTCGGTAGAACCCATCTTCCTCCAAGTGCAAGCAATAACTGTCTGTCTGGGATTTCCATTTCTCAGAGTTGGCTCCCCTTTGAATCAAACCCTGTGGAGGACCCCGCTGACGTTAGCCTAGTGCCTCCATTTTAAACTGCTGTCTCAAGAAAGGTTTGGTCACAGTGGCTTCCTTATCTGGGTGGCTGACCTGAGCCAGCCCCACACGCCCACACCATACGTGGGAGGAAGTTTAGGAAAAGTTCTGCAGATGGCTCCAGGGATGAGAGGGGGCTGATTCAGGAAAGCCAGGCTGGGGACCGCCCTTGGAGAGCCAAGACTAATTCCGCAGTCTAGTCACTCCGTCAAACATTTAGTGTATCCGGGTGATTGTTCCCCGGTAGGCCGCGACGGTCTATCTGCTGGGCCTTTTGTCATGTTAACTGCAGCCGATCAATGGATTGAGGTCAGGACTTCTGATGTAGGTGCAAGCTTAGAGGGAAAAAAGTCTCAAAGATTCATTTTTTCTCGTCTGGTAACACTCCGGTCACTTATTTTTTCTCCGTTAGCCTCTGCCGCTCTAAAGTGGATATTGATCAGTGCTTTAATGCAAACCTGTCAAATTAATTTTGCAGACCTGGGATATGACTGGCCTAAAATTGCTTCTGCATCTGTTCTCTGCAGCAAGCCTATGAATTTTAATCACGACCAGAATGGGTTGGTGGCTTTTTTTGTTAGAAACTTGAATAGGAAAGGTTTAAACTGTAAATGCCAGAGAATGATGCTGTTTTGTTCTTTTCAGAAACTCATGTGGTGGAGGTCAAAGAAATTATTATGTCGGGTGTATTCTTGGCAGATGCTGTGGGAAGCTTTGTGGGATGGCTTTCTACAGAGCTTCGTCCAAGGAATGCCGGTGCTCCCGTAAATACCCGCAGTCTCAGAGTCACAGCTTGGAGAGTGGCAGGCTTTGGAATGCCTGCTGGACATACCACCGCAGCCTGCCTGAGCCATCCCCCACTCCTGTTTTATTGTGACCCAAAATTACCTCCTGGGTGTGAAAGAGCCTTAGGTTTCACTTTGTTTTGAAGACTTAGCTTCCAGGCCTGGCTCTGCCTTGCCCTCTCCGTGTAACTTCCAAGAGGGCAAGGTACATCTTTCTGGGACTCAAGTGATCACCAGTGTAGACAACAACTCTGGGGCACTCGTCTCCCCTGGACAGGCTCCTATCGGCTGGAACCACACCTTCAGCTTCTGAGGCCCAAGTCCTGGCACAGAGCTCTGCCAGGGTAGGAGGCCCTCAGCCTCTCTCTCCTGCGCTGTCAGCCTGTCCCCTGACGCCACCATCCAGAACTCTGTTAGGAGGCTTCTCCACACGTCCAAATTGGGAACGGAGCCAGATAGGTGACACCCCAGCTGCCATGCCCACTTCCAGCTGCCACTGAAGCTGCCACCAGGTGTCCTTGCCCTACTGTGCTCCTCGCACCCTCGTCACACTTTTCTCAATTGTACCACTAAGACAGATGGGCCCTTTTGCAGGGAAAGGTGCTCATGGCACCTCCATGTCCTTGGAAGAGAGGTAGCACATTTACCACAAGCAGCCAGTGGCTGTTTCTTCCGCTTTGGTGTCAGCACCTGTCCCCACAGACAATCTGGCCGAGTTGTCTCTGCAGATTCTCTCTGAAAATCAACTGATTGCAACTCTAAACAAACTGAACTTCACTGTACATCATCATCTCTTTATCAAGTACTTACTGTGTGCCCAGCTTGGTTCTAAGTGCTCTCATATATTACTGTTAAAAACAAGACCACAGGCCCAAAATGGAGTCGCTCATGCTAAGCCCCACACCACCAACCTGAGACTTAATTTAATTACAGTTTCGTCTCTCCAAGAAATGAATCTTAAACCATCAATCAGGAGTCACCTGGTCAGTACTAATGAGATAATCTGCATGATTGTTCCCTGCTATCCCCTAAAGGAAACTGACCTTGGCACAACCCGTCTGCTTTTTGCCTAGTGTAACTAACTTCCTTGTTTCCTCTCCCTTCTGTCTATAGAAGTCTTTCATTTTGCAGAGCTCCTCGGAGCACTTTCTATCTGCTAGGTTGGATGCTGCCCAGTTGATGAGTCATTGAATAAAGCCAATGAGATCTTTAAAATTACTCAGTTGAATTTTGTTTTTTTTTAAACACTACCTAATTTAATTCTCACAAATACCACAGGAGGGCAATACTATTGTCATTCTGCTGTTATTGGGGAGGAGTCACAGAGAAGCGAAGTGACCTTGCCAAGTTGCACAGCTAACATGGGACAAAGCCAGATTTGAACCAGGCTGTCTGGCTCTTGAGCCCATCTTTTAGCGTGCTGTGAGCACTGTCTGTCTGTCTCTGCCCAGGGGCAATGAAGCGTTTTATGTGGCATCTGTCTTGTTGGGTCCCTGATTGTTGCTCTTGTGTTATTCTAGTTCCCCAATAATACTCTAAGCCCCTCAAGGGTAGAACCCCCTTGACTTCTTGCATATTCAAATAGGTAAATGAAGAAGGACCACATAATCACATGGAACAAACCAGGAAGCATTTGGAAGCCACCTTGGTGGGGACACTGACCGACTTAGCTTTGTAGAGTAAAGGGAGGGAAGGAAGAGGAGGAGGAGAGGAGAAGGAGAGAGTCATTCTATTTCACATGAACATATCTTGACTTTCCAACTGTCAAGGTCCCCAGCAGTGGGAGGCTGTGAAGTGAATCCCCCTCTCCCCAAAGTAAAGAGTTGGAGGAGCTGGAAGACATGAAGCCCAGAGATGGACCAGAACTCCAAGGTCAGAGAACTATGTGTTGAGAGGCCCGTCCGAAGCTCCCAGACAGCTCACAGGAGGGCCAATGAGAGAGCAGCATTCAGGTGCTGCTACCCAGACATAGCCAGCTGCTCAGGGGTAAGCAGAGAATCAGACACCCCAGCACCTGTTGGGTAAAGGAACACTGGTCCCACTCCCTAAGACCCCTCCCTCCGTCACACCCCACCCCCCTTGACTAGCTGGTCCCTGAAGAGGGAAGGAGCCTGGGTGGTCTCAGAACCTAACCAGCCTCTTCCTCCCCACCCCACACACACCCATTATCACTGCTCCATGTAATACCCGGGGTGTCAGATTCCCTCTCAAATTGCCTTGGCTCTGGAGATGCAAAGAGATGCAATCCAAACTGAGCTTGAAATCATGCTTTCAACTGAACAGAGTTTTGATAATTGAAAGTCACCTGAAAATTAGGGAATCTACATTGTCATTGAGGAAGGAAGATCGGAGATTAAGCATGGAAGGGTTGTAAGGAATAGTTATAAAATTAAACCATTACATGTTTATGCCTCGCTGAGTTGACATCCCCGTATAACCTACCTGGTGGGAGACAACTGACAGCACATACACACTATGGGACACAACCCTACAACCCTACTGAGAACCTGGTTCTGGGTGAAACAGAACTGGAAAACAGTTTCTTCTAAACCAGCTCCTTATTTTAGGCTAGTGGGCTCCACCCCTACCCCTGCCCTCCTACAGAAAGAGAAGCCTTTTCTGCTCAAAGACCTATAAGAAGGCCTCGTGGTCTTCATAGCCAGGTGGACAAAGGGAGCTGATTTGTTGTCACTGACCACTCAGTGGAGTTCCACAAGAGTATGAGTTAGGACTATGGGGTTGAGGGTGTCAGATTCCCTCTCACAAGAGTATGAGTTAGGACTATGGGGTTGAGGGTGAGAAACCTTCAGGGACACCCCATCTAGAGACTTGGTCATCAATGTGACCCTCTCTCTCCATTTCTTGACTTTGCTTGTTGACTTCATTCTCTAAGCTGCACACAGTGGCAGGGATGGGGCTATGGGCTCCCTCTTCCCTCAATAAAGAGAGCTTCTCTGTTTCACATTTAGCATTTAAGTCTTGAGAAAGAACCCTGACTGCCTAGGTTTGGGTCACCAGTCCTCCCCTTGGACTGGTCACTGTGGAGAAGAAATCTTATGATCGGCTCAGCCTGGATCATTGGCCCATCCCTGAAAGGGCAGAGGGTTCTCTTACCAGAGAATCCAGGAGCAGGTATCACGGAGACAGTCAATCCTGTGTTGAGTGTTTTGCAAGGATATGTTGATTATGTGTGGCTGTGTATAACTGTGCTGAGTTCAAGTGAGATCAAGGAAGTTGATCCCTCACCTGCCAGAAATCTTGTCGCAGATGCAAACTCATGACCTCATAGTTGAGTCTCTTGCATATGAGAACCAGCTACTGTGACCAGACTCCTGCCTCCTTCCCAGTGTCCTCCTCTATGCCAAGTAGAAAGCCCAGGATGGGGGAGGCACTCCATGAATGTGTCTTGAATGAATATCTGCTTGAGTGAATGAATGACTCTATGAATGGAATGGAAGGAAAGGAAATGAAAAGCAATTAGACACACACATACCCAGAGCTCACCTAACCACATCGCTTCCTTCCCTCCCCTCCTCTGCTAAAAGCTTTGTGCCCATAATATCAGGTTTGGGATCCTCAGCCCCTGAGGGGAGGGGAGAGAGCCAGCTGCTCTGTGGTCTGCAGGAAAAGGCATGGGGCAAGGGATCAGGAGATTTGTCCTGCCATTAATTACCTGTGTGACCTTGGGTGAGCCACTTAACCTGTTTTTGCTTCCGTTTCATCATCCATCAAATGGGACTGGTGCTCTCTGCCTTGTTTATCATTCCACAGTGGAATTGAGAGGAATAGACAATATGAGAAAGTTGATAGCACTTAGAAAAATTTAAAAGTAAAGCACAGGGTGGGAGAATGAAGGTATGATGACCGTGGGCCTCCATCGGGGTTACCAATTCAGTTGCAGAGCTTAATGCTGAGTGTCAGTGATGAGGAGTGTGTGTGTGTGTGTGGGGGGGGGGGGGTTGGAGGGGAGGCTCCAGTCCCTCCTCATTGAGAAGCTCACATTTGCAAAGAAGTTTCCCCAACAATCCTGAGGTTCTGTGAATGCCCAGTCTTGAGAGGCAAAGATTTAAAAGTAAAAGAAATTCCCTTAAGGGCGGCCAGATGGCTCAATTGGTTAGAGCGTGAGCTCTGAACAACAGGGTTGCTGGTTCGATTCCCACATGGGCCAGGGAGCTGCTCCCTCCACAACTAGACTGAAGGACAACTACTTGGAGTTGATGGGCCCTGGAGAAACACACTGTCCCCCATATTCCCCAATAAAATTTATTTAAAAAAGAAAAGAAAAGAAACTCCCTTAAGAAAAAATATACATTTATAAAGCAGTTAACTACTTATAAAGAGCTCAATGGTGTGTCACAGAGAATTAGTCAGTCAATAGATATTTATTGAGTACCTACCATGTGTCAGGCACTGTTCTAGAATCTGAGGATGAGAAGAGGGCATAGAGAGTGCTATCCAGAGAGATCTACAGGAGTGAAGAAATGAATAAATAAGCAGAGACCCTGATAAATGCTATAAAGAAAATAGAAAAGGTTGGGTACTAGACTAATTGGGTGATCTCTTCATAAGCATAGTGACTGTCTATTCACTATGTTATACACCTGAAACTAATATACTATTGTATGTCAACTGTAATTGGAAAATTATTTTTTTATTGTTTTTCTTTATTAGTTTCAGGTGCACAAGACAAAGTAATACTTAGACGTTTATCATTTATATTCCTCACACTGTGAACCCCCCTCCCCCATCCACTATCCCTCTGACATCGCACAGAGCCATTACATTTCCACTGTCTCTATTCCTAATGATGTACTCCATCTCTTGTTAGTACATACATATACATATATACACATATATACATGTATGTATATATATATTTATATAAACTTGTAGTTGAGATTCATTATTGTTCAGCTTCAGCTTCAGGTGTACAGTGCAGGGATCAGGCATCTACATCATCCCTGAGGTGGTCTCCCTAATGAGACAAGTGTCCATCGGACAAAATAGAACAAGGTAACATGATGGAGAGTAGCTAGTTCGGACAGAGGGGCTATTTTAGTAGAGAGTTCATGCAAAGTCTGGAAGGTGATAGTGAGAGACGAGGCCTGAATCTTGGGGAGGGAAGAATGTACCAAGCAGATGAAATAGCAAACGGAGAGCCTGGGGGAGGGCCAGGAAAAAGGCAGTGTGCCGAGAGCATAGTGAACAAGGGGACACGTGGGAGCAGAAGATGTTGGAGAGATGGCTGGGGCCCAACAAGGGCCATATGTGGGATGGAGGGTATGGACGTCATTCCAAGTGCAATGGAAATCCATTAAAGATTAGAAGCAGGGACATGAAGGGATCCGAGAGAGAGAGAATGACCAAGCAAACATGGCAAAATGTTAACAACCAGTGAACATGAGTGGTGAGGGTATGGGAGTTCTTAGTATTCATCCTGCAACTTTTCTATAGGTCTGAAATTATTTCAAAATAAAAAGTGAAGAAATAAAAAAGTCTCTCTGATTGCTGGGGGACAATTGACTTCAGGGAGTGGAGAGAAAGAGTTTGAGGAAGGTTGGTGCCACGAGCGGAGGAGGGAGGTCGTGAGGAGGTGCCAGCAGGGTCTAGATGACTTGGACCAGCGAAAGAGAGAAAGAGGTCATTTCCAGGATGTATTTTATGGAGTGCTGAATTAGTTTTGTATCACTGCTGTAAGAAGTTGCCACACACAGAGTGGTTATAAACAACATAAATGTGTCATCTTACCTTTCCGTAAGTTAGAAATTCAACAGTTCTCCCAGGGTTAATGTGAAGATGTTGGCCGGGCTGTGCTCCTTCCCGGAGGCCCTAGGGGAGAATTTGTTTCCTTGCCTTTTTCAGCTTCCGGGGGCCACTCTCCAGGCCTCTCAAGTAGCTCCCTACATTCCAGAACCAGCAACAGGGCATTGAAGGCTTCCCTTGCTGTCATCTCTCCCTCTGACCACAGACTAGAAAGGTCCTTGCTTTTAAAGACTCCTGTAATTACGTGGGCCCCACCCAGATAGTCCAAGATGGTCTCTCCATCTCAAGATCCTTAACCTTAATCACATCTGCCAAGTCCCTTTGTCACATAAGGTAACATATTCACAGATTCTGGGATTTGGGTGAAGACATGTTTGGGTGCTGCTCTTCGGTCTACCATGAGGTAAAACCATGAAGATTGGCTGGTGGACTGGATGTGGGTGTGAGGGAAAGTAGTGAACGAAGGATGGTGTCTGGATTTCTCACTGGAGATACGGAGTGAATGGCAGAGCCATCCTTCAAGGCAGCAAGCCGCTCTGAGGAGCAGACTGAGAGGGGTGGGAGAATCAGTAGTTCTGCTGGAGCTGTGCTAAGTTTGGAATCAGCACAACACGAGCAACTGGAATCAGTACTGGCCAGACTGACTGAGAGAGCCTCATGCGCATGCCCAGGGGAAGAGGCAGCCGATGCAGAGACCTAGCCGAGCGAGAGTGACTGACACTTGTATGAGTTACAGCCTGTACCTTCTTGGTGCAATAAACAAGTGCCACACCCCTAAGAGTCGCCAGGCACTGGAGATAGAAATACCTCTGTAAATAAAAGCCGTCCCAGAAGGGCATGGAAGGCCAGATGGAGAAATGGCTGCACAGACAGGTTGGGGTGTGATGGGCAAGGTCTTATGTGATAGGCCTTAGATGGTGGGTGTACTGCAGGGACAAGGGGCCTCAAGGAGGTGAATGACACGACACAGAAAAGGACATGAGAATACTTGACACGTAACAGTCCCCAATACATGTCAGAATATTGACCTAACAGTCCCAAAACTGGCTGAGTGTGAGTGCGTGCAGAGAAGGTGTGGGCGAGGGAAAATGAAGGTGGCTCCAGCCCAGCTAGGGAAATCCTGGGCAGGGCCTGTCCCTTCCCTCCTGCCCCCATTGCTCAGGTGTTTGCAGCTGAAGGAATGTGCACTGGGCATTGCCGCCGGGGGGAAGTGTTGAACGAAGTGGGGAGGCATCTCTTCCTCTTTCAGAACTGCTGCTCTTAAATCAAACAATTCAATCCAGGTGGAAGAGGGTTGGCAGCTGGGAGGGGAGAAGAAGGAGAAGCAGACAATAAAAAAAAAAAAATCAATAACTCTTCCCCATAAAATAAATTGAGATTTGTGGAATTCACTTCCACTTGACATCAAAGATGGCGATTTGGTGAATTCGTTTAAGGCCAAATTGAAAACGTATCATTTTAAGCCAGGTCCCCAAGCTGTCCCAGACTCTGTGGCAAGGGCCCTGGGGACTGGGTTTATGGCAACTCCAGATGCTTATTTGGGGCCGATTGATCTCCATTGCTCTAGAGAAGCTGTGCTCAGGGTGGCAGGAGTCGCCAGATGATGGACCACTTCACCCCAAGGCCCCTCCAGCTAGCCCCCCCCCCAACCAGGGACCATTGTTGTGGTCATGTTTGGCTGTGACACGAAGAGGCAGATGTAAAACTGGTCAGAGCCTTGGGCATCTGGTCTCACGCAGCTCTTTGGAGTTCACTGGGCCTTAGTGTTTCCTCCTACATGAGTGTGGCAGAAAATAGAAGACAGAGTTGCAGAGTCCACAGACTCTGGTTTTGAGTTCCCCGTCCTACTGAGAGCATGAGTAAGGTGTGAGTGGTAGTGTGAAGGATGAGAACACAGAGCCACTAATGTTGAGGAAACAAGACAATTCTCATAATAGGGATTTCCTTGGCTCAGGCCTCAAAGAAAAGAGGTCTGAAATGTGCTGGGTTGGGGGCCAGAACACCCCATAAGCACAGTGAAGATTTAGCCCTTTCCCTAGTGGGGTATCACTCTGGGGCTTCCCTCTGCCCTGATGGGAGAATCTGCAGGCTAGTGGTTTAGCATGAAGCTGTCTCTGACAGGAGAAGGAAGGCAAGGCGTGGGGTAGGCGTGGCGAGGACCACTCAGGTGGGCACTGTGGAGGGTGGGGTGGGCGGACGGTGCAGGCCGTCAGTCGGTCTGCTGGTTACCAATGAATAATCTTGAATGAGCATGTCCAGGTGCAAATCCCAGCGGCATGGCCTCAGGTGACTTAACCTCTCTGTGCTTCAGTTTCCTTACCTAGAAAACAAGAAATTAGTTTAAAAAAAAAAAAAGAAGTCTTATCAGAGAGAATGGGCAGCAGCCTTACTTGGGAAGAAGTAAAGCATTCAGCATGATGCTTGGCAGACTGTTGACACTCAATAAATATTACTATTCTGTTGATGACCATGACCAGTTGGGGGACCTTGAATTGAACAAGCCATTGAATCCTTCCCTTGGTGTCTGGGTGTCCTACTTTGTAAAGTGAAGGGATGGAAGCAAATGCTCGCCAGCCAAGATGTGCCTAGTCTTTGCTTCCTGGGTCCTTGTCACCTAAGTGACTGCAGAGCTGAGCAAGGACTGTTCACCAGAGGGCTTCTAGTCTCAGCAACTCACCAGCCCTAAGCCTCCCAAAGCTTGGCCAGAGACAGGTAGGCCTCTGGAAGGGGCCCTGAGGCAGTCAGCCCTGAGAGAGGCCCAGGAGGAGTAGCAACAGCTAAAGCAAGACCAACTTCATGGCCACATCCACTCCAGAGCCGGCTCGGGCTGCCTGGGGCCAGGCTTCCAGCTTTGGGGCCCAAGCTTGATTTGACCTCCTCAAATTGCATGTTCACTTTAGCCTAGATTTACAAAGCAATTTCTTAATACTTCTGTGCAGGGGCTGTTTTCTCTAGGGTTTTAAAGAAAAAAACTCATTTCAATGTAAAATTCACAGCACCAAATTGAAATGTATTCTGAGCGGAGTGAGCAGTTCAGAATTTCCAGGCCCCGGCGATCAGCGCACGTCACGTTGTAATTACACCTTTCTTTGTACGTCAGCTGCAGGCCTGGCAAAGAAAATAGAAGATAATGCTGACCCTTTTGAGAAGAGAAAGGACTTTTGTGCCTGTTCCCTTTCAGAGAGCGCTCCTCCAAGATGATAGGAGAGACGGACACCTGAATCAATCTATCGAGGGGAACAAAACCATTCGTATCTTCAGTCTCCTGCGCCAGATTGGTTCCACTCCACAGTTTTTGGAATTTAACTCTTATTTCTTCAAATTCATTGGAGGAAAAAAAAAATGAAGCCTCTTCTTTCTGGCACATCTCGGTTCATTTTGTTCATAAATTATCCTCAGCGTCTCCCTCCTCAACTCACACACACACACACACACACACACACACACACACACCATGTATACATACATACACACACGACAAATGTGAATATACAACATACATGCTCAAATGTGCACATACGTGAATGCACACACATCTATATTTACGCGGACCACCATACTTCATAAACTTAATCACACACACACACACACACACACACACACACTTTCATGTATTTAAAAAACAATGCTAGCGGATCCTTAACTGGATTATAGTTCCAGAAATAGATAAATGTGAATACGGTCTGGTTTACACAATACTAGGGAATTCTTGTTAATTTTCTTCAGCACGATGACAGTATCATGATTAAATAGGAGAATGTCCTCATTTTTAGGAGACGCAGGCTGAAGTATTCAGAAATAAAGTGTCAACATGTCTGAGACTTGCTTTCAAATGATTCTGCCAGTGATAGAGGGAGCAGTGTAGCAACTTGTTACCACCATTGAATCTGGGTACAGGGCAGAGAGGTATTCATTGTACTAGTCTTTTACTACTTCGCATATTGAATTTTTTCCTAATTACAAATTAAGGAAATAAAGATTAGTGAGAAAATTTCCAAGCCGCATCCAGTTGTCCGTGTCTTAAAAATCTGCCCTTATATCCCATCCTGTCATCTGAATATGTATGCTGGTTGCATAAGAACTTCACATTTTGATGACCCTTACACAGATCTGACTTTGCAAGTAAGCTTCAGGGGTTTTGATAGTTTCTGGAAAGGGAGAGGATCTGAAAGGATAGGAAAGAAGGGAGCAGAAGACTTTCTTGGGTTGGATGAAAATTGGCAACTCTCTTATCTTAATCTTGGTTAATAGGTCTTATTCTCTTACAGTAAATATTTAATGTAGGTGCCATAAGCTCAATCACTCAAACTAATGAGATCGCCAATTAATATTAGTAGATTAGACCTGTACAGTGTGAACTTTATAGGTAAAAAGAAGGTATTGTAAGTGGGAAGGAAGAAAGGAAAGGAAGGAGGAGGGCAGGAGGGAAAGAAGGAGAAAGGGAGGCTGTATAAATGTATCTATTAAAATATTGTTTCTTCTGTAAAGGGTTTCCAATGGCATTCCCAAGGAAGAGGCTCCCATCTCAAGGGCAGCGTGAGATTAAGATGTGAGTGTAGCAACGTTTTTCAACCTTTTCTTAATCCGTGCCTTCCTTTGATAGTTTAACATTCTCACCTTTCCCTAGAGATGATTTTAAGGTCCCCTAAGACAGAAGGGCATCTTCTGCAACTTGAGAATCTCTATCTTCAACAATTTCCCACCAATCAGAAAGATTTTTCTCAAGCTTTAATTTCTGTAGTTTACTTTTTTAAAAATTGGGTTTTAAGAATATGCCCCAAGTAAAATTATAATATCAAGTCTTCTCTTTCGCCCTCCCCTCACCTCATACTCTAAGGCAGCTCTGCCCTTGGAGAACCTCCGGTCTAAAGCCCCATGTAGTGACCGGCGGAGACTGGGCAAGGGCAGCAAACCCTGGTGCTGGACTTGAGACACTGCTTCAGCATTTGCCTTAATTATGTACTTCGTTAACCGATGATTATAAGCAATGAAATACCACATTGTGCCTTCTTTCTTTTTATCTATGAGCCCAAGGTGAACTGTGTTTGTGAGTTGTTTTAAATGTCCTTTGACCATTGTGAGGGGTTCATAATGTCTACAGCCCTTAATTAAGTGAACCAAACATTAGGATTGAGAGCAAAAGTTCCCAGCAGCCCCACCGTCTACAGAGAGCCTAGTGTCTCTAGCCACTTCATAACTCCATAAAAGGCCTCTTTTAGGCAGGAAACATGGTTGTGTAAAACTGGGAAACAGGCAAGGACAGCAAAACCTGGGACCACGAACTCAGAGAGAGGTATAACCTGCAAGGCAAAGAAGTAAGCCCAAGATGACCCCAGGTTCTCTGAGCAGATGACTGTCCTGGACATGGGGCACAGTTCAGAGCTTTGTGGGGTACCAGTCTCTCCCCTTTCAATCCATCCTGCCATGGGAAGACCTTACAAAAATACTTCACCACATCCCTCCCTTTAGTTCATTTGCTCTACAAAACATTGACTTAACATTGTCTGTTATATACAGCAAGCACTGTGCAAGGTGCTTTGGGGCTGCAAAGATGAAAAGACAGTGTTTTCCCTTCCAGCACTCTAGTTGAAGAGGGCAAATGAGACATGGACAGGTATAGCATAAATGCGTGCTGTACTGCTATCCTCAGAGCACATACTCTAATGTACCATAATGTACACACCCGTAAAAAAGTAGCAAAGTACTATAACAGAAGTCACATACTTGCCAGGGAAAATCAGAAGAATGACTTTCCCTGTGCCTCAGTTTCTACATCTGCAAAATAGAAACAATAATAGAACCTTCCTCAAAGAGCTATCATGAAGAATACATGATTTAATATAAGGCACCTCTGAAGGGTGCCTGGCACATAGAACACACTGTAGAAGTGTTTGCTTCCATTATCATTCCTTGCAGTTAAGACAAGGAGCAGAGTGGGGTTTGTGGTTAAGTGAGGTATGAGAAGCTGGTTGCCTAAAAGAGTGTTTCAACCCCTTAGCCCAGCCTTCAAGGTCCCAATCTCAGACTGATCCTTCTGCTCTGTCACCGAGAACCCCACAGCTCAGAGAGGTGTGTACCCCAGTTGCCTTAGGACACGATGTTCGTGCCTGAATACGTCGTCAGCTTCTCCCCCTCAACATGGTTATTTAGGGTCCTACCTGTTACTTTCTTTGGACAAATTCAGGAAACCTACTCAACATGAAGAAACGCTCTCCAGGACGTCTTTGAGAACAGGAGGCCTGTTTCCAGTGGATTTACTCTAAGTAAGGTTGTTGGGCTTCATGAGGTCAGAGCCCTGGGCTGTTCCTGGTCCTTCCTCCCTCCGTCTTTCACATGATGCCACATCTTGAGTGATATAGAGGGAAACCTTGAACAATACAGAGGGAACCCTCGGGCAGGAGCAAGTCATTGCGAGGTTCTTGGCTCATGTCCTGTTTCCTAGTGACCTCGTGATTGAATCTAGGGGACAAGATGCTGCAATGGGCACAAATGTGTTACCCGCTATAGCATGTTAGACATGAGCCTGTTTCATAAGGAGTTAAATGGTAGTCAAATATAGTCCTGTGTATCCACCACTGCAACAGGCCAGTTGGCATATGTCTGTCACCTGCATGGGACAGTGCACCGATTTGGGTCTGGTGCCCAGAGCCAGGCTCAGTGCCGGGCCTCAGCAGAGCTTGTATGCAGGCAAGCAGGCAGGCTCTCCTAGGTCCCAGGCAGGCCAAACCACCGCCTGCCCCTTCCTCCTCAAGTTTGAAACTTTGAGTTGGAAATCTGAACTCCTGGAGAACAAGAGGCTATGTCTTCCTCCTTTTCCACGTTTGGAAAGTGGGAGAGACAATAACAAACTTTCAATGCCTTGAATCAGAGCCAGCCCCGAGCAAGACCACAACAAATACACAAACCGTGTGTTTACTCCTGTCCCACTTTGCTCCTCAGGGCGGCCTTTCTCCCCTGCGCCCATTGGAAACCCCAGTGCTACCCTCTGAGAGCTCGCCCTAGGCTGGCTGATAAAATGTGCCGTGGTTTGACCCCCACATGCTGAGGGTGCATAGCAGGCCAGGAAAGAGCCCTCAGGATGAAGAGTCACAGCTAGAGGGGTTCAGGCTTTCCTGACACCTTTCAAGTCACCCTGACTAGGGGACCACAAACACTCTCATATGATCCCCAACATTGGCTCTGCTTGCTACTGAGCTGGTTTTTCTTTTTCTGACAGTGCGATATTGCATATAATAACAATTACCAATGACCTCCACTGGGTTGTCCCATCTCATTATTGCCAATGCATTTGGTACCTGCCACTGCCAATTTGCCTCAGCTGAGGTTTTATTCAGTGGGATATGATAGAGCTGTACAGCAATCTTTTTCCATTTAAATAGTTTAATTGAGGAAAGCTATCAGATGTTTCCAAATTTAATGTATACAACAATTTGCTTTTTCCTATCTCTTTTCAGAGTTGAGTTGGAAGAAAATGACATCTGATTCTTATAGAAGGAAAGCAATTACATTTTGGCGTCTGCCTTCCCCGGCTTGCATATGTTTTTAAACATAAAAAGAAATTCTTAATATGTAATTGTCAGGTAATAAAAAGGGAAAAATATTTTACTTTGCGTTTATGAAGTAATTTTTCAAAAGCATAAGGGAATTACATGTTAATGTTTTATGTTTATGACTGCATTCTAATACTGCACTATTTCTTCAAGTTTGGGTCTTTTTTTTTCCCTCTCCGAAGATGAGAGCTGAGATGATCAGGCCCAGCTCAAACGCTACCTCCCTACCAGAAACGTTCTTGTGTACCCAGAGTTTCCCTCTCTAAGCTCCCTCCCCAGAGCTCCTACCCGCTGCACCATAATTTGACACTTGTTTTCTGCATGGAATGATTATGAAGTGACACTGAATGGTCTCCCTATGTGGTTTGTCAGCTGCTTGAAAATAGACAGAATTCCTTTCAGCATCCTTGGGTTCTCCACAACACTCAGCAAAAGGCTCAGCCCAAAATAACTGGTGCTCCACAAACACTTGTTGGACAAATTTACTCATGAAATTGCCAAATAACCAGTTACCAAATAATGAGAACGATGTTATTCTAGCACACAATGCATGCTACAGAGAAGAGACCCTTGGAATGGCACAGACAGATGGGTGTAGATAGGATGGAGGATAGACTCCACACAACGCATCGGAGATGTCTCTGATGTTTTGCCCAATCAAATTAGACCTGACATTCCCCCAAGTCCTTTCTTAGCTACAAGCCCTATTTGCACCAGACAGACTAAGATCACAGGTCTCAAAGCATTTTCCAGAAAGGACCCATGGGTTACTGACAGAGTCAGAGGAGACCAGCAGGGCCTGGGTCTTACTATCTCCATTTCTCAGAGGAGAAATTGGTGGCCTCCACATTTATTATGGTTTTTAATGAGATTTTATAATTATAAACTTCAACTCAACACTCCCCAGGAATTCTATTTCTCTTTAAGTACCTTTACCCACTCTTGTAGATGACTCTCCACTCTCCTCAGATATCCTTTTTCAATTCTCAGTTGATGAACTCACCTCACACTTCAGTGAGAAAAGAGAAGTGACGAGAACTTCTCATCCTCTACCAAACCCTCAGTCTGACCAGAACCTGTACTATTTCTCTCTCTCTCTCTCTCTCTCTCTCTCTCTCTCTCTCTCTCTCTCTCTCTCTGTCTCTGTCTCTCCCGGTGCATCTCCCTGAAGACTTGCCCTTCCCCATGAAAGCTGAGCCTCCACTGTGTGCTGACCCAGCCCCCATCTCCTGCTCAGAACTTTGCTCTTGCAAAGAGATCATCTGTGTCTTTCCCATCAACACATTCCCACCAAAACATCAACACACCAATGTGCTCTAGTTTTGTCCCTAAAAAAAACTATTCTCTTAACCTCACATTCCTCTCCAGATGCCACCTGATCTCTCTGCTTCACTTTCCAGCAAAACTTCTGAATTGTCTGTGGGGACCATCTCCACTTCCTCATCTCCCATTTTTTCTAACTTGCACCCATTTGGCTTCTGTCTGCACATTCCCCTGAAATTGCTTTTGTCTCGGTCTCCAGTTTTACCCTCTGTGCTGCCAAATCCAATGGACAATTTTTGGTCTTCATCTTGCCCTCTCAGCAAGCATCTAACACAGAAGGACAGGTTCTCAAGCTGGTATTAATTCATTCATTTATCTATTACCTGTTTCCTGTTCTAAAATGTAAACTCCCTGCAGGTAGGTAGGGATCTGGGCCATGGTGCCTACTCTGGAAGCTGTCATATGGTAGCTGCTAAATAGATGGTGTTGTCCAATGCACTCGGCGCCAACAATCTCGAATCTACACCATACCACTGAGACATAAAGTCATAGAATTTCAGATGTGGAAAGGCACTTAGAAATGATTAGATCAGAGTGTGGTTGCCCCAAAGATGAAGTAACTTGCCTGAGGTCACACTGCTGGAAGTTTCTGGAAGAGCTGGCACTTGAGCCAAATTCTCTTGGTTCTCGGCTTAGCCTCTTTCCATAACACTTGGCCCTGTGCTTGTGTGGAAGAGCCTGGGTGTGGTACAGCCACCTGTGGCAGGGGTAGGGTGTGTGATCTCTCAAGACCAAAGTAGATTCAATAACCAGGCAGGGAAGGAAAATGGGCACATGGGGAATTCATGAGCTTTTCTTAAAAGTAACTTTGTGGAAGAGCACCAGCTTTAGTTCAACTACTTAAACATATTTATATTTCAGAAACTTGTTTGAATTATCAGTTTTCAGATTAAAATAGCTTTATGGTTTTCTGGATTATATAAACAATACATGTATATTGTAAATAATTCAAAGAATTATAAGAAAGTAAAAAGTATTGAAATCTTATCATCCTGAGGTAAATGCCATTAAAATTGTTTATCTCTTTATTGAAGTATAACACCAGTACAGAAAAATGCACAAATCATAAAACTGTAACTCAATTAAGTTTCTCAAAATGCGTATTTAAGTATCCACCCCCCCCCCAAGACAGGAAGAGAAGATGATCAGCTTTCCAGAAGTCCTCATGCCATGTCTCGTCCCAGTCACTCTCCCTGCTCTATTCCTCAGTGATCGTTACTGTCCTGCCTTCTAAAACCATCAATTAACGCTTGCTAACCTTTATAGAAATGAAATAATTCACTATGTTTCTTTATGTTTAGCTAGTTTTGTTCAGCATTATACTTGGAGATTCATTCATGTTGTGGTACATAGCTGTGGTTTGTACCTTTGCACTCCTGTACATATTCCACTGCAAGAATATATTATGATTTATTTATCCATTCTTTTTTTCAGTTTTGTTTGAAAATAACAAGCGACATACCACACTGGGTAAGTCTAAGGCATACAGCATGGTGGTTTGATTTACATATGTTGTGAAATGACGAGCACAATAGATTCAGCTAACATTCATCTTCTCATATAGACACAATAAAAGGGAAAGAGAAGAAAAGCAAAAAGGGGGGAAAATGTCGCCTTGTGATGAGAACTCTTAGGATTTACTCTTTTATCGCTATCCTATATATCATACAATAGTGTCAGCTATAGTTACGCTGTATATTACATCTCTACTGTTGACGGGCATTTTGTGGTTTTGGTTTTGGACTATTACAAGTTGCTGCTACATTCTTGTACGTGACTTTTATTGCGCTGGGCCCACATTTCTGTTAAGTGAACATCGAGGAATAGAATTGCTTCATCATCGGGTATATGTACATGCAACTTTATCACAGAGTTTTCCAAAGTGCTTGTATCAATTTATAGGCTCACCAACAGAGTTTGTTCACTAGCTTTGTTCCACGTTTTTACCAGCACTTTTCATGTGAGCCATCCTATGTATTTCTCATTATGAAGTTATTTATTTATTTATTTATTTAGTTTTAGTGTCAGGTGTACAAAACAACACAATAATTAGACATTTACAGCCCTCACAAAGTGATAACACCCCCACGTCTACTACCCCTCTGATATCGTTCACAGCTATTACAGTACCATTGACTATGTTCCCTGTGCTGTATTTTACATCCCATGACTATATGTATATTAATTGTAGTTGACATTCAATATTATTTTATATTAGTTTCAGGTGTACAGCTCAGTGGTTAGGCATTTATATAATCTATGACGTGATTCCCGCCGATAAGTCCAGTACCCGTCTGACATCCTACATAGTCTTTACAACATTATTGATTATATTTATTCCCCATACTGTGTTTCACATCTCCGTGACTATTTTGTGACTACCAATTTGTACTTCCTAAGCCCTGCACCTTTCTCACCATACTCCAAACCCCCTTCCATCTAGAAACCATCAGTTTATTCTCTATATCTATGAGTCTATTTCTATTTTGTTTGCTCATTTTTTCATTAGGAAATTTTTTGACGACTGATAAGATTGAACACCTTTTCATGTATTTATTGGTTATTTCTATATCCTCTTTTGTAAAATATGCTTCCAAGTCTCTTGTCACTTTTCTATTGAGTTGTTAGTCTTTGCTTACTGATTCGTCAGAGTTCTTTGAGCATTCCGGTTTTGAGTTCTTTGTTATTTTTTATATGTTGCAAATCTCTTCTCCCATTTTGTGGCTTGTTTGTCCTCTGAATAATTTCTTTTGGTGGACTGCAGTTTTTAATTTTAATATAGTCCTATGGAGCAATTTTTTTCTTTATGATTGGATTTGTATCAGATTTAAGAAATCTTTCTCTATCCCAAGTTTGAGAAAAAAATATTCTCTTCTATTTTCTTCTAGAAGCTTTATTGATTTACCTTTCATATTGACAGCCACGATCAACTTGGGATTCACTTTTGCGTATGGTGTGAGGTAGGAGTCAAGTTTCACTTTTTCTTCATTGAGATATCCAATAGACTTGACATCATTTATTGAAAAGGCTTTCTTCCCCACTGCTCTGCAGTTTGCCTTTGTCATAAATAAAGTTTTCACATGTGTGGGCCTGTTGCTGTATACTCTATTCTGCTCCGTTGGGTTATTTATTTTTCTTTGCACAGACACCACTGTGTCTTAGTTTCTGTAGCTTCATAAGTCTCAAGTCTTGCTATTTGATTGTACAAGACACCTCTTTCCCCCGCCCATATCCTGGGTTTTTTGTGTGTCAAGAGTTAAGTTGGTTGTTTTTCCCCTTTGCATTTTTTTATAAATTTTAGAATTAGCTTATCAATTTACACACAACACATACATGTACACATGTGTGTGGACAAACACAGACACACACACAAACCTGCTGAGATTTTTACTGGGATTGCATTGAATCTGCAGATTAATTTGGGTAAAATTGGCATTTTTATTTTATCCAATTCACGAATGCACCATTTATAGCCAATGAATATTATTTCATAATTCTGTCTCCATGTGTATATAGTTTAGTACACACACAGCACATACACAATTTTATATAAATTGGATCATATTATTCATGTTGATTTTATCAAAGTCAACATTCTTATATATTTTATATCTTATTTTCACCTCTCCAATTATACTGAATCTTCCCCTCACTCCCATTCCTCTCCCATGTTTACAGGCATCAGCCTGTTTTGAATCTTCTCATAATACTCTTTATGCTCATATAGTCATTTATATACATAAATATATGTATGGACTTTATGGGGGTCATAATTACAAAAATAGGTCATATTATATATTCTTCTCTGTATTTGTTCACTTCACTTAAAAATATATCATGATAATCCCTCCAAGTCAACAGGAAACGATATGCAACGCAATCTTCTTTTAAGAGCTGTGCAATATTCCATGGAATAAATGTCCCACAATTTGGTCAACTACTCCTCCATTCATGGACATTAATTTTGTTTCCAAATCTGTGTATTTGCAATGTTGATGTGAACATCTTTGACCTTGAACAAATGTCTTTTCTTACTGGAATTTTGTTTTTAAAAGACAGATTCCCAGGAGTGGGTTGCTAGATTGAAGAGTATTTATGTCTTACATTTAAAAAATCATTACCCAATTGTTTCTAAAAACATATAATGACTCACATTTCCTCTAACCATCCATAAAAGGATTCTTTCCCCAACATCTCTACCAGTGGTAGGAGTTACCTCCCTTTTTTAACTTTTACTAGTCTTGTAGTAGATATCTCACTGTTACTTTTACTTGGTTTTTGTCTGACTACTAGAGAAATTAAATATCTTTTCACATGTTTATTGATATTTGAATTTGACCTCTGAACTGTTTCTTCATAACCTTTACCCATTTTCCAATGTGTTGTCATTTTCTTATTCATTTGTTAGAAGCTCTTTCTAGTTTAGATATTAACATTTTATTAATCATCAGCACTGAAAAAATGTTCCTCAATCTGTTATTTGCTTTTGTTTATGACATCTTTCACCATACTAATGTTACATTAATTTTTACATAGTCAAATATGCCTATCTTTTTCTTTATTAGTTCCTAAATTTCCTGACTTTGTTAACAATTTTTTCTATTCTACACTATCCTTTCCCTCAAGTATATACATATATATATACTTTATATATTATATATGTGTATATATATATATATATATAATATATGTATATATCCTGAATTTTCTTGTAATAAGTTTATGGTTTTATTATTTTTTAAGCCTTTAATCCATTTGGAATTTTTTTTTAAATATGATGTGTGGCAGGGAATTTGACTATTTTTCTTCTTAGCAGATTATCAGCACCATTTATTAATCAGACTACTTTTCTTTCACTGGGATATATTTCTGGGTTTTCCATTCCATTCCTATGTCAATCCCATTCTTTATACAATGTTTTCATATCTAGTAAGAAATCAAGTTTTCTTCCCCCAACTAGTGTTTAAAATTTTTTCTTGGCCTGTCTCAGAAATTTAGTTTTCATATCAATTTTTAGATAATGTGATACAATAAAAATCCAGTGGAAGTGGGATTTATAGACGATGTAATACAGAATTGTACACCTGAAATCTATGTAAATTTACTGACAATTGTCACCCCAATAAATTTAATATATATAAAAAAAAAATCCAGTGGAATCCCAATTGGAATTTCATTACATTTATACAGTAATTTTGAGAGAATTAAAATTTTGATGCTATTAAATCTTCTAGTTCAAGAAGGTGGTATATTTTCCATTGGTATAAATATGGCTATATATATATATATTTTTGGATAGTATACAAATGTCTTCCTTTTGGTTCAATTCTATGCTTGAATTTCCGCTTGTATTGCCTTTAACATCTAGGAGTTAAACTCAGCCAGTGTCATAGACTGAAGTTGCTGACTAAGACGGAAGACCTTAATTAAACCTCCAATCTATAAAAATAAAAACAAGCCCACTGGCAAGTTTTTAGGTACAGTATGCCATACTGACTTGGAAGTCACATAGATTTGGTTCAAATTTTGCTTACTGAGTGAGCCCCAGGTTCTTAGTCTGTGAAGTTGGTCTCATAATTACCTACCTCACTGGGTGGAAGTAAGAATTAAGGAAGATGTGGTTTGCAGATCCTATGACAGAGTGTTGACATGTAGTAGGAACCGATAAATGCTTATGGATGTTTTTTTTCTTAACTGTTTGATAATTTAAAAGAGGAAAACATCTCTCTCTCTCTCTCTCTCTCTCTCTCTCTCTCTCTCTCTCTCTCTCTCTCTCTCTCTCTCATCTTTTAAAATATCAAACAGCTACATTTAGAAAAATACCGGTGGCCTTTGGTCTTCCAACCTGTTACGCTCCCACCTTTCTTCTCTTTTTCTCTCCCAGACTCTCCCTGCACACTTGGAGTCTGGACCTCTCAGGTATTGTAATCAACGACATTTCTCTCACCAGCAGTATCCTGGGCTCAGTAATCTATGGATATTACTGGTGTGACATTTTTGTTGCTTTTAATATCTCATTATTGTCCTCATTTTTTTTTTCCTTTTGAGGAGGGAACTAAGACCCAGAAAGGTAACAGGCAGTAGTTCTCAGCTCTAAAACATTCAAAACCCTTTTCACAAAATCAACACTATTTCTTATTATACAGAGAAAAAATAAAAGTAATTTATAATAATGTGCATTTCTCGATGTAAATTTCAGGCATATCTACACTGAAAGACAGTGTCTTGCACCTACTCATAATAAATAAGTTTGTATTTAAGACTAGATGATATTCAACTGAATACTACTGGACCTTCTTTATATTTGAGATTTTGAAAAAATGGCTAAAAGATATTTCGGGTGTGTGTATGCGTGTGTGCGTGTGTGTATCCATATATGTGTACATACCCATTTATGTATGCCTCTCTGTGTGTGTATATATATACACAGAGACAGTTACATAAATAGATATTTTGATACAGATATGTTACATCATCATTGTTTCAAGTATTGTAATGTGCCTAAATGGTAAACAAGCCTTAACAAGAGGAACTAGAAAAAGAGTTCCGTTTCCCTTGATTTACCTGGTAGTTGCTTTCTTTCAAACACCAGAGTATTTTATAACAGTGCAAAAATACTTTGATTTATGTGTGAAACAGAGTCTAGGCTCAGATCATTGTAAGCAGGATGTTCATCTCTACCTACTAAGCAAATGTGGGCTTGTCCCGCAAATGGCAGGATGCCCAGCTTCCTGGCTGTATCCCCACCGAACGTGCAGGGCACCCCAATTGTAGTGCCAATCTAGAGGCCCCCGCAAAATGCCCAAAATGCCCCCTAGAGGGCAGTCCCAGCCCCACTGAGAGCCTAGCACCAGCTCGGGACCCCGTGGGTGCGCTCTGCCGAAGCAGGACCCTGGCGCCTGCTCACACCCAGGCGCCCCAGCCCGTGAAGGTGCGGACAGCCGGGAAGACAGAGGCGCGGTGCGCGCAGCTCAGCTGCCCATCCAGGATTTCCTCCGACCTCCGCGGCCCCTTTGTCGGCAGAGAGAGCAACAAGCTCGCGGCTTAGGGGGAGGTCAGACGAAAGTGATTTCAATTAGAGAGGGATCACCGAGGTCTCAAGCCAACACAGACAAGTTTTGTAACACCAGCAGCTCAGCGACCTGAGTCATTTATCCTTCGCAGAGCCAGTCAACCCCGGCTTAGCAGGAAGCCCCTTTGCTGCCCCCACCCCATCTCTCGTCTCTTTCTGGCTTTTAAAAGGAAAGGGAAAGAAGAGGGAAACAAAAGCAGTCCTGCTGATGAATTTCTCATCTTTTCAGGGTGAGTGAGGAGGGAACTAATCTAGGAGACGAAGCACAGAGGCCTGCAGGAAGATGCCAGCAGCCTGCCTCCTGCTCCCAGGCCCAGACGAAACTGCTGGTCTTGAGGGTTTCAGGTTTGGAAGCAGAAAGAGGAAAAACAGGGAGGGGCAGACTACCTGGTGACTTTCTCCTCCGCCCCCTTCATATAGGAATCCTTTCAATCTTCCAGGCCAGTCTTGGAGCCACCTCCTCCTTGAAGCCTCCGTGGCTTTGCCCACTGGGCAATACCCGTTGTAGTCAATCCAGAAGAACATGCACACTGTCTCCCAAAGGTTCTTGAAGTCAGGCTGTTTCTCCAGCCACTGTCTTAGCCATGGTTCTGTGCAGCTTGACTGCATGCTATCTTTTATTTATTTATTTATTTTGCAAAAGCATCTTATTATTTATTTGTTTGTTTGTTTTATGACTTTGTTTTATTAGTTTCAGGTGCACAAAAACAATGTAATAGTTGGACTTTCTAAGTTCACGTTCATTTCCAAGGTACCCAAAAGAGATACTGACAAACTCCGGTGTGTGCAGCAGAAGTGAAGAGGGCAGGACGCCTAAGGAAGCAGAGTCACGTTAGGAACAAGAACGCCAGAGGCTGGTGTTGGAAGAGGGAAGGGGGAGGGAGGCTAGGAGAGCTGTCAGCAAATTCCTGAAGACGTCCCTGGTGCTGGGATAGCAACACTTGTATGAGGGATGCTGTGTGGGCTCGCGACCCTCACGGGCAGCTCATCCAGCAGAGTGACCGGCACGTAAGACGTGTCTGACAAATGGCCGCTATGACATTCATATTTCTGTCAGCACGTAGTACTCAGGCCAGTTGTAGAGGTCCCAAATGGGCTGATGGGTGGCAATTAGGAAGCTCTGAATTCTTGGAGTCTGCAATGTCCTTCACTCCACACAGAAGAGATACGGAGACGCACAACCCTAGCCACCTTGAAAAAGAAGGAAAAGGCTCAACTTGGAAAGTAACTAAAGTTTATTTAAAAAGAAAAAAAAGCAGTTTCATAGAAGTGTAAAACATAACCCATGCCTTCTTTTAGAGAAAAAAAAAATGCCCTAAAACCCAAATTGTGTGTGTATGCACTCATGCACACTTGGGGAAAGGGGCTGGAGTGTCCTAGATATTCTAGTCCAGAGATCCAGGCTCTAGGTTGGCCCTGCTGCTAAACCTCAGCACAGCCACATAACCTCTGCCAAATGGGGCCTCGATACCTTTCCAACTCACCTCACCAGGTATTGTGAGGATCGACTGACAGAATGGATGTGGAAATACTTTGAAAGAAAGGAACTTGCTACAGATGCCGGGAAGTTTGCGTTCGAGCAGGACTTCTCTCTGACGGGACGGATGGCTGGCAAACATAAATAACAATCCCATCGCTTACATGCCCTCTCCTGCTATCCAAGTTTCTACCCAGCTGTTTTAATTGTTTTACAATTATGTGTGCACCACAGAGAACTGTGGGTAGTGGGGATCTAAGCTCTGCCTGGATATTTCTTTCTTTTACTTTGAATAAGCAGTAGACCATGGAGCAGTGGTCTACCCTTGCTCCTTAGAGGAACAGCCTTTAGGATTGGAGTCGTGTGTGTGTGTGTGTGTGTGTGTGTGTGTGTGTGCGCGCGCGCGCATGTTGGGGGTGGGGGTGTTTAGCCCCTCCTTTGCCTCTGATACATCTTTACATGCCACTACTGTACAAGACCTTCTGCTCCAAGACACCAGGTAATACCCGTCCTCAGTCTGGGCTTTCCCACCTCAACACCTCCTGAAATAACCATGCCTGTCCAACTCCTAGTCACCCAGCTCTGGAACTACCTTTCTCCTTCCGTCCTCTGCCCACTGCCCCTGCTCAAAAAATTATCCATGTCCCATTTTAGGGAAACTATCTCCCTTATAGGGAAATGGCAATAATTTATACTTAGACAAAAAGAAGGTAGCAGTTTAATATCTTCCCCCTTCTGTAATTATGAAAGACCTAATGCAAAAGGGGATTTCAATTGTGGAATCCCGATATGATGATAGGTAAATCAGAGAACAGCACCCACCAAACTCAGGGAAGCATAAAGCTGGTGCCGTAACTATTATCTGCCTGTATTGTGCCCTTAAGAACTGAGCTATGGCTGGTTCTACTGAGATGTTCCAACCACACTCCTAATTTCACTCTCAGCAATTGATGTATCTGTGTATTGTGTGTGTATATGTGTGTCTGTATTGGACACATGGTTATACAATAAAGATGACATTGATAATCCTTAATATATGTAGATATAGATATAATAGATATCTATATATGCCAAGGCCCAGAGTCATAAAAGTAAATTGGTCAGCGGTATGCATGTTTACAATAACAAAAACCCAATTGACATTTTCTATCCATAGCTCAGGACACGTTTCCTATTTAAGTATCGTCCGTTCATTTATCCTCTTTCTTCAATGCCAACAATTAAAAGTTCTTCTTATAAGCACTAGTAAATGAAAATGCGTTTGTATTTTTGATACTATCGCCAGTTCCGCAAAACCACGATGGGTTTGCACTTCTGATTAAAAATAGGATATTTTTGATGTAATATGCTTTGTAAACAAAGGTATACAGAAGCTCAAATATAATCCATTTCATACTCATCAGGGTTTTTTTAAAAATGAGTCTGATTAAAAGGAACTGAGTAGTATAAATTAATATAACTTAAAGTCTAAAACTATATGCATTCCCTAGAACCCACTAATTTCACTTATCCTCTCACACATGTGTGTAAGGAGTGGTATAGAAGAATGTTCACTGTGACAGTATTACTGCAGCAGAAAACTGCGCTGTATCCATGTGATAAAATGCCACATTGCAGGTAAAAAGAATACTGGTCCACCAACACATAATTCAGTAAGCAAACCAAAACGAACTTGCAATACAGTTTGTTCAATACGATACCATTTCTACGCATTTAAAAACCTACACAAACACTGCCATCATTTGTTCACAGACACAAAGATGTTTGTAAAAGTATTTAAAATGGACTCACACACACATATCAAATTCATGATGGTGGTGGTGTGGTTATGGGGCACAGAAAGGGGATTTACAGGGGAGGAATTGGGAAGAGACCAAAGAAGATGTCAGTTCTATGTCCAGCTATTGTAATTCTCTTATTTAACAAAATGAAGCCAATTTGACATGCTATTAATAACTGTCCATTCTAGGTGGTGGGCACACCAGTCTCTGCCATATCATCCTCTGTACTTTTCTGTACTTTTTTTTTAAATTCTGAAAATAAAAAATAAATAAGCAGATGAACACAAATAATTAACTAGAAGCACATGTGCTGTTCACTCGTTTCCCTATCCAATGACCACACGTCCTTTAAGGATTAATCAGATCCCATATTGCCCATCCACACTGGCCTGCTGACCCCCCCACAGAGATTTCTCTTCCGAATCACTACAGCACTGTCTGTAGCATGCATTTGGGCCCTAGATTCTATTAGGTTTGGCACCTGGTCATTTGTCTCATGACATTTTCTGTTGTTTGTGTCTATGAATCTTGTCTCCTGGAGGTGTACACACCCTAAAGGCAGGGCCCAGGGGGGCTCCTCCGAGCAATCAGGGCTCAGAGGACACTCTTGGAACCTTTTCAAGTGGAAGGACATCTTTTAATGTACAAACATTTGAAGAACTCCACTTGAGGGTAGCATCCATCAGCTGAGAAAATTCAGAATAATCAAATCTCCTAAGGATGGCTAGTGCTTCGATGCATTGGTTTATCAACCACAGCTATCCATAAGCATGTGAAAATGCTGTCTTAGTGTGAGTGCAGGGGCATTTTTCCTTTCAGCTCCTGATAATGCTGGGATTCCCAAATGGACCCCTCACCCCCCCCCCCACCTTCTTGCAGGCGATGCTTTTATCCCTCACCTCAGCACTCTACAGCTCCCAGTTGAGCACCGCAGCTCCAACTGGTGCTGCATCCTGCCTCAGGCCACCTGCCTCAGCCCCTTGGTATCTGCTGTGGTCCAACCACACAGACCTTTCCCCAGTTACCTGTCCACAGCACCTACTTGACTCAGCTTGGGCTTCTGCTGACTTGCTTCTCTGCAAATGTGTATCGCCACTCTCCCTTCCCCAAAGCCACTCTCCCTTCCCCATCTCCTTCACCTAAACCATCTCAGAGGTCCCCTTCCCCCCAAACCTTCCCTGTTGTCATCAGCTGGAACTATTTCCTCCTTCCATGGTCCATTACCTGTACCTCCATTATGGCCCCTTTAGTTTTGGGGCTATTCTACATTTCTTTGAGGATGTGAACTCCTTGAAGACAGATTGCTGGGAGGTAGTTATGGGATAACCAAACAGCCTTAAGGTGTTGGCTGTGGTCCATGCCAACTGTGACTCATGTGAAATTACACCCCAGGAAAGATGAAAAGTCACATTCTAGTGACTCCGGCAGGGCAGAAATGGGCCCTGCGCCTAATGCCAGGCTGCACAGCCCTGTCATTACACCAAGAAAATCTAAATCTGTGCCTTCCCACTTCTAACTGGCTGGGCCCACACAGTAGAGGCCTCTGGACTAATCTTTACTGCTGTAACTAATTTTACAACCGAGCCCCCAGCCTCCACCCCACTCCCAGGGGGCCAGGAGTTGTTTCGTTCCTGCTGAGCCCATACCTGTGCCTTCAAAACTTCACAGACTACTAGGGTCCTTGGACAGTGGCTGGTTGACCCTCTCCTTCTTCCCATAACCTTGACCCTAGCTGCAATGGTCAGCACCTGACCAGGAGTCCAAAGACCTGGGCTCTTCTTTCCTTGGTCATGCCATCTGTAAAATGGGCTGGTGGTACTTCCTCAAGTCCCTTTCGCTCTGAGGTTCTTTAGGTCCGTTTTCACGCTAGATGACAACTTAAAAGAGCCCTGGTCATGAATGGTGTGCAAATTACAAAATGATTTGTAATTGCTATGGCTGTGGATTATAGGCAAATTTTTAAATTGGGGCTGTCATATTATCTTTTTTATTTAAAAGGAGGTAAAATGGTTTGCAGCAGGACTACCTTCAGATTTGTAATCCCCCCCTACTCAGAAGCCCCTGGGGCCCCATCTAACCTCCCCTCCCACCTCACTCACCCCTCTGCTTGCCATTAGAGAGGTACCTGACCCTGGAAGGTGCATTTCAGTACGACCTGGCAGCAGCAGCTATCCTAGCCCAATGACATCGCAAACAAACTCCTTCCCCATCGAGGCTCTCCCGCCTCCCCTCTGCCCACCGAAGAGGACTGGCTAGGCTGGCCGGGCTCTGCTGCCGAGGACACTCACCTCCAGGACCCCGCTGCGGGGATGGGCGGCGGGGAGGGGTCGTAGCTGCTCGAGAACATTAAGCCTTTGCGCTTCCACCCCCCACGAGATTGCTGATCAAAAAAGGGAGGCAAACAAAGGCGGGTGAATGGGAATCAAATTGAGTTGGGGCAACGGACAGATGGGGCCTGCCAGGCGCCTACAGCCCGTCCTATTCATTTAAAAAAAAAAAAAAAAAGATAATCCGCCTCCTCCCTGCGGGTTTGCCAGGGGTGGGCGGTACCGAATGGGGGTGGGGCCCTGGGCCAGGGGGCCCAGATGTTTTCCAAACCGTAGGCTCCCAGCCCTCCAGCTTGGTAACCCTCCGGCCCCCAGGTTAATTGTCTCGCTTGTGCTTGTGACTTCTGTTTTGTGTATCAGGTTTTCTTAAAGCGGGAATCCCTGTACAGAAAGGCTGAGGTACCGGAAGGGAGGGGTGGAGGTGGCAATGCTGGAACGCTGCCCAGCTGCTAGGGGAGGCTGTGTGGGTGCAAGAGAAGAGGGCATGGGAGTTGGGTCTGTCCCCTGCAGGCCCGAAATTATTCCTACTGAAGCCCCCTTCTTGGGGAGGTGTATGGTCAGTGTTAAGTAAAACAGGAGCAGGCCTCATAGGAATTCCCCCATATTCTCCTCCCTGCCCTTGCCCATGGGCAAGAGTCACATGAAACTATAGGCACAAGTGTGGGCCGCGCTTATGTGCAGCGTAAGATGTTGAGAGCTTTCCAGTTACAAAGAACATTTGCCCTATCCTCTCATTCAGTCCCAGAAACAAACATGGAAGATGCATGGGGTTGGTTAACAGTCCCAGTTTACAGATGTGACATTTAAGTGACTTTTTAGAGTCACATGGTTACTTGATTACAGACTCCTGGCAAAGCACTGTCTAGCACACATGCAAATGCACTCATGTGTGTATCATACATGTGAACACCTCATGCCCCTGCATGCCTACCACTGGGCACTGGCTAAAGATACAGCCACGTGTGTGCGTGCAGAGAGAATCCTTCCCATTCGTGGAACATCTTCCTGCTCACACACCCCTCTGTCTCCATTCCTCTTCATATTTGTACACATCGATGCCCTTCCTGGGGAAGACATTGACCTTTGCTTTGGACCTATGTTCCATCCTTCAAGGGGCCAAACCAAACGAACCCAGAGATACCATCTTAATCCCCATAATATTTCTCAGAATTGGATTACAAATTTGTTCTTTGAAAGTTGTCTGCCAGGCAGGAGAAGGCTACCCCATTAATGGGGAGGAGGGATCAAGAGAGCAGCCTGAGAAATCAGGTGTCAGGTTGACCTTTTGGAGAGAGCCAAGTACTCATTCTTACTATTGATTCCTTTCAAGGAAGACAAGAGGCACTTTATCTCCCAGCTGTTGAGCTCAGGGCAGGGGAAGCAAAGACAACAGTCTTCTATGCCACTAGAATACACGGACAAAGGGCCATACTGACCTATATCTTTTAAATATTTGTCCAGGTCTTGCCATTTCACCATTAGAGATTTATTCCTTTAGCGTGAACATGGCCCTCCACAATCTTTAGAAATGAAAATTCTTGCTTCACTCCACCCAGGAAATACATTAGGTCTCCTGTACAGTAGTGCTCAACCCTAGTTGCTGAAGGTTTTTAAATAGAGATTTCCAGATTCTACTCCCAGAGATCATCATTCATTCATTTATTTATTCAATTAAAAAATATGCATTGAGCCCCCACCTTCCACGTGTCAGATGCTAAACTCGACACTTGGGATATGGCAATGATTGAAATAGACAAAATTCCTGCCTGCTGGGAGTTTATATTTTACGAATAAGGGTACAGACAATAAGTGAACAGATAAACCCAAAAATGTCAGACAATGGCAAATTGTATACAGAAACTTAGGATAATGCAAAAAATAATTTCACTTTCAGCCAGGGAAGGCATCTCAGAGAATGTGACACTAAAGCTGAAGTCCACCATGTGAAAGTTTAGGGGACGGACATTACAAGCAGGGTAATGGCCAGTACAAAGGCCCAAAAGTCAGCAGTAGCTCAGCCCAAGAGAAAAACAAAGTCAAAGACAGAAACAGGGGCCAGACCAGGTAACCCACTGAAAACCTGGCCAAGGATTGGAGCTTTTATTCTAAGAACTAAGAGATACCATGCTAGTGACTTGATCTGATTTGTAGTTGTGGGGAGAGTGGATTGGAGGGGGTAAAAGAGGAAGCAAGAAGCCCAGTGAGTAGGGTATTGCAGTGACCCAGGGAGAGATAATAGTGGAATAGACTAAGGTGGTAGAGACAGAGGCTGCGAGAAGTAGACCGACTACGTGAGCTTTGAGTCATCTCAAAGCCAAGAGGCCTTGCTGATGGTTTGGATGCAGGGGTGAGGGAGAGAGAGGAATCAGGACAACTTCTAGGTCTGGTGGAAACCACGGAATAGACAGTAACGTTTATTGAAATGAGAACTGGAGGAGCAGCTAAAGGGAGAAAATCAAGGATTCACCTGTGGCTGTGTGAGGTTTGAGATGACTATTAGCTATTCATCTAGACGGAAGATGTGAACATTCAGATGCGAGAGTCTGGAGTGATTTCTCCAGCTGGAGATACAGCTTCAGTAGCCCTCGACATCAAGTGGGTATTGAAAGCCATTGGACTGGATGAGACACTTAGAGAGAACGTGTAGATAGAGAAGAAGGAGAAGTAGTGAGTCCAGAAGGACCCCATTTTTAAAGGTAATGAAAAGAGGAAGAGGAATTAGCATAAAAAGAATGTCTGGGTGAGACAGCAGAAAAACCTGGAAAATGCGGTATTCGAGAAGCCAAGGGAAGGATGTGTTTCAAAATGGAAGAAGTGATTAAGTATATCACATGCTGCTGAGAAGTCGGGGAAGGTCAGAACAGAGAAATGGCTTTGGGTTTGGCACCGTGAACGTAATTGGCGGCTCTGGCAAGAATAGTCTCAGCGGTGTGCTCGGGAGGGGAGCCCGACTGGGGCTGAGGAGAGAATGAGGAGGGGGTAGAGACAGACACTTGAACAACTCCTCCAAAAAGGTTTCATATGAAGAAGAGGAAGGCAGGTAGTAGCTATAATGAAATGGGGTCAAGAGAGAGTTTGGAATCCTTTATTTTAAGATAAAGGAGCACAGAGAACCCCTAGAGTCGGAGACCCGTGTAATTCTAGAGCTATGAGATGCTGTCGGTTCTGACTCACTCATTTCAAAAGTGGGAGATTGAGGTGCAGAGATGCAGAGTCACTGCTCGAAGGCACAGATGGGTCTGCAGCCGGGACTAGACTGTAGGATTCCTGCTTCTGGAATGGAGCTGGTAGGTAGGGTAGGCTCATGAGTATCGCAGATGAGCCACCAGGGCAGCTGGCTCCCCGCTCTGCATTGGTGCCTTAGTCCTGCTTTCTTGGCCCTGGAAAACCTGCCCCTTTCTCAAGCGTCTTTGGTGGGGTCCCTAGCAGAGCCCAAGTGGACGGGCCTCTGGTGTAGATGCTTTGGTTCACATACTTGCAGTTCTTTTCCTGGGGGTCATCCAGGGGTTTAAAAGCAACGACCGACAACGTAGGAGAGGACAGAATGACTTGAGGGGAGAAGAGAGAGGCGAGCTACTACTCCTCTTCACTTTCACTGGGCTGCATGTGCGCACTTGGCTTGTGGAGTCCCACTGGCCCTGCACCGTGAATGGCTGCACTGGCAAGAGCCCCACAAGGGATAGAAGAGATCTGAGTTCTAGCTCTGGCTTTGTTGGTACTTCACCCCGTGACCTGAGGTCAGTCACTTTCTCCCTCTGAGCTCCAGTTTCCCCTTTGTATAAATAGAGGAAACCAGACCAGTTGTTTGCCTTGGTCCCTTCCAGATGGGTGGGTCTGGATGGCATGGGCACCCTCCTGCAAGTTCTTCAGGAAGGAATGCCCCCATCACAGCTCCCAAGCCCAGCTAACACATACCCGTGTCTCCCAATAGACCAGCTCCTGCATGGTACCACCCCACTGCCCACAGCACGTCCTTCCATTGCAATCCTGGGTGATTACCCCAGGATATTTATGTTCTAACGCTCTCCGCTGAGAGCCTTCTTTCCAGGTGTCTTCCTCTTTCTAACCATAGTTACCAGCTTGCCTAGGGATTCACTTCCTACTACTGGCGCTCCCAAGGTACCAGCAAAATCCTAGCCTTTTCTCCAGGCCTCTTGACATCATAGCCCAGCAGTTTAGAAACCAAGACTCAAGATGATACTGTCATTTAATTTCTCAAAAGTATTCTCTGAACCCAGCAGACAGTCTCTTCTACTCTGTTAGAACAAGCCATGGTTGTTATTTTACTTGTTTTTGCTTTAGCTTCTTTTATAGGAGAAGGCAAAGGTCTTTTTCATTTCTTCTCCTAAAGCAAACCAAACAATATAATCAATTTGACGGGTGCAGGGCTAGTCCAGAGCATTAAAGTGGGTATTTGTGGCTGATATGACGGGGGAATAAAGTGCTTGTGAAAACGAACTGATTAGTCCAGCGGTCGAGAATGAATCCGCGTCTGTGCTCATCGATCTTTCCTAATCTTTGTCGCTGCCTGTATGCCCCACACCTGCACCACTGCTGGGCAGCTCAGGGCCCTGGGAATGGCAGCAGGGTGGGCACTGAGGGCCTCGAAGTTAGCTGGCCAGGGGCTACTTCCTATTTAAAGAGACAGACCCAGTCAAACCACCTTAGAGGAGAGATTTTGGGGTTAGGAGAAGACTCCCTGCTCCCCCACACACCTCCCCATCTGTTCCCTGAAAAAGTCTATAAAACAGGGCCTCTCATCCAATATGCTGCCTTGGGCAACACAATGCTTTGGGACTGAGTGCTTTGCAAGAGTCTGTAACAATTTTTTTGCAACCTGGGGAAAAAAAATGGCTCTAAACAAAGAAAACTGCAAAATCAAAATTAATTAAACTTTAATCAAATATTTTGCAAAGTATATCGTTTTGTCAATTATTCAACCTCAACGCAACTCAGAGAGTTAAAAATAAATGAGATTCTTTGTGCTCATGTACAAATGAGTGCATTTGTAGTGTTCAGTATAATGTGCAATGCAGTCATCTCAAGTAAGAAGACACTAGGAATGGACATGTGCCACAGAGGAGCACATGGCTTCCACTGAGCTCCCCCTGTGTTGTCTCCTTACCCCCAGAACCCTCAGATACCTGGAGACATGCCAAGGGGCAGAACAAGGACCCTCAGAAAGCCCCTGAGGATTGGTTGTGGGAGGAGGAGATACCAAAGCTAAATTGCACCTACTTTACGATTTTTATCATTTAACAGACATATCTTCCACATCCATGTCACTGTGTTAACATTTTGGGGAATAGTCCTTTCACTTAAAACTTTGTAATCAAGGGGAAAATCATGTATATCCAAGTATTTATAATAAGGGCACAATCAGTAATGTGTGTCTGTGAGTGGTGCAAACACAGCGGGGCAGTTTGCAATAGGCCGTGGGGATTAGGAAGAGAGCCAAAGGTCATGTAAACCAGGATAGGCGGCCAGAGGTGGCCTGGAAGATGCCTGCCTCATGGCCCCTTCATTGCTCCCCAGGCATCTGAGGGCTAGAAAACTAGAGCGGACACCAGTTCGATTCTTCAGTCCCACAGACTGAGATTGACATGCAATTTGCCCCTGATCTCCTTTAGGTTCTTTCCCAAGTCTTTTTTTGTTTGTTTTTATTGAGATAATAATTCACATATCACAAAATCCCCCCCCTTTAGAGTACAGAATTCATTGGTCTTTAGCATATTCACAAAATTGTGGAACCTTCACCACCATCTCCTTCCAGAACATTTTCATCACTCATTTATTCTCATATATGTATATATTTTGGTACGTTCATTAGGATGTCTATATACAAGATCATGTCATCGGCAAATAGAGACAGATTTACTTCTTCCTTTCCAATCTGATGACTTGTGTTTCTTTTTCTTGCCTAATGGCCCTGTCTAAACCCTGCAGCACAATGTTGAACAGAAAATGACAAGAGGGGACATTTTCATCTTGTTCTTGACCTTAGGGGGAAAGCTCTCAGTCTTACAATATCAAGTGTCATATTAGTTGTGGGCTTTTTGTAGATGCCTTTTACTGGGTTGAGGAAGTTCCCTTCTGTTCCTAACTTGTTGAGTATGTTTTATCATGAAAGGGTATTTTGTCAAAACGATTTTGTCAATTGCATTTTCTCTGCATATGTCTATTGAGATGATCATGTGTTATTTGCCCTCTGTTCTATTAATATGGTGTATCTATTATATTGATAGATTTCCATATGTTGAACCAACCTTGTATTCCTGGGATAAATTCCACTTCTAAGTCTTTTATTTTCTGTTGAACGCGTATAGTTCCTTTGTCACTTGTCACGTGATTGGAGCTCTGGAGTCAGGCCAGCTGAAAAGCAGAGCTCTATTAAAAATCCAAAAAGAAGTAGAGCAACCTCCTAGGTGGAGGAATTTCAAATTTTGCAAAGGATTTTCACATTGTTTGTTTCTTATTCTCAGTGGCTATTTGAAATAGAAGTATTTTACTGATTTAGAAAAATGTGCTCCTGTTTATAGATTATCCCTCCCTGGTGGCAACAATAACAAATCTAGGCATATATTTTCCTTTTTAAATTTATGTTAAAAAATTTGGGAAATGGAGAAAAGAGAAGAATCACCTTTAATCTCATTATTTTACCAGAACTATGGATGGCTTTTTTAGAGGCGGGGGTCACATTGGTTGAGGTATAATTTATATACAGAAAAAAAAAATCACATTTGATGAATGCATACAATCCTATAACACCATAATCACGATATGGAATAATCCCATCAGAAAAAGTTCTGTTGTGCTTCTTATCAATCCCCTCCCTGCACATGAAGCCGCTGGAAACCACTAATCTGTTTTCTGTTTCTATAATTTTGCATTTTCCAGAATGTCATGTACATAGAATCGTATGATACATGGCCTTTTATATCTGGTTTCTTTTACTGGGCATAATGCTTTTGGGATTCATCTATGTTGTGTCTATCAGTAATTCGTTCTTTTTTTCTTGCTGAGTTGTATTCCTCTGTATATATGTACGACCGTCTGTTTATCCATGTACCAATTGATGAATATTTGAGTTGTTTTCATTTTCTGGCAGTTATGAATAAAGTTGCTATATGCATTCACGTACAGGCTTTTGGTGGGTGTCTGTTTTCATTTTGTTGGATAAATATTTATGAGTGGGATTTCTAGGTCATATGATAAGTATATGTTTAACTTGCTAAGAAACTATCCAACTGTTTTCCAGAGTGGCTGTGCCATTTCATAATCCCACCATCTCACCAGCAACATATGAGTTCCAACAGCTTCAGAAACTTGCTATGACTTGGTGTGCTCAGTTATTTTGTTTAACCTTATCCATTCTAATAGGTATACGCATAGTGATTTTTATGTGTTTTTTTCTTTTTTATTTGTGCATTTTTCCACATGTAGAAATCATAGTTTACATCCAATTCTGCATACAACTTTTTTCATCTAATAGTAAAGAGAACCTTTGTCCACAGGGCTACCATTTTAAGACTGACTAATATTCCATTGAGTGGATGTGACACAAGAACCTCTCGTTGGTGTTGGGCTGTTTTCAGTTTGTGTTGTTATAAGCCACACTGCAATCGAGACATTTAAATGTTAGTTTTTTCATCTTTTGGAGTACTTCCTCAGATTAGAGTCCCAGAAGTGGGATTCTTGCGTCAAAGGGTATAAACATTTTTGTAACTTTGGATTACTTTCTAAAAGGGTTTTAACTACCTTTTTTTTTTTTTGTCAATGTTAAGTATTTTCATTTAAAGAAAAGGTTCATTTATGAAGGAATGATTCTTTTTTTAATTTTACATTTATTTGGCTTCTAGTAAAGCTGAATATTTTTCTGTATTCTTCTTTATTGGTTGTATTTATTGGTACGAATTATGCTTATATTCTTAGCTTATTATTGGGACTTGGTATTTTCTTATCAAATAATACGATCATTTAAAATAATAAAAATATTAACCCTTGTCATAATAGTTGTAAATATTTTCCCAATCTCTTGTTTGTCTCTTTTTTTCAATATACAGTAATGTTTTGTTCTTTTATGTAGTCAAATCTGTCACTCTTTTCCTCTGAGGATTTCTATATTGCTTCTAAGCTTAGAAAAATCATTTTCATGTCTTTCTCCTGAGGCTTGATAAATGGTCAATTTAATTTTCTTCCAGATTTTCTCAAGGTTTAAAAGTAATTATCTCTGTAGCATGTAGAGTTTATATTGATATTTAATGGGATATAAGACCCTAAAAAAGATAGTTTCCAACATATCTTAATGTAAGTAAACTATGAAGTCACTAAAGGATTGAACCTAAGTTCCTCTTAATGTGATGACATGTTCCTTTTGTGTTCTATTTCACCCATCCCAGGTTTCAGGTGTGTATTTTAAGAAGGCTCACCAAACAGGGGAGAGAGACCCCTTGGCAGGCTGATAGGGTGGTGATACCATAGGGGCTGAAGCAGGACCCCTTTCAGAAAAAGAGATCATGGTCACATGCTGCTTCCCCTCTCCGTGAGTCTCTGCTCCATTTGCCCACATTTCTAGAACTGCCCTACCCCTCCCCAGTTTGGACAATTGCAGCTCTGCCTCAGTTTCTTCTCAGGGAACAGGGAATTGCTCCCTCTGTACTCAGCCAGAACTCACTTTGGGAACCCTGGTGTCCAGGACTTCTCAACAAACCACAGAGCTGGCAGCAGCAGCCTTCCTGGCCTGTTTGGCCCCATGGTACCCCCGTATCTGATCCATTTTTCTGATGATGCCAAAAGCAGATAATAACTTTCCTCCCTCATTAATCCAGCAGAGGTAACCTTTCTCCCAATACCATGCAATTTCATAATTTTTTATGTCCTTCCTCTACTTTTTGTCAAGATATTGGTGAATAGAATGAATCTTCTAGATGGAAAAAGGCCATTCCTCAGACAGAGGCCTCCTGAAGGACGAGGGGCCTGGCCATTGCCCCATTTTGAACAGATAGAAGAAATAGTTTCATTTTTCACAGTTAGGCTGGGGCTGAGCCATCTAGCAGAAAATCCACTCAGAAGCCCCAGAGAGCGTGGGAGCTGAGAGAAAGCAGCTCACTGAGCCAAAGCCCCTCTCACGCAGACCCCAATCAATATTAACAGGCAGAGGGCCTCAGATCCACGGCTGAGGCCCACACCTCCTCCGGGAGGGTGGGGAGTGGGTCACAGTGGCAGGGGGTGGGACGTGGCCAGACCCCTCCATCTGTATGAGGCAGGCTCTCCTCAGGGTCTGTCAGAACACTTGGCATTTAGTTAAAAACTCTCTCCAAAAGGAAGAGCGTTAAGGCAGAGAGCTTGAAGTGGATCCCGCGTAATTAAGTGTATAAATTAATTCTTCCCCTAAGAAATGTTCTTCTCCTATTATTAGATTTGGCTCTCAGAGGAGCTACATCCAAGTAGTGGGTTTCCAGTTGTGTGTGTGTGTGTGTGTGTGTGTGTGTGTGTGTGTGTACGCGAACACACATTCTAGGCTAGGCTGCCTGAAGCCTACAATTAAAATAAGTGACATGAATGTGTCTTTAAAAGAGAGATCTGTGGAAAACTAACGGATTGTCTGTCAGGGGAAGAAAAAAAAATGAAATATGACTGCCTCAGTCCACTGAATGGATGAATAGGAAAGTACTTGTCCATCCAAGTACCCAAAGGGATAAAACCCAATGATAGCCTTCTCAACTGCTTAGCGCATAATGCATGTGTTGTTTTGATGCTAGTAATGTGTTTTTTACTTCTTCCTATCTAGGAGGAATGAATCAAATATGAGGAGAGCTGGAACATGATTTTCAACCCATTGCTTTTGATTAAGTGCCCGAACAGGCAGGTCCTGGGACTTGCAGTAATACTAATGGGGCATAAAGTGCTATAAAAAGGAAGGGGCCCTACTTTTGTCCAAATGCCATTATCCTGGAATCAGAGACCCTGATGTAATATGTCCACGGTTAACCTTTTTTTCTGACAGGAAATTTTCTCCATCCACTCACACCATCAATTATGCTGCATTTGGCCAGAGTGGTGAATGATGACTTTATTTCAAACGAAAGAGGCACGTGTGCCAGGCTCCCAAATACTGAACACCGCCAAGGGGGCAGGCCAGGAGGAAGATGGTATCAACTCTGCTGGCTATTAGGGTTTGGGAAAAAATGGTTCTTTTGTTTTTAGGTTGGTTTTCTTGTTTTGGGAAAAGGAGAGACTGAGTAACTGAAAACATGATTATTATTATTTGGATCCAAAAAATAGTTAACTGAATGAAACTTTGGCTACCCAAAACCTGGTGAATATGATTGACAGAGAGAATCTCAATTGCTGGGACCTGGTACAGCAGGAGAAGAGCAAATAGATTCCTTCTGGGTTGATCTTCCCAGGGGAAGGCTAATTTGGTCACTGTCCCCAGGGGAACAGGCCCGCAGCTCCTGGTGCAGCTGTGCTCCAAGCACACTGCTCCCTCAGAGCTCCCCTCGCTGCCTCTGCACCACTCCAAACTTTGTGATACATTTTTTTTCTGTCATCAGCAAGTTGCATATTGTCCAACTGTTCTGTCATTTATTGTAAACGGCTGAAAAAAAGAAAAAGCCAAGAAAAAAAAAGGAAAAGAAAAAAAATTCCACCATGCTATAACCTAGTCCTGAGTGTAAATCAAACATTCCCTGTCATGTTGATAGCTTGTGTTAGTCTAATGTATTTTATATTACTCAAAAGCTTTGAAACCCTGCAGCTTTCTTCATATAGGCCATTATGCGGTTATCATTAAATTGTCTTGCAAAGAACATTATCGGTAATTATAGCAGACACTAAAATCAAATGATCAGAGTGGGACCTTTAACACCAAGAGGAACCATTAGAAGTTAATCAAATAAAAGGATGAGAATAATTATGTTAGGATTAAGCAGTAATATGCCAGAAATTATACACTTTGCTGACTATATATCTTTACTCCCAGCTTCCTGAATTTCCTTTTTGTTGATGTGTTTTTATATAATACTTTGGCACAGAATGTAAATGACAATATTTTTGTCATGGCACAATCGGGCTCGAAGGTTCATAGGCGGTTCAGATCTAAATGCCATCAGAGGCACGGAGGTAATGATGAAGATAAAAATAATAGTAATAAAAAAAAAGTGCAAAGCTGAAAAAAAAATCCATCGGTCAATGAAGCGTGGCAAATGATAAAAATGGTTGCAACAGGCACAGGTGCACGGAACGTCGTTATTGGCTGGTTGCTGTGTCTTAGAGCCTGAGGATTTCTCTGCAGGCCTTGCTGCAAACCAGCATGCTCCGGAGGCTCGCCCAGCATGTTTGTGCCTGAGAGAAGGAAAAGCCAGCCTCTCGCAGGCTCTCAAGTGGTCTCTGCCAGACCTTATATGTAGTGCTATAGGTGGATGGGGTGCTCGTGGTACAGGCAGGAAGGGAGCTTGGTTCACTGAAGCTGAGTGCTGCCAAGAGAGCTTCCGACCTCAGATGGTCACTTCTGTTCCCCTCCCCTTCCTAGTACACACACACCCCTCTGGCACCTTGCAGATGCCCACCTCTACATGGGAACGGGTTGGCAGGAACACGTGGCCCAGAGGGCTGAGAGCTGTGGCTCCAGTGTGGGGAGGGAGCCTTCCAGAAGGCATGACCCACTGTAACTGCCAGATTAAACCTGAGCCACAGGACAAACAAAGCAGCTGAGAGGACTGAGAAATTCTGTGTAGTATGACCTTTAAAAAAAAAAGAAAAAATCAAAATCTCCCCTCCTCTTTTCTTTTCTTCCCTTATAAATAAAGATCGGTTCCTAATTACAGGTTTGCATTTGTGTCTGGCTTTGTCCTGGGCAGTGGGATACAGTGATGAGTAAGATAATAACAAGATTTTCTGCTTAAAATGATGCTAATATGACATACAAATACAAACAGTAATTTATATGGGAAAGCCCAGTCTAATATTTCTATATTTTTCATGGCTTTACATTTTGAGAGGCTTTGTGATATTTTTAAATGAGGGCATCACTCCATTTCACAGAGGTAAAACCAAGGCACATTGGAGATGGCAATAGAGTTGGGAGGTGGAGATGAGGACAGGCCTCTTTTGAGTACCCAGATTGGGATCCTCTGCTACTCTGACAGTGGCCCTATTGGGGGACATCAGTTTCCATTGTCCTCTTGCCCTGGACGAACATCGTGTCCCATCCACAACTCATAGGGCCATAGTAAGGAGGGAATGAGGTCAAGGGTATGGACGGGCTTCAAAAAGTTCAAAAGGAACTTAGAAACCACAGGCGGGGCTGCTTTTCCCCTGGAAAAAAATGGTCTTTTATTGCTTTGTTTGTTTTCAGGTTTTAAAGCCACGCTCCCATTTAGAGGGATGGGAGAAGTCCCTTGGAAAAAGAAGGTAGAGCACATTCTCAAGTGACAGGGTTGAGGGGTGAACCTTGGAAGACGAGTGGCTGGTGTACCTGAAACAGAGAGGGTGTAGTCTCAAATCTGTCAATTATCTGCTTGGCCCATGAGCTGCCAATAAGACGCCTGTCGGACCAGAAACAGGAACTTGGGAGAGATTTCAATACAGGAAGAGAAGGGATCTGTTAGAACTGGTGAAGAGCCCCGGGCCATGTAGACAGGACTAGGGAAGATGGCTCCCCATCAAGGCCATGTGGTCCCCAGTGAGAGCAGGTCGAGAGACCAACTTAGGACCTCAGGTCCAGGAAGCCAAGCTTCACTTACAGGTAGAACCAATTCTGACAACAGCTTGTTAATGCACTTTTAAAATAATCACATTAAACACACACACACACACACACACACACACACAACTAAATAGTCTAAGGTTGGAGGGAGGGGGTCTTTTCCAGGGCTCATAATTCTGGGTCCAGAGGAAGAGTCTTGGGGGACTAGATGCCCTTACCTATTAGGAGGCTGGCCTGGGAACTCATGTCCAAATACTAAATTAGACAGCAGAGTCGGGAAGGCGCTGAAAACCTCCACCCCTAACCCTATTAGCTACTCTAACCCACTTCCACCACTAGCCTCAGTTAGGGCATCCTATGCACTCAGGACCAGGAGGGCAGGTCTGTGAGCAATAACCAGACTTCACAGGCCCTGGGAAACAAAGTCAGGGAGGAGGCCATGAAAAAGCCTGGTCTGGCCCCACGGAACAACCCAAGACAGATGAGGGACAACGTCAGGTGGGACATATTACCTGAATTTTGCCGTTTTTTGTTTATTTTGTTTTTGTTTATGAATTTGTTGTTTTGTTTTCTTTTCAAAACGTCCTAGCAATTAAATTCCCATTTCTGTGTTTGTTAAGGAGGATACAAGGACGGTGCCTGGGAAAATGGCATCCAGTTCTTGAAAGACAAGGAACCCCAAAGGGGAAGGTAGGTGAAGCTCACTGTGGGGTAGGACTGGAGTTTGGGGACAAATAATCCAGATTCCTGGCACCCACAGAACAAAAGAAATTCCTGCTTGAGGAATTGGTTTTACATCAACTCTTTGGAACTCATCTGGGAAAAACCAATGTTTTCCCTTTCCCCATTTTTACTGAGTTCCTGTAAATGGAACCAGAGGAGGGGGAGGTAAAGACCAACGGTAGTGTCTTACAAAGCTCAATAAATATTTGCGGGTTGATTGATCTGGTCCTGCCCTTGAGATGTTAGGGGAGAAAAGCTCCACTTATGTATGACCATTTGGAACCTTCCTTCTACTTGGGAGGTGGGATTCATACAGTTGATGTCCTCTCTCTAAACCCACGTCTACCCTTACACAGTATTTTACAATGTTTCTGTTCCATTATTTCATCTGAGATTCACCATAACCATGTTGGATAGAGGCAGTGGCATTTTTATCCCATTTTATAAAGGAAGAAACTAAATTCAGTGAGGTAGAGTCTATTACTGACCAAATATTCGGCCCGTCTCACCTGACTCTAACCACCATACCTCTTTTTAGTACATGCTCCTTGTGGCAGGGCTATGCCTTTGGGGACAGTCCAAATGCAACTAGTTTGGGGCCTTGTCATGAGTTTTTGGAGTCTTATCATATGTAACTCAGCATCAAGCTTTGCTAGATAATGAGTTCATAGGTGTAGATAAACGGGCATTTGATTACTGAAAACAGAGACAAATATTAGGAGACATTCCCCATTCCACATGCCTCTGGCTATTTCCCAGAGCTAATAGTGAGGCAACTTATAAGTCTGGTAAGGCAGTACCTGTGCCACCCCGCCTGGTGCTATTTTCAAGGCCACAGCTCAGAAAGAGGCCCTGACTCACTGTCTTGTTATTTAGCAGGTTTCGAGGCAGCAAGATCTCTGGCAAATGTGGTCAAACAGTGTCATCCTGGAGGATGAGGAAGTAGCCATAAGGTATCCTTTTGCACACACACCCCTCCTTCTACTGAGCTCTTAAATTAGCTCTGAAAACCCAGGTGTCAGCCTTCCCCCTGGAACAACCCAGATGAGCCATTAAAAACGCCACGAAGAAATGAATGCCTAAATCACCCTGTCTCTCCGAAGGTAGAGTCTTGCCTAATCACACGTCAAATCATATTTTTTCTTCCCCAGATGGATGTCTTCTTTCAAAGTCTAATGGTCACAGAGACAAAGGTACCTCTTCAGCCTTAAGTAACTATGGAAGTTTTACCCCGAAAGATTATTTGCTAGGAGTAACTAACATAAAAAATGCCCTGTCAAACAACAGCTTACTTTCTCTTATTTTTTTTAAAAGGGTAATATTTGGTTTCATCTTGCAACTACTTGGGAAAATTTAGCACTGAGTCAGAAAGGTTGGCCAACAAGTAGCACTTCATAAATTGCTGGAGCCCTAATCAATACATATTGTCATCCACTCCAGTCCTTCGGGCAGATTTCTCTCTGCCCTGAGTCGTTGCTGTATTTTATGAGGTTGTTACAGGCTGGGCTTGCATGGCCTGGGCCTAATGAACCTGTCACCGCGGCTATTGATTGACATGCCAGTGTAAGTGAGACAGGCGATTCCGATTGACTTCCTAATTACTGCTGCTGGGCTGCCTCGCCGACTGCTCAGGCCAGAGGTTAATAGTTTTGATGTTCAGCCGCTCCTCGCTGTGGAGGCCGGAGTGAAACTAACTCCTCAGAAGTCAATACCTGAATCAAGTTCTCAAGGCTACTGCCCGGACTGATCAATTAAGGCCTTCGTGTTCGTCTTGGTGGCGGATGACAAGAGGCTGATGAGTGGAGGAGTTCACCAGCAAATGGTTTCAGGGAGTTTAGGAGGCTCTGAAAGCACCACCCCATGGCCTAGGGTTGGCAATTAAGGGGGTTGGAGTGGTGGGGGAGGGGCTTTGAGGTGGGAGCCACTTAAGAACACTGCACTCAAATGTCAGCTGTTTGGGTTTGTTATCTTTACAGTTTTCCATCCTGAGAATTAAAAATTGAGTGTTTCTTTTGTTTCTCCAATGTCCAGAATTCTGCTGGGTGCCATGGATTCCTGGAGAGGAGAGAAGGAGATAACTTGCATTGATTCATCTATTCAGCAGAAACTTATTGAATGTTTACTTTATCCAAGATCCGGTGGGTATGTAGAGACTTGTAATAATCTTTCATTGACATGACGTCGTACGAGTTGGGAACATTCTCACAACCGATGTTTTGTTTGAACCTCATGACACATCATGAAGTGGGTGGAGGGGGTTGCTATCTCCATTGTTTGATGAGAAAACTGAGGCTCAGCAAAGGTCCCTGACGCCCCCAAAACCATAAATCTAAGAAGGAGAGAAGCAAAGCTTCACAAGATGTTCTATTTCTTGATCTGACATTCTTGCCAGGATGCTGGGATGCCCAAATGCCTGTATCGTAGGAGCCTACAAACCAATTGAGACAAGGAAGACTGGTGTACCAATACATCCCAGCTCTCCAAGACCACCGCCACTTTCAGTGATTCCCTGGGAGAACTCACCAGACTCAGGCTACAGTCATGGTTATGGCTGATTACAGTGAAAGGCTTCAAAACAAAATCGGCAAAAGAAAAAGGTTCATGGGGTGCAGGGTGGAGGACACCAGGCATAAGCTTCCTAGAGTCTTCTACCAGTGGCATCCCACAGGACATACTTAATTCCTCCAGCGATGGGACAACAAGAGTGAAATGTTGTCCATTAGGCAAACACATGAGAGACTCAATGGTCAAGGTTTTTATTGCAGGCTGATCACATGAACAATCTCTGCCTAGCATGTACTAAAATTCCAGACTCCCAGAAGGAAATGAGGTGTTCAATAGAAACCACATTGTCAGCATCCAGCGTTTAAGCACAGTAAACTACCCTTATCCATTTTAGAATGGTAGAAAGCCTCCTGAAATCCAAGTTCCTGGACACCGGCCAAGAACCAACCTTGCAAGCAGGCCTTTTAAAAGATAGCAGTCTCGGGCCTACTATGGTAGCTCTTTCCTGCACAGCCAAGATTCTCAACACAAAGCAGGAGATGGAAAGCTTATAAGGAGTGTCAACAGACACAATACTGATGTGGAAGAGGAAGGTTACACACACTTCAGCAAAGGCTTCCTAGAGGATCCCACCATTAAATCCACCATGCCAACTGTATTAACCATGCCTTGTCCTTTTCTGTACTTCTGGTGCTTTGACATTTGGCTATCTTGCCGACTCTGGAGGGACTACCCCTTCAGGATTAGCTAATTCCTAGAGATAGCGCACAACTTACTTCTGAGTGTGCTTGCATATGCAAATTAACCAATGCAGAACTCATACCCCCCACCACCTTCGTCACTGGGCTCTTACTCTCTGGGCCATTATTTACTCGTCCTGATCACTCCAGGGTGAGGTATCAGGCATCTAGTGTTAGCTCCTATTCCCTAGAGCCCACTGAAAGTATTCAATCTAGCCATTCCCAAACAGGCTTACTTGGCCCGGCCTTGCCCACGTTTCTCCTCACTCCCTCTGCTTCCTGACTAACCCTGAGGCTTTCCGGTGTGACTCTGCATGGTGTGGTGAGCCCGCCGCTCTTGGAAACTGTAACAAGCTATCTTTCCAATGCCAGTGGTCTCCTGATCCGTTAACCTCCTCATACCCAAATAATAATAAAACCTACATGGTAAAACACCAATCCCAAACCCCTACCATCTTCCTGGTGACAGTAAGATGGCTCAATAGTAAAGAGGAGTTTCTAAGGACTGGATAAGTTAACATGGAAGAAACAGGAGGAAATGCATGAGCCAACGGTGTGTAAGTTCTTCATTCATCCTCTAGGGAATTACCGAGTATCCACAATATGCCTAAAGTGGTGGGTGGAGACATGTACTCCTTGAATAGGGGACAACCACGGTTTACAGGGTGAGATTTCTCATTATTTCCAGCCTGTATCCTGCTCAGTGCTATTTTTCCTCATGAGGTCCCCTACCCATTCAGTCTGAAACATTTTCCTTTCTCTTCTCCATTTATCCAAGACATTTCTGTTCTAGGATATCCCCTTAGTGATGAATTGCCAACACTTATTAATGTGCATCTTCTCTGAACTTCTACCTAGCACTGTACTGTTGCAGATAAAATGACCCTGTTCTGGTTTTATTATTTCCTTTTTTTCCCATGTGTTCAATATGTCTTCTTAACCAGATAATAAACTCCTAAAAGAATATCGTTTACCTCTTCTGTGTCCCCCAAAGCATGGCATGGTGCTTTTTTCATTGTAGTTTCCCCTAATAACTACTAATGGATTCAGTAAAGAGAAATCACGGTTTTGGGGGAGGAGGGTGTTGGTGTATGTGTGTGTGTGTGTGTATGTGTGTGTGTGTGTGTGTGTGTGTTCAACGTATCCTCCTGAAATATAAACCAGAGTTTGATGTCACTGAAAAAAAAACCTAAGGAACCGAGAGTACTAAAGTGTGAACTTGAAGAGAAACTTAGGTGTGTCAAAGTTTCAGTCTGCCTTAACGCTCTGTATAGAGAGACACTGTGTGGCCTCTAGGATTTTACCTGTGTATTTCTCCCCACTTCCCTCTCCTCCAAGTCTAGCTTGAGGTCGTTATCCTTCATCAAGCTTTATTGTTTGATTTTTAATTGGGAAAAAAAGAACCCAGAGCCCAAAGAGGATATTAGCCTTTGTGTAGGTCTTGGTCCTTCTGAACGGTGACCAGTAAGTCCTTGTTTACCTGGGATGATCTCAGTTTGTAAACTGAAGTCTCATATCCTAGGACAAACCTCAGATCTGAGCATAGCCATTGGTTGGTCAAACTCACCAAAGTAGGAGACTTGCAGCATGAACAAGATTTCAATAGGAAGAAAGAAGGTAGAGAGACACTACATGTAGAGAAGCCGAATCAGCCAAAATTTGTTCTAAATCTGAGTAAGAGAGAAACCGGAAACAGCAGCTTGGCTGGGAAAGAAGGGTGGTTCCCCGCCTCCCCCTTTCATTATTTCCGTTCTAAACCCCTGTTTGACTCCTGGTTGTTAACACAGTCCCATCTCCGCACTGTGTGGACAACAGAGAATCCTACCAATGGAGGAGGAACCCAACAAGTAGTTGCTGATTGATAGGTTGACTAAAGAAATTATGAGGAAATGAGAAGAATGTTCCTTTTGCTCCTGAGAGGGAAGAGATGGAGAAACATGAAGCATGGGGACAAATGGAAAGAAATGGTGGGAGGGACCTAAGCTGCTGAAGTGGTCAACAACTTTGTAGAAGAAAGATGCCCACTCTTGTATTAGTGGTCAGCGTTACCGCAGTGTATAGTCTTCCATCACCCTTAATCTTCTGTAAAGTTGTCTACAAATATTCATAGGAATGCTTTGTGTAAATGTCTCATTTGTTGTCTGTAAATTTTTTATTTTTTAAAAAAGGGTTGAGTTCTACATCTGGGTTGATGTGGTGTGAAACAGAACAGCAGGTAATGAACAGTAAGATCATCTACAAATTGAACTAAATCAGCAGAAGCAGAACTTCAAGCTGAAGATATATTCAGAATGTAAGCTCTTTGGAATTCACTGAAATTTAGGGGTGGATTTTGGACTTCCCATAATCCATGGAGTGGCAATTTGAGTTTTTAGAAGTTGCTGACCAGGCCAGAGGTATTGGCACAAAATATTCAAAGGATGATGAGAAGCGAGGACCTACAACCAAGATTACTCTCCACAGCAAAGCTGTCATTTAGAATTGAAGGACAGATAAGGAACTTCCCAGATAAGAAAAAGCTAAAAGAGTTCATCAACACCAAACCAGTATTATAAGAAACGTTAGAGGAACTTCTTTAATAATAATAAGAAAATCAAAACTATGAATAATAAAATGGCAATAACTACAGTTCTATCAAATATTACTTTAAATGTAAATGGACTAAATACTCCAATTAAAAGATAGGGTGGCTGAATGGATAAGAAAACAAGAACTTGATATATGCTGCCTACAAAAGACTCCCTTAAGATTGAAAGACACACACAGACTGAAAGTAAAAGGATGGAAAAAGATACTTCACGCAAATAGAAAATTAAAAAAAAAAAGCTGGGGTAGCAATACTTACACCAGATAAAACAGACTTTAAAACAAAGGCTATTACAAGAGACAAAGATGGACCCAGTACTCCCAATTCTGGGTATTTATCCAAAGAAACCCAAAACACTACTTCAAAGGGACATGTATATCAACATGTTCACTGCAGCATTATTTACAATAGCCAAGATATGGAGGCAACCTGGGTGTCCATCAGTAGATGAATGGATAAAGAAGAGGTGGTACATAGTTACAATGGAATATTACTCTGCCATAGAAAAGAATGAAATCTTGCCATCTGCAACAACATGGATGGACCTAGAGGGTATTATGCTGAGTGGAGTATATCAGACAGAGAAAGACAAATGCCATATGATTTCACTTATGATGAAAACCATTCACTTTGATGGTTGCCAGATGGGAGGGGGTGGGGAGAGTGGGTAAAAAAGGGGAAAGGATTAACAAGTACAAATTGGTAGTTACAAAATAGTCGTAGAGATGTAAAGTATAGCATAAGCCATATAGTCAATAATATTGCAATGACTATGGTTACTACAGTGACCATAACTGTGGCCAAGTGGGTACTAGACTTATAGAGGTGATCACTTCGTGAGATATATAAATGTCTAATCACTATGTTGTATACCTGAAACTCATATAATATTGTATATCAACCATAACTGAAAATTTAAAAATTATTAAAACTGAAAAAGAAGTTGCTGACATCTGGGTTCCTGAGGCCACTCTTACAGAGAATCAGTCACGTTGGTGACTGCTAGTTACCAGTGGTGTGGTTGGGGACCCAAGGTGAATGAGACCCATTAGACCTAACATTTATTAGCTTTAACTAAGTGACCTGCCTCCCCAATCCATGAGGTGCCTGAAGTTCCTCCTCCCTGCCCTGCTCGCCAGCAGTCAAGATGGGTCCTATTTTCTCAGCCAGTCTCTCTACTCCTGGTCCCTAAGAACTCAACTCCATCTTCCTCCTCTTTTACTTTTAGGAGTTTCTGGGATGACCCCATCCATACGTGATTATCCTTTGGTCTCTGCTCTGCACTTTCTAAGTCACATCCTCCTACATCTCCCCAGGTTAGGTATCCCTTTAATCCAAGAGGCCTGGACTCAGCTGGACTAGTGCCATCAGGGCCTTGTTTGGACATCCTTTATAAAAAGAAGCTTCTTCTGCCTCCATTTTTCTCCTTGTGTCTCCTGGTTTCCTGTTGCACTTTCTTTCCCTCTGGCCTAATAATCCCTTTCTGCTCCCACTGTGCACAATCATCTCGTCTGTTCCAAGCATCTCTGGAAAGTCAGCGCTAAGGGATTTCCAACCTCACTGGTGGAGGTCTATTTATAGCCTTCCTTGAGCCCAAGGGAGGAAGCTGCCAGACAACCTGAAGGCTGCAATTTTCTCATTCCGGATCACGAGTGAGGGTGTAACACACTCATCTAACTAACCTCACACCAAAACTATAAAGCAAGCCTGATCATTGCTGCTCTCCAGATGAAGAAATCGAGGCTTGGAAAGGTTATTGGTTTCAGACCATCCTTATAAAGCAGCCAGGCCAAAAGAGGAAGTCTGATTTATCCAAGTGGTTCATTTCCATTGCCGTATAATATTCTATGGTATGAAGATATCACGAATTCTGTATGTATTCTCTTGTTGATGGACATTGGGGTTGTTTCCAGGACTTGGCTGACCTGCTAGAATAGTGCTATGAGCATTATTATATGTTTGCTGAGATGTATTTACCTAAGAATGGAATCACTAAGGATTAGCCATTTTACTGGATAATGCCAAACTTTTTGCAAATGATTTGTAATATTTAACACTCCCACCGATGGAGTTTTCATTGCTCCTTATCCTTGCCCACACTTATTTTTTTCAATCTTTTTAATTTTTGCTGATTTGATGGGTATGTGATGGTATCTCATTACGATTTTAATGTTCAGTGTGTCTTGATTCCCAATAATGCTGAGCGCCTCTTCATCTATTTGTTGTCCAAGCAGTTCTCTTCTTTTGTGAGAGGCATGTTTAAGCCTTTTACTACCATGTTTCCCTGCAAATAAGACCTATCTGGACAATCAGCTCTAATGTATCTTTTGGAGCAAAAATTGATATAAGATCCGGTCTTATACTATATTATATTATATAAGACGAGTCTTATATTATACTAAAATGAGACCGGGTCTTATATTAATTTTTGCTCCAAAAGACGCATTAGAGCTGATTGTCTAGCTAGGTCTTATTTTAGGGGAAACACGGTAGCACCTTGCTTTGAAACTGCCCTCCCAGGAGCATATATTTTTTTTTTTATGTAACAAAAAACGTTTTATTTTATTTTATTTTATTTTTTAAATTTATTTATTTATTAGTTTCAGGTGTACAAGACAAGGTAATACTTAGACGTTCATCATTTATATCCCTCACACTGTGAACCCCCCTGCCCCATCCACTATCCCTTCGACCTCACACTGAACCATCACATTATATATATAAAATTATAGTTGGCATTCATTAATGTTTAGCTTCTGGTGTACAATGCCATGATCAGGTATCCACAGTATCCCTGAGGTGGTCTCCCAAATGGGACGCATGTCCAGGAGCATATTATAGTCAATTTTTCAACTATCTATAGTGTGTAATAAGTATTCAATAATGTTCAATAAACATTTATCTAGTTGTGTTGAATTAAATAAGGGTTCTTACCTATTTTTGAGCCTTCCACTCTACTAGCAAAATCAGTCCTTGGCATTTTACTTAAAACAAACCACACACTTGACTATTTCAATCAATTCTATGATTAAACAACCAGAAAAGAAACAACAGGGAGCGTGAATATGTATTTTATGCTTCCTATAGATTATATATTCAGTCCTGAGCTAGTACCCAAAAAAATGTTTCTCTGAAGCAGGACACTGGCCCCAAACCTTTTAGGAGCTGAAATTCCGATGCTAACAAAGAAAAGCAGTTACTCACAGGGCACCACACAGCCAGCAAACTAAAGATTCCCAAGAGAAGCTATGGGAATCTCCCAATATGTTCACTCCCCATCTTGAACATGGGGTCTAATACCTATCTGCCTTGAGGACAGTAGCTGATCACCAAACAAGAAGCTGGGGATGGGTGAACCTTTCAAGGTTCTTTCGAGGTTTAGCTTCTTTTCTGTTTCCATCTCTCACTGTGTCCATGAGGATGTTTTTGGCTGCCCATCAGAAATGGCTTAAATAATGACATTCATTAATTCTCCTAACAAGACATCCAGCTTCAAGGATGCTGGTTCCTTCAGTGGTTTTAGTCAGGTCCCTCTGAAATTTTCCTGAATGTTCCCTTGAGGTCACAGGAAAGTTATAGCAGCTCAAGCTTCAGGTCCTGACGGAATCATAGTCAAAATCTGGCGGGCCAGGTTCTTTCCACCGGTCTCTACATTAGGAGGCTTTCCAAGAAGCCTCAGCAAGCTTCCTCTGTTTTATCACATGGACATTCTAGACTTCAGCAAAGGGAATGAAATGACCAGATGGTCTTTAAGGCAATCCACATACACTCCCTGGGGTTGGGTGGGGTCGTCCTTCCCAGGCACTAGGGAAAAGGAATACTGGATCAGGGTAAGTCCTCTATCTCCGAGGGAGGAAGAAGAAGGGATCAAGTTGGTTATCTCAGTGCCCACCACTCCCAAGACCAGCTATAGGGCATGCAACCCGTGCAATTGCTCAGGTCCCACCCTCAGCGTGCTCTAATACTTTGCTATTACCCTCTTAAATTTCTCAATGGCTTTTCAATAAATTGCTCTACTCTTTCATTTTGCCCTTGGACCTGCAAATTATTCAGCCCCTCACGCTGTCCTTCACCACGCTGGATTTCCCACACTCCTCAACACACCATAGCAAACACTGTTTCCTCTCTCTAACTCAGTGCTGACCGGTTGGATGCTGAAAATCAGTAGTCACTAGCTACTGAACATTTCACACGTGGCTAGTCCAAATTGAGATGCACTGTAAGTATAAAATGCATACCAGATTTTGAAACCTTAGTATAAAAACATGGACAACAGCCCATTAGTAATTTTTACCTTGATTACATGCCGAAATAATAGTGTTTTGGATATATAAAGTTAAATAAAATATACTATTAAAACTAATTTCTCCTTTTTATTTTTTTTTTCAAACAGGACTACTAGCAACTTTACATATGCAATTTATACTACTTTATACAATATAAATTATATATTATTTTACGATGTATTATATTTTATTGGATAGCACTGGCCTATAGCAATCCACATTCCCTCCCACTCACCTTTCCCTTCCTCACCTTTTAGATTTTGGTTTTTCTTCATATGTAACTGGAAACTTCTTTGTGCTCCCTTGGCTCCCTGCACACTCACTGTTGGGACCGGCTGTTTGTATCTCCCAGAAAACCATGAGCTCAGTGACTGTCTATCCCAGCTGTAGTCCAAGAGGTGCTTAGTCCAGTGTCTGGCACATAGTAGGTCTGCATAAATACTTGTTGAGGAAATTGCTTGCAGGGGTCCCACGTTCCTGACTTTTCATTCTTGTTCCCTTCACCTACATCCATCTCAATCGAGAAATTCATAATTGTTTCCGAGTAAGAGCTGATGAGACTCTTCCCTTTTGTGGTGACTCTTAACCTTAGCTGGCACTTTGGGAACACTTGGGGAGCTTTACAAATCCTGATGCCCAGGTCCCACCCTGAGATTCTAATTTAATTGGTCTGGGATGAATACTTGAGCGCAGGGAGGTTGCCAAGGTCCCCAGCTAACCCTAATGTGCAGTGAAGGCTAGAACCACTCACAGCCCATCAGGGGCTTGGAGGGCATCAAGTTGCTACGTCTTTCAGGCATTGTCATTGGTCCCTACATCCCTGACAGTGGAAAGGAGGTAGCTCAGTAGCAAAATCCTGTCACAAAGGACACACAAGTCTGGGGCAAACCCCTCACCATCAAAGTTACTAAAGACCTTCTCTCGCTATTAGGCCTCTCCCATCACGTGTTGAGAATTCCACTGGGTCATCACTTCAGTTCACAGAAGCCACCAAGCAGCCATCAGCTGGTAATGATTTCTGATCAAATGCAAACAATTAAGTTAGGGAAAAAAGAATCCACATTCCATTACCAACCCCCTACATGGCTCAGTCCCGGGTCTCATTGCCTTTTGAGTTCCCCAGACAGCAATGGCTAATAAGGTGAACACCCCAAAAATACAAAACTTGAACCCAGAAGGAAAAAAGCCTGGAGAAAATTGGAACATTCAGCCCATCTCGGGGTCAGCCGGGAGAAATGCTGACCCACCATCAAGGAAATGACCGTCTATATCACTGACGCACCTCCCCTCTCCCTCACTCCTCCTCTCCCTTATAGTCTCTCCAAAAAAACTCAAGGCAACTGCAGCCTGATTTTTGATGGATTGGCCACTGTGTTTTATTCGACAATGTATATCACTCTGCCAATATGAATTTGCAAGATGGTAAAAATACAACCCCCCAAAAAGATTACATGAAAGGAAAAAAAATCATTAGGCAATTAAGAATGGCAATAATTCACCCATATCTATGCTTTGGGAAGAAATATTGCCCCAGGGAGTTAGCTCTGCTTATCACTTTGTCATCTGTCTGGGGTCTGAGTGAGAGGAGGTTTCGTGTGCACTGCTGATGATTTCCCGCAGTATTTCTAAGCATGCTCAAAATGATTGCCAGGCTTTTAATAGAATCCTGTCTCTCTTGGGGTAGCCATAATTTGTACATATGGAGCAGAGTTATGAAATTAACTAAACATATGCATTTCTTAAGCACGTCCACATAAATCGCTTCCAGAGGAATGGTCATCTGATAACCAGAATTTTTAAACCAGAAGAGGCCTGAGAGGTCATTCACCACCCTCATCATTTTATGGATGAAGATTTTGAGGCTCAGAGAGGGAAAGTAATTTTTCTGAGGTCACACAGCTAAGAGAGACAAAAATACAATGAAAGCCCTAGGCTTTCCTACTCAGAATCTAATAGAAATCTTTCTATTCCACCACCCTGCCTACTCCTTTGCCATCTCATAATCCATCAAGGACCTAGAGGAAAGGGTATGACCTAGTCCCTCAAGGCACTAATTTGAAAACCCCCTTTTCTGAGACACTTCCTTGGCTCCCCAACTCCATTCCAGGCTGCAGTGAGTACTCCAGCTATGTCCTTCCATCTTCACCTTTTACCTGCCTCACCATTACGTTCCCCACACTATTTCCTGTTGTATGCCCCAGTAGACAGGAAGCTCCTTGAGATGAGGGGTGTTTTACATTTATTTTAATGTCCCCAAGACCTAGAACACACTAAGTGTCCTATAAATGAGATTTGAATAAGGTATGATTGCTCTTGTCATGAGGAGGAAGGGAACTATTCTTTGTTCACTCCTCGTGTTTCAAGATGATGAGCCAACCTCCCTCAAGAGGGACCTAGAGAAAAGGTCTTTGGCCATCAGATCACAAGAAATTCTTTATCAGTAATCCTGCTCTTCTCCCCACCCTTACTCCACCTCCAGCCCTGTCTCCCTACTTTGTTATAAGATTCCATTGTCTAATCAGCCCAGTTCCCTTCATGTCCATAAATGCACCAAGTTTATTCCCATTTCTACACTGGGTTCTTGCTGAGCCTTTGCCTAAAAAGCCTCCTTCTTTCCCAATCTCATAGACCCCATTGAGCTGTCTCTGCTTAGCCTCAGATTATTAATCAGCCACACTGATTATTACATTGTTTTATCATTGATATCCCTTGGTCTGCATCTGCTTCTAGAGCCATATTGCTCACCACTGCATATTGTTTGCTAATTGTGTCACGTGCATAAATATTCCCACTCTAACAAAACTGTGAACACTTCTAAGAGTCACCACTTCTTCTACATCTGTCACAAAACATGTCCTATGGGTGATCAGATGGAAGACGCACATTGACTGAATGCAACTTGGAAAACATTTTGCACCCCAAGGTCAGTAATCCACTGGTGGAGGTTTGACAACCTAATGGCGCGGCAGACCTCCTACGACAGCCCAGACACAGGTAAGGAAATGAGAAGGAGTCACGTGGAACACATGCAGCGATCCTCAGCCAATAGTTAGCCTTGCAACCAGCTTCATGTAACAGGAATCTGACAAAACTATTGCAGCAGATTACATCTTACCAAAACGGCCACAGCCACATTTCCAGTTCCACATGTTTCTGTCTCATAAAGAAGTAAGGTCTGCTTCCCCTCTCCTTGCAACTGGACTGGCCTCTGAGCCTTCCTCAATGAAGAGAATGCAGTGGAAGCAACACTGCATGACATCTAAAACTAGGTCAGAAAAGATAACCTCGCTTCTTCCCGGATCTCTCTCTCTCGATGTGCTTGACCTTGAAGCCCATCCTCCATGTTGTGAGGAAGCCCAACCCACAAGGAGAAACCACAGGTAGGTATTCCAGCAAAAGCCCCAGCTTAGGCCTCAGTCACCAGTCAGCATCAACTACCAGATGTGTGAGTAAGTGAACCTTCACATAACCCCAGACTTGGACCTTTCCAACTCCCCAACTGACCCCAAATAAAGCCGCAATGGGCTATCCTCACCTGCCCAGACTATAGGTCCATGAACAAAATGACTGCCGTTGCTGCTTTTTTAAGCCACAAAGTTGTAGGATGGTTTATCACAGATTAGACAACCTGAAAAAGTACTTAACCAAATATGTTATTTTTCTCATAAAACAGAGTCCAGAAGTAGATAACACAGCTTCAGTGCTTAAGAACACGGCTTCTTCTCCCTTCCTGGTTCACCATCCTTAGCATGTGACTTTGGTTCTTGACATTACAAGTTGACTGCTTCACCTATGGGCATCACATGCAAGTCCCAGGCCAGAAGAAAGGAAGAGAGAACATGGCAAAAAGAGAAGAGAAATGTCCTATGCCAACTGAGTCTGCCCTCTTTCACAAACTTTCCTAGAAACCCCACAACAAACTTCTTGTGTCATCTCATCTATCACCAGGTAGAACTTTGTTGCTTGGCTGCCCCTCACTGCAGGAGAACCTGGGGAAAGTTAAGTGTGTGTGTGTTCGAGGGGGTGAGACGTGGAGGGTGCGTGCGTGTGTGTGTGTGTGTGTGTGTGTGTGTGTGTGTGTGTGTGTGTATTTGGGGGTAATAGCTACCTTGCAGGATTCCAACAAGGTTATATGAATGCAGGCACAGTGCTGCAATCCCCAGAGACCTGGCCCTCTCAGGGTCACTCTGTGCTCCATGCTGAAGCGGGAGAGTGCTGCTTCCTCCACTTCTGTGTCTCAGTTTGTCACTTGGGGACACCGCGGCACTCTGAGGACCGTGGCTCTCATCAGGAACATCATGCAGACAGCTCTTCTGCTGTCCTCCCTGCACAAAGCTCAGGTATGAGTCACTGGGGAGAGACAGCTATTGCCTTCCCATTCCAGTCTTTCCCACAACACTTCGCTGGCCAAAGACCCAGACTCAGTTTAAGTCATGTTGGCCCACCGTAGCCCACCACAGATGTTCAGCCACCTATGACTCTCTGGAGGCTCAAGCTGGGTTCCCTGCTGCAAACACATCCCCCACTAATAGAAAGTGAGCTTCCGTATGTATTGTGATGGCTAATTTTATATGTCAACTTCACTGGACCATGGTGCCCAGATATTTGGTCAAATATTATTGTAGATGTTTCTGTGAAAGTGTGTTTGGGATGAGATTAACATTTAAAATGGTGGACTTTGAATAAAGCAGATTACTCTTCACAATGTAGGTGGGCCACATCCAATCATTTGAAGACCCTAATAGAACAAAAACTGACCTCCCCTAAACAAGAAATAATTCATCCAGAAAACTGCCTTTGAGCTTGGACTACAGCTCTTCTCTGGGTCTCTAGCCCACTGGCCTGCCCACAGATTTCTGACTTATCAAGCCTCCACAATAGCATGAGCCAACTCCTTAAAATACCTCAATTATCTATCTATCTATCTATCTATCTATCTATCTATCTATCTATCTATCTATCTATCTATCTGCACACACATGTGCGCACACATGCACACACTCACACACACACACACACTCACACTATTGGTTCTGTTTCTCAGGAGAACTCTGACTAATATACGTATAAAGACCTTGTAAGATAACCTCTACTTGAGATGCCCAAGGAAAATAGAAGCGACTTTCTTCCTACTTTAATTTTCCATCAATATTTTACTGAGACTTTGCTATTGTAACAAACCGCATTAGATGCCAGGGAGAAACAAAGATGAACACAGCACAGACTATGGTCTTAGAGGGCTCACATGCTTGTTGGGTCACATGGCACACCAGCCTTTCCCGAAGTGTGATCCACATACTAACCCTGAGATATGCTCCTTAACCAAAGGATTCCTTGGTCTGAGAAGTTTTGGAAACACTACTCAGAGAGATATTAATTAGGTTGACCGTTTGTCCTGGTTTGCTTAGGATACTTTCAGTTTGCCCCAATTGTCAGACATCATTAAAAATGGCACCTCTTTCACTCACTAAGTGTCATCAGTTGGATCATAAATTATATGGTCACCCCATTTATAAGTGGATGAACATATTAAAGGCTGTGAGTCATCCTGCTTTAAAGAAACCCATTTAACTTTGTTAAGCCTGGTGTTTCCCCAATGCAACTGAGAATGGAATCATTTTTCACATTAACGTCTATTAACATCTCCCAGGATCAATGTTCTGAAGAACACTGCCATAGACAGAAGTAACAGCTGAGAAACCTACACACACAGCAAATGCTAAGGGCCAGAGGGTCAGGGGAGGCTTTCTGAGGGAGGGAACTTGCACTGGGCCTTGAAGAATGAACAAGATTCCGATAGGAAGAAAGAAGATGAGAAGAGATTCCATGGGGAGAAGCAGCCTTGGTGAGGTTGCTCTTCTAACTGTGAGTAAGAGAGAGGCTTGAAACAGCAGCTCAGCTGGAAGAGAAGCTTTGTCTCCTCTTCGTTATTTCCATTCTACTGCCCTGTTTGACTCATGGCCGTTAACACAGGCTCATCTCCTCATTATGTTGGACAACAGCGAGTCCTAACCATGGAGCAGGAACCTAATAAGAGTTGCTGATTGATAGGTTGACTAAAGAAAGAAATTGCTGTTAAAATAGTTAACACAGTTGCACAGAAATCATCAATATCTTTGAAGTCAGTCTCCATCATTCTCAGCTTCTGAAATATCTTTACCTAATCATAGGCTAATGGATCACATTAAGCTAGCAAGGGCCATGTCAACAAGTAGTTGAAATAGTGCAGTGATTTAAAACCTACCGCTTTGCTCACCTGGATGCAGCAGAGGACCCACTTGGGGCTTGAAGGTAGCTGCTCCTCAGCACCTGATTTTGGGGAGACCAGAGGGAAGATGGAGGCAGCAGCTGTGAGGACGAGCTCCCCAGATGACAGAGTCCATCTTTGGCTTTGCCCTCGCTCATTAGAAATGCCTTGAGGGCAGGAATCAGGACACAAATGTTTCTAAAATACAACTCACAGTCTTAGCCTGATACCCAACAGACATTCTATAAAATATTCTTTAAGGCGAAATGAATACGTGTTGAATTCATGGGACTGTGCTGAGCTTCATTTCCTTACCCATCAAAATAGGTTTCTGTCCTCTTATGTCAATAATTAAGATATCATTTGGGGCCCCTATGCCCTTTAGCATTTAGGTAAGATTGACTCAATCCCTCTTTCCGTGAATTTGGGAAAGACCAAGACTTCCCCAAGATTTCTGCAAACTCATCCCTGAACCCCCAAACCCCTGAAATAGTTGCATTTGGAGAATATCTTGCTTCCTTGAACTTACTGCCTTTATTGCACTTGGCATTTACCTGGCTCAGGACTCAGACTAATATTTCCAGGCAGACCATGCACACAAGGCATTTAGGTGTGTGGTGGACTTTACTGAGTGTTTGAAGAGAAAGAGAGATTTCTATCAGAACAAACTACTCAACTCAGAAATTAATTAAGAAAATGGGAATAAATATAAAAGACTGAAACCATTTCTACAACTTGGGCTCCATACTAGCTCCATACTAACCTCTTCCTCCTCCTACTTTGTCAAAGTCTCTTGCCCTTCCCTCTATAGAGCAAAATGTCAATTTCTCAAATTTCCTCATGCAGAGTCATTCTGTTCTCTTCTGTTACCCAAACTCTGCCCCAGGCCATGTTTGCACAGCTGAGGGCTCCCTCCAAGCCAAGATAGAATCACCTGTAAGGGACCAGGCAGTTAAGTGCCTAGACCAACAAACACACTTAGACTGAAACTCTTCCCTAGTCTTCAGGGGCGAGGAAGAGACAGTGGATCCCAGTTTTTCATATAACATTGAAGTGAATCAGGAAGCTAGTTTTCGCAAGCTTCCAGTAACTGCTTACATATAATCGTGAACTTTCTTGGGCAAGTTTAATCTCATCTGGACATCTCTTCTTCCCCTTCCCAATCTTTGCCATGGTCCCAGGATCAAAGAACGTGAACTTATTTTAATACAGACCTAAGTTAATTCTGCTATCTTTTCCATTTTCCTACAGTGCGGCTTCCTCCCCTAAACTTTCTGAGCAGACACATGCAATGCCTTCCTCTCTGAAGACTTGTTGTCCTAGAGAGGATTCTTCTAGAAGCAGAGCCTGAGACAAGACTTGGGTACAGGTCACTTATGTGGGAAGTGATCCCAGAAAAGAGTGAAGGATCAGAAAAAGTGGGACAGGAAAGGAGCAAAAGCCCACATAAGGACTCATTGCCAAGGTTGCAACTGTAGGCAGTGGGTGCTCTAGTCCCCAGGACCTCAGAATCAGAGAAAATGCCATTTGAAGTTGTCCATCTGAATGATGGATATTTGTCAGTGGCTCCCCTTCCTTATTGGATGAGGGTCACCACCAAGGACATTAATGCCCTTGCATTTCTGGGATGCACTTGCTCACTGGTTGAACAAGTTTCTTCTGGAAAAGGCCCTGGGGTGGAAATCAGTGTGTACTTGAGATGGAACTAAGCCAGTGTGTGTCTTATCTCATCTGGAACTGTCCCTTACTATTGCAGCTGAAACTGGAGGTGAGCCAACAGTGTCTGGCACACGGCCCCAAATTTCTCTGCTGCACATAGTAAGAGGTCCATCTGGTAAAAGTCAGAGGAAAGATGCTTAATCACCTCACACGTCTTCAGAGCCTCTGACCAAGACTTCAGAAACTCTACGAGGTTGAAATTATGCTCTTAGGTGTAACCATTATGTACCCTGCATTCCTGTGGTTGTCATTTGGTCTTTTCCTAATATTTTTGTCTTCTTGTCTTGGGTACGTGGTCAGATAGCACTTCTTTGTCACCTGGACTGAGGCAGGGTCATATGACTTGCTTTGGCCAATATAATGAGAAGAAGGAACATCTGGGACCCTGCGTGACTATGAAACACAGAGCCCTTTGATGATTGTTGATGGACAGATAGCTGAGCAGGAGATAAACGGAGTTTGGGAGCTGTTCTTATTCTAGCATCACCAAGCCTATCTTGACTAATCTAGTCCCTGTCCGGAAACAACATATATGGAGTTTGTCTTTTATGTAATTTAGGGATAAGATGCTGTTAGGTGGCATGGGAATTATTCACTTAAAAGAAGTGCATTTAGAAAAGCAAACCTATTTCAATAAGACTAAAATCACATTGTGCAGGTGAAAGTTACTAAATTGTTTTTATCTACTCCTTTGGGTCATCTGAGCCACTACTTTCTTGCATTACCATAAAAGTATATTTACCTTCATCTTTACTGCTAGGAAAAAAACACCCAGGGGAAGGACATCATGCATATTAAAAGTTATGTGCCAATCTCCTGGGGAGGAGCAAAGAAAGGAAGGAAAGTTTTATTATCATCGTAACAATTTTGTGTATTTCGATATACAGCTCCTTTAGTTCACATAAACACCTCTAAATCCCCATTAAACAGATGAGGAATGGAGGTTTAGGAAGGTGACATGCCTTGCCCACAGTCACACAGCTATTTGTCCCACCGTAACACACTGCCTGTCAACACCAAACTCAAAACTTTCAGTGGCTTAGGGTTTTTTTTCCCCAGTTTTTGAGATATAATTGACATATTACATTTTATAAGTTTAAGATATATAACATAAGTATACAAGGTCTGACAATTAAGTTCGGGAACTCATCCTAGAAAAAGTGCTACATACCTCATTGCTGAATATCACTATGGTCACCTTTGAAGTACTCCCCTTGGGAAGCTATGCACTGATGCCAGTGCCTAGTCCACCCTTCAAAGCAACTTTGGAACTCTTTTCTGGAATGGCCATCACAGCTGTCATGGTATTACACTCGATGTCCTGAATGTCATCAAAATGTCTCCTTTCAGTATTTCTTTTATCTTTGGGTAAAGAAAGAAATCACTGGAGGCCAGATCAGGTGAGTAAGGAGGGTGTTCCTATACAGTTATTTGTTTCCTGGCTAAAAACTCCCTCACAGACAGTGCCGTGTGAGCTGGTGCATTGTCGTGATGGAAGAGCCATGAATTGTTGGTGAAAAGTTCAAGTTGTCTAACTTTTTCACGCAATCTTTTCAGCACTTCCAAATGGTAAACTTGGTTAACCGTTTGTCCAGTTGGTACAAATTCATAATGAATAACCCCTCCAATATCAAAACAAGGTTAGCAATATTGTTTCAACAAGTTCGTGAACTTAATTGTCAGATCTTCGTGTGTGTGTGTGTGTGTGTGTGTGTGTGTGTGTGTGTGTGTGTGTGTATTGCATGATTACCACAATAAGTTAACATCCATCACCTCACTTAGTTACAAAATTTTTTTATCTTTGTCTTAAGAACTCTTAAGATCTACTCTTTTAACAACTTTCAAACATACAGTACAGTACTGGGAAGTACAGTCTAGCTTAGCGTTCCCTCTTTAAAACAAGATGTATGAATATGACTGGAGAGTTCTGTGAACTCTGTTTTCTATCACATCAAGTCTAAACTCCTCTTCTCCTCTGATTACTTATACAACCCTCTGTAATTTAGCTCCTCAAGCTCTAGACTATCTGGAAGAACCCCTCAGCTGTTTCCACCTCTGTAACTTCCTCATCTTGTACCTATCTCCTGGAACAACTTCCTCCATCACCTCCATCTATGCAATGCTACCCATCTATTAAAGCTGTCAGGAGCTCAGAGCTGGGAGAGCTGAACTGCCAGGTATCATAGTAGCTAATTAAAGCAACAAGCCAAAAGTGAGAGAATTAAGCTTTTCATCAATAACTACGATGTATAAGCAAGAGGCCAAAACCAGAGCAAGTGCCAACTCTCCTGTCCCATTTTTCCCCATGGAAGGTGCACTGGTCCAGGATCAAGTAGATTAGTACAGATGCAGGGGTCATCTCACTTTGAGGGGACCCAGAAAAAAGGCTATAGTAGTTTTGTGGACCCTGCAGCCCAGAGAGAGGGAAAGAGGGGGGCCTATAGTCAGGCCTAAAAAAAGAAATCACACATAGATTTTTAACCAGGAGCTGAAAAGTTTATCAAAATACTTTCTCTGAAGGCCAGTAGGTCAACGCAGGAAAATCATCTGAATGATTTGAAGCACAGGTCAAGGCTCCTTTTCACCGAAAACCACACATAAGACACAAGTTGGTGGACATGAGGAACCAATGCCAGACAGACATAGATCCAGACATCAAGGAGACCAGGGGGCGGTATCTCACGCCCATGATAGGACCCCAAACCAAGCCTGATCCTGAGGCTAACCTCTAGACGAAAATAGTTTGGATGAGTGGTGGGCGTTTGCATGGGCCTAATGGCGGCTTTAGAGACTACAGCTGACCAAGCAAAATGAGGACTGTGGCTGGCTGGTGGGCTGGGGAGTGGTCGCAGGGCAGACAGTTGACATATGCTGGAATGAACTTCTTTACTAGCAGTATATATAGTCAAGAGACAGTGGAACTCCAGAGTGACGTACCTTGCAACTATTAGAGACTGAGTGGCCAGTGTGAAGCATGGGTTCAATGACACCAGCCAATCTGTACCTTCCATTGTGCTCTCCCCCATTCAGTGCCACCATCTTTCCAACAAACTCAGGAAACCATCGTCTTCCCCAGGTGCTACTGGCGTGTTAGCTTCCAGTTCTTGCACACTAGAATCTTTTCTCCCCAGTTGGATGATGATGATGGTCCTACTGGAAAATCACTGCCAAGCACTGGTCCCCACTGAAGGTAGGGGAGCCCAACAGCCTGCTTGTGGTAAACCCACAGGCTGCTAGCCCTGGGCATAGTGCCCCAGCCGAAAGGATCCAAGCCTCCCCTCTTCTGTGACCTCAGCCTCCCACATTCTCCCCCACCCCCACCCCCCAAAAAGAGGGGAAAATCAATTTCAATCAACGTGGAATGTAATATTATCAAATGTCAGCTGCTGAGGTCATGCGCTTTGAAAATTATCTTTGACAGCTTCTGGTCGACTTAATTAAGTGCTCCCCAAAAAGGGGGGAGGGGAGCAAAAATACTCTGATTGCTAGCTGCTATGCCTTTGTGCTTTAGAGCTTCTATTGACAACTCTGAGCAAGATTGCCTTAGGGGGTTTTATTGATAGATTCTCGCCTGATATTGGAATGATTCTCACACAGATAAATCACATTTAGATTTGTTGGTAATTGAGGAGAATTGATTGGTGCAGGAGGGAAGCCCCCAAGGGGTGGTCTCCTTGTCTTCCTTGTAGGAAGCTGGGGTGGGGGGGCAAGTGGGGAGGGGTGTCATCAGAAGGCTGAGAGCCTGCAGGGGGACCCAGGCCTCCTTGTTTACCTGTCAGTTCTGTCTTCCTCTGAACCTTGCTCCACCTTCTTCCCTCCCAAAGGAGGGGCACAGAGGGGAAGATGAGGCAGAGATTGGACAGAGGATTGTTTCAGACACTTTTTGGAGGTGCTGGTCAGGAGTGTCTAGGGTCACGTGACCATTACCTCAGCTTGAATCTCTCTTCATTCCAAATCTGACCTACATCTCTTTGCTTAAAACTCCTCAAAGACTTCCTGTGCAGGGCAGGGTTCAAGCCCCACACAATGGCCTGTGTGGGCTGGCCCTGCCTGTGTCCAGCCTTCTCCCTGCTCCTCTAAACAGCTAGACTCTAAACAGCTAGCATCCTTCTTACCTCCTGGGGGTCAGTTTCCTTGGGGGCCACATTGTAGACGTTCCTTGGTTGGAGGAAGCTTCCCCAAACCCAGAGGCTCTAGCAGGTCAGAACCAAGGGAGCCCCTGAGGGAGGCGTCCAAACCGGTCCAAACCCTCTTGCCAAAACACATCTCATACGGCCCCCGAACGCACACACAGAAACGGGGAGGACTGCTCTGTGACCCCCACCATCAACTGGCCCTTTCTCTCCCCCTTACCTCCCACCTGCGGTGGGTCCCCTGTAATGAGCACAGTTTTACTACCACGAACCCAGTCCAACGCTACGATTTTATAGACAGCTCATGCCCAGAGTGGGAAAGTGATTTGTCCAGGGCCCCACAGCCAGGAGTAAAATTAAAGGTAGGACTAGTACCCGGGACTCTTGACTCCCAAACTAGTCCTTCACTAACCATTTGCTTTGTACCTATGCCACGCTACCCATCTCCTTTTAAACCTGAGAAAACTGAGGTTCAAAGGCATGAAGTGATGTGTCCAAGGTCCCACACAAAGGTGTGGGTATAAACAAAAGTCAAACTCTGATGTCCGAGTCCTGGTTGAAGATGGGACAAAAGAGCTACAGCCCACTGAGTCCTGTTCTGTGCTCAAGGGCAACCACCACTTTCAAAGGCTGGTGCTTCCTTCTCTCCTCAGACCCCTGCCCCCGCCATCACGGCACACTGCAGGATTGGGCTCTTTAGGCTCCCGGGTCCTCGTCTTTTCACTATGTTCTTAGATCCCCTTCTCCTCACCAGTTCCTGCCGAGCTTGCAGCTGGGAATTATAGCAAACAACAAAAGTGCTCAAGGGAACTGCGCACAGAAACGCAGCACTTGAACCCGGGAAAATCTCCTAACCCCCAAGATCCCTTCAGAGGAGCACCAGGAAGAGGGCAGAGCTGGCCCCTCGCGATGGGCCATGGCTGCTACCAGTAACACCTAAAGGTACAGAAGGTGAGGTTCACACTGTGAAGTAGGGTTGCTGACACATTTTTTTTTAATTTGATGGAGCAGGCCAGTACCTGCCCAAGACTGGACCCCAAGATTATAGATGATTAGCCAGCCCTCCTCACACCTCTGAGCTTTAAAAGAAGTGCCCACTATCAGCCCCAGACCAGAATGGCTGGGCTGGGAGGAACCCTCAGTCATCCCGGTGAGTCCTTGGGGAAATGACACAGGTGACCAGAGCTGTCTATAGAACAGTAACTCGAGTCATTGCCATGACCAGATGTCCAGGGACGTAATCTGCTCAGCTGTTATCACAAAATACTATAGTCTGATTCTATCTGGATAAACAACAGACATTTATTCTACACAATTCTGGAGGCTGGAAGTCCAAGATAATGGTACCAGCAGATTTGGTTCCTGGTGACATCCTCTTCCTGGCTTCTAGAGAGCCAACTTCTCACTGTGTGGCCATGTGGCCTTTCCTCAGGGCATGTATGTGGAGAAAAAGAGATCTACCTCAATTTCTTCCTCTTCTCATAAAGGGCATGAATCGCATCCTGGGGACACATCTTCATGACCTCATCTAAACCCATTACCTCCAAAAGGCCCCATCTCCAAATACCATCACACTGGAGGTTAGGGCCTCAGCATGTGAACTTGGCACATGTGTCCCAGGGATGCCGCCAGGAGTGGAGGTGACAGCTGAAGGCTGATAAAAAGGATCCAAAGCTCAGACACTACTCTAGCCTGGAACCCACAGGCTTTCCTCAGGCTCACCTCCTCCTCTACTCTAAGCTCTGCTCTGCAGTAACAACCACCCCCATTCAAGATCCTTTACTGTTTGCATTGTTGGGTTTCAGATGAGATAAAGCATGAGTTAGGTACCTGAGTCAGCCCTACAGGTGACTGTGCTTTCAAATTTCCCTGCCCTGACTCCAGGCTCTTCCAGGACAGCCGCCTAGGGCGGTGTGGATGGTGCCAGGGCGCCAGGGGCCGCGGCTGAGGGAAGGTACCTAAATGGGGGCTGAAACCAGTGTGTGCTCTGCTGGCTCAGGCCCAACTGAGCACCCTGGCAACTAGCTACACCAGCTCCAAGCAAAGGGGCTGCACGGAGGGGATGCTTTCGTCACAAAAGCTTCCCACAGGTTAGCCTTGGCCGTGATTGGACACAAATCTCCCTCAGGCCTTGCAAAGAAGACCCCTCCTCTAGGGGCGGCCCTGGGCCGCCTGGACCCCGCCCACCTCCTGCCTGGGAACCCTTTCTTCCTCTTTGCCACTCCGCTCTGGCATGGCTCCCTGAGCTAGACAGTGGGTAAAAATGCACATGTGAAGATGTCTTAATATTAAATATAATTAGATATTATACCACATGCAGGGCTGTATGATTAGTGAAATATATGATCATTAGTTATTAGATTAATGTGTCTACTTGTGTAACTGAAAGCCATTTGCAAGCCGAAATGAAATAGCTCAATTTGCTGTAATTGACTGATCTCCCAGAGAGAGAGTCGTACATTTGCTTATGTACAAGGCGATTTCTTCAGATGTCGCCCCAGATGTAAGACAAAGAGCAGACTCTCTCTGCACCCCAGACCTCAGGTTAGCTCTGCCACTAACTAGCTGGGCAGCAGTAGCCAGGTCACCCACAGATCCATGTGTGGGCTCCCACTGAAGAGTGGGGCTTAGGTTGGGGTCCAGGTTTTCTTTTTGCTGAAGGATTACCTTAGTCAAACTTCTCCATGTGCCCCCAAGGGAACACTGGCGTCCTGCAGGTCCAAGATAAATTGAACTGCCTTGTAGATACTTTACCCTAACACCTGCCCCATTTTTCTTCCAGTTTGTGTGTATATTGGTTTCCAGGATATCTGAGCTGCTACTAACTAATAAAAATGATTGCAAAAAAAAAAAATGCCCTGCAAATAGAAGATATAACTGGAATACTTATTATTGTGTCTAATACTAACCAGATGCTAACAAGGGTGGCACTTGATTAAATTAAAAATAGGCAAGCTGTTAGGCAGGCAGAGCTGGTTCATAGGGCGACCGCCTGCTCCCTCAGCCACCCTTCCCCATCACAGGTACTTCCTGGCTTCATAGATGAGCAAGGCTTTATTTTCCTAACGGAAAGGAGACCGGTGGGGATTAGTGAAAGTGCCATCAGATGAGAAGCCCTTGGCCTCCACTGACAAGAAAAGGAGTAATAAATGGGAAATTAACAATGACATGAGGCTGAATGCCCATCTTTTAAAAATTCCTCCACATCTCAGTAGATCTTCTCAACATCTTTTTGATTAAGTGATTTAGTTGGTCATTCACCCCACTGCACAGACAAGAAAACTGAGTCAGAAAAGGCTAATTATAGGATCTTCATCAAATTGTTTTCCTCTCTTGATCCTGGTTTTCTTAAGGGGAATATGGTAAGTTCACGCTTCTGATTTTTATCATCATAGCCAGAATAGCTAGTACCCTAATTTCTCTTCCAAAGATGTTTTCCCCTTTGTAGAGTGTTTAGTAATCAGCGCCTTGAAAAACTCCTTAAGAGACTTTAACTGGAGGTTTCACTTGTCATTTTATTTATGAATCATGCAATCAATCAAATTAACAAGTATTTATTGACTATCTAATAGGAGCTGAGTATGATGCTGCAGGAGCATAGGGAACAGACAAGTTTAGGATTTGGCCCATGTCTCCAGGGAGCTTCTGACCGAGCGTAGAAGACTCTAGTACACACAGAGTGTCTTCATAAGGACGTAAAGGAGAGTTTGCTAATTGCCAAGTGGAAAGAGCAGACCTTCAGTGAGCTGGTTTCTCTTCAAATAAGAAGGCAGTCACTACAGACAAAAGAGGTCAGAAAAGACTTCTGGGAAAGTCAGGGCAGGTGGGAGGCTTGCAAGGAGAAGTACACTTAAGATCTGTGCAATGTGCTATCTTCCTTTCCTGCCTCATTTTCTCCACAGCACTTAGCACCATCTGATATATTATCTATTTATTTATCCATCTTGTTATCTCCATGATTAGAAAGTAAATGCCACAAGGCTGAGATTTGTGGCTGCTCAGAACCCGGCACAAAGTAGGTCCTCGATAAATGGTTGTTGAATGATTGAGTGGATGGAATTTCCCCACTGTCTTCCTTTGCATTCCCACTATCTGGCCCTCATCCTTTCTTGCCCAGACAACTACAGAAATCTTCTAACAGGTTTCTCATTCCAGAAATCCTGGACCTTTCACTTGTCCCTGACTTGTGTTCTTATTTATTGTTTTATGTGTGTGTGTGTCTTGTCTCTCAAGTTCATCCCAAGTTCCTTGAGAACAAAGCTCAGTCTTCTCATTCTACTAACTGCTGCACTTAGTAGGTGTCAGGCGCTGAGCTAGGTACTGCAAACCCAAAACGTGGTGATTAAGGATAACCACAGGCCTCCATCCCATCAAGTTGAGTGATGGGAGGGTAAATAAGAAGACAGCTGCTCCATAAAACTGTAAGAAATGTGGATGCAGGTAACATGTCACGGAAGAGGGTCTCCTGAACTAAAGTGTAAAAGGTAAGTGAGAATAGGTAGGTAGGGAAATCAAATGAGGCATGATCTACACTTTGACTCCATCATGGACGGAGACCATCATGAGCTGAACCCTTAGGGGGCTGCAAGGTGCCTTGAAGAGCTGGAGCCCGCAGGTTGGGAAGGAGGCACGCGGAGGTGAGAGCTGAGCCTGGCCAGGAGGACAGGTGTGTCAGCTTATGATACACTCACTGGCTTAGCAAAGTAAAGACTGGTCTTTGGCTATTTTTTATTTGTTATTTCCATACCAGAGTTTTGAGAGCAGGATGCAGTCTAATCCAGGCTTTGGGCGTGCACGGGAGAAAAGAAAGTGATTTGAGCATGAAGGGGAGGAGAGAGATCATGCAAAGCATGCAGGCGGGTTATGGTGTCAAAAGAAGGTTTTGAATGGTTTCTTGTTGTGAAAGGAAAGGACTGAAACCTTCATATTGCCGAAGGGGAAGCAATGGGGCAAGGGCCGCAGCCTGACACACACTTGTATCTTCCCTTCTCGGCGCAGCACCTACCGGGGTGCTGCCAGCCACTTTCCCCACTCTCTACCCCAGTACAAAATTTGTCCTCGACCCCTAATGGAAATGAAGTCAATGCATGCTAGTCCTGTATTCACTTCACATATAAAGCCCTTGGCCTGTCTGCTTAAATGCTTGTGTCTGCCTAGCGAAGGGGGGAGAGACCAAATTCAAACTCTTCTCTCTGGCTTGAATGTACTTCAGTCCCAGGAGCTCAAGAAGCAGAGAAAAACATCCAGGCAAACTCTTCTGCAGATTATAGACTAACGACCAGTGAAGAAGTTTTGGATAACTGAGAACCCAACTACTTGATTTAAAAGGAGGAAAACTTTGCCCATAAACACCCATTTGCTCACAACACTCCCAGTTGGCCGGACTGGATGACTGCAGCGACCCCAGGTACAGAGGAGGCCAAGAAAGGGGAAGGGGCCACCACGGCTATTTAGACCAATCACGATTCACCACATCGCGTGCCCTTCCCCCTGCGCCTGCCCCGCGCACCTCACCGTGTAGACTTCCAGTCTGATCAGCAAGAGAGGAGACATGAAATGACTGTTAGGCGAGCAACTCTCAGGCTCTGAGAGTCGTTCATCGATATATAAAGTATATCCGAGTAAGTTAACAAGGTTGTAGGTGGTAGGCATTTGGGGCCACCTTCCCTCACTGCAATTCAGAGCTGAACTGTGGTAGTGGCGGAGACCAGAGATAAGGTAAGGGGCCAGGGCTGAGCTTCCTGGTTTCCCTCCTGGCTGTCCACTGACACATCGTAGGCCTTGAGCAAGTTAGGTAACTCTCTGCACCTAAATTTCCCCATCTGAAAGAAGGGATAATAATTGTGTCTTCCTCAAAGGGTTGCCGCGAGAATTAAGTGAGTTAAATCATATAAAGTATTTAGAACAGAACGTGGAACAAGGATGGATTTGCTAAATATTAGCTATTATTACCATTTATTGAGTCCCTATAATGAAAGAAGCACTTTCAATGCATTGTGTATAAGTCTTAAGATAACCCTGCAAGGTAGATATTTTTATGTCCATTTCACAGACAAGAAAACAGCGGTTGAAAGAAGTTAAGTAACTTACCAAAGCCAGAAAGCAACAGAGCAGAGGTTTGAACCTGTCTGAGTTCAAAGATCACCTCTCTCTTCTGGCCAAAAAAGGTGACAAACTTCAGCTACAGGCTTTAGCCCCACAGAGTTTCCCTTTGGCTTTCTGCAGCCCACAGCCTCAGATGGAACACGTCAGCAACCCCACAAAAGCTGGGCCTCTGCAGCCCTGTGACTTTTCACCAGCCACCTCACAAGAGACCCAGGAATGAGCTTCTCCCTATTTCTTGTCTTGTTCCTCTTGGGGTCAGTTTCCAGCCTCTCCAATCCTCCCACATGCGGCAGACGGCAGTTGCTGCTTCTGCCAGCACCCTCTGTTTTGGAAAGGTCTTTTGTGAACTGTGGACTGGGGTGTCATGTTGACCTCCTGGGGTCTCAAAATCTGAATTAGTCTCAGGCTGTGTGTGTCTGGACGTACGTGCATGCACGTGAGCTCTGCCCATGTCCAAAGGAAATTTTAGGGGAGTGGTCATTTGCTTAAATACTCCTAGCACTTCCACAGCACGCACGCACGCGCATGCACACACACACACATCCCCATTCTCTCCTGCCCATCTTCCCAAATTCCAAACCACCATTAAATTCAGCTCAAACTCCACCTTTTCCAGTGACCTTGGACCCCTCCAGACCAGACACTTGCCTGTGTCACCTGTCCCCCAACAAAGTTAGAGTGCCGAGTCCTCTGCCTCAGTCTGGCAAAGTGTGCCCTCTTCCAAGCCCCCTCTAGAAATGAATGTAAAATACTACATGTCTCATAGTCCTTCTCTACATGCAAAGCAAGGAGAGGGAGTTGAGTGTCAAAATCCAAACAGAAACCTTTAATATAGCACATACTGATTAAAGAGTAAACTGAAAGCAACACAGAATAAACCTGAGACCCAGGTCAGAACTTTCACCAAGCAGGCCCAGCAAACGCCTCCAAGCTCAGCCAGGCGGCAACATTTCCGGGGTCCAGGGAAGACCTTTTCTCCTGGTGAAGCCCAACTGCAGTCCCCGTGAGAGCTGGGCCCCAATGCCTGACTACCCTCCAGGGGTACCTTCCAGTGCCAACCAGCCCCACAGTGTGATGACAATTCATAATCTAATGGAAACTATACCTCCAACACCTTGAATAACCAGTAGAACAGCCCTGGCAGCTAAACACTGCAATGATAATAACTAACATATAACGGGCACCCTCCATGTGCCAAGTGTGGTGCCAGGCATTTTGTTAAACATCACTGTTACAGAGATGTTATTATTTCTACTTTACTGATGAGGAAAATGAGGACACTAAAGCGTAGAATGTTGAAGTGACTCAGGTCAAACAGCTAGCAGTGGTGGGGAGGGTAACAAACCCCAATCACCCACCTCTAGAGGCCCCCACTCAACTGTGGTGAGAAAGGCAGGTCTCACCCAGGATTCCCGGATCCCTGTGGAGTATCATTTTCAATATATTCTTCTTCACAATCAGACACATTTCAGTGTTTGCTAAAACATTCAGGTGACCCTGTTTTGCTTTTTCAAAATGAGATGTGACCAAGTCATCCCTGTTCTGCAAAGATGACCCTGATCCCTTCCTACCACTCTCCCTCCCTAGACATCCAGTTGCCTGTCTTTGCGGCCTGTTGCCATTGTGCATTCTACACTCATCCCACCCACAACTGCCCTGACATCGGCAGGAACAAATGCAGCATAGCCACCTAACACCTGCAGAGCCAGCAAAGGGAGGCTGGGGTTGGTACCAGGAGGCCACGCGAAGCTAGAGCCAAGCCCAGGTGTGTGCCGGCCATCCTGCCGACCTTGAGCCACCAAAACTGCAGTGACAACCCAATTTCTGGTGGTTTTTCATTTTGCCAGAGATAAAGACGGCTATGTGAGTCCATCCACCCCTTCATATATATACATGCTAGCCATGGCAACTAAGAAAGCCATTCAAATTGCGGCACTGAAATGAACAGAGCTGAACAATAAGCTAAAACATGCCTAGAGCAAGTTGAGCAATAAACAGGTTTTTAATTTTTTCCCCTTCCATCTCTTGAGTGTCTGTCTCTGATGGATGATGTGACAGAGGAAGGCGGCTCCATAAATTCCGAATTCTGAATACTAAATCAGCAAGTGGCTGCTGGGGGCTGGGAGCCCGTTCCCCCTCTTCCTGGAGTGGCAGTTTTATGGGGACTCTGTGACCCAGCCCTGCCCCTCCTGAGGTCTGGCCACTGATGGGACCCATGAACAGGCAGTGGGACCACATGCCATCACTAGCCCAAGAGGGCAGCATTTGAACCCCTGGCTCTGGGAAAATGGAGTTCCGAAAGGCAAGGGATCTTGTTCAAGGTCACATAGCTGCAGAGATGAATTTGTGGTACATCAATACAGTCCTTTGGGTCTCGTTTATCCTGCAAGTAGGGGCTATTTCTCCATTTTGAATATGAGAAAATTGAGCTCCAGAACCATTAAGTAGCTTGAATAAAGTGACATGGGCAGCACGTGGCAGAGGTGAGGTTGGAACCATAGTTGGTTTGTATCCAGAATTCACATTTTTTTGTAGCAGGACGGCGCCTCCCAAACTTTTTTACTTCATGGCACATGTATAAAATAGCAATGTTTGTGCCGAATCCTGGAACGCACTGGAAGGGATTTGGGAGTCTTTCCCTGGAGCGTGGTAGAAAATTTTTATCACCTTTTGTATATATTATATAATTACAATAAGAAAAATAAGTATTGGCGAAGATATGAAATATTGAACATGGATAAAATTTTCAAATAATATATTTTTATCTTTGTAATGAGGAGCTTGAGCTCGCTTCTGTGAACATAATTTTTTCCTATCAAGTTTTATGTTTGAAATGGCTCCACACAATTCCTGATCAATACTTTTTAATGATGGTCTCTTCAAATTCTCAATAACCGCCACTCACCAGAAACTTTGTTCACACAAGCAAGTAATAAAAATTTTAAATCATTTTTTTACAGACAGTTAAAAAATTTACAACAGTTGAAATTATATTTTAAGAATCTAACAGCTTTTCCTTTTCTCTCCTTGACAATTAGACTGTCGGAATTTCTTGTGATATTACGTTTGGATTTCTAATTGAACTGAACTTTTGCATATCAAATGTTTCAATATAATGATGAAACATGATTTGAGGGCTGCATAGGCAATATTTGAGCAGGCACCCAGCAGTTGGTTGCAAATGGAAAAGAGAAGCCACCAGCATAAAGCAGAGGCTCCAGGACTCACTGTCCCTGTCCCCAGGAACACACCCGAAGTCCCCCACATACCTTTGGCTTTGCACCACGCTTTTTGCGTGCCTGGCACACAAGCCCTCCAGTAGCTCCTCATGCCCCCTGCACACCGTGGACGACTGTTTGCAAAAGTAGACATGCGCTCAGCATCCCTGGAGAGCCAGTGCAGGTACTATGCACAGGTGTGCTCGCCACAGATGAAGACCACAGGATGGGCCTTTGGAACCTGTTCCCTTCAGGCTGTGCTTAGAGGAGCCCCCACCAGGCTGCTTGCAGCCAACGCTGATAGCTCCAAGGACTCTGAAGGTCCCAGCAGCCTCTAGGGCTGAAAGCATCGCTATCTATCTCTCTGTCTATTTATACACAATTTGTGGCTAGCTACCCCAATGGGAAGTTATGCTCTAGATTGTATTCTCTATCATAATTGTTGAATATGATGAATAATAATTTGACGTAATAGGTGAGGTTTCTTCTCCCAGCACTTTTTTCATCTTACCTTTCTTTGCCTTAAGCAGCGTTCAAGGTACCCTGCCTTCCAGGAAAGGTAAATATAGACAGAAACATGGTACCATTGCCCAGCTTAGAATTTCAGCGCGTGCTTTCGAATGCCCTTAGCACAAAGGGAGATGTGAAAGCAAAGTATTTTGTGAGAGAACATTTTGTGACACTTAAATAGGGCTTGGGGGTCTCAGAGAAGAGGTTTTAAACACAAAATAGAGAAGAATACAACGTTAGGGCCATTATCTTAGCCACCTGCCCCCTAGCCCAGGTTCAGAGGTGGAGAAGATCAGCCAGCAGGAGAGAGAAGCATCAAAGGAGATGGAACTGGAGTTTCAATGGGTCCCTGACATGGAGCCCAGCAGCACTACTCCTTGGAGCTGTGGGGCAAATGGGAGCTGCAGCATGACTGAAACGCTCATTACAGGTGTCAGATGGAAATAGGAAGGAATGAGAGCAGAAGAGCATGTTGTCTGCCTTCAGGAGTGCAGCCCAGAGACCAGATATCCCCCCTCCAACATGGTGCCTGAGCAGAAGACCAGCAATGGCTGAGAGTAAGTGTCCTGGTGATCAGATTAGTCTTGGCAGCCTGTTCATTCTGGTGTGCTGGAGGAAAAGCCACCAGCATTCCCAAGTTCCCCTGAAAGAGATGGAGAGGTGGCCCCGAGGGCTGCTGGAACACAGACAAAGAGACTTTTTACAGTTGGGGCAAGGAGATTGCCAACAGTGTTGACCTGGCAACGGGAAGTCACAGTGGGGATGAAGGTCCTGTGCTGCAGATGCCGCAGGGGCAGGAGCCAAAACCTCAGAACTCACAACAAAGTGGTCAAGGTGCCCTCCTTGTGGCCCAAGGAACATAGATCACCCCAGGAAACAGAGAGCAAAACAGAGGTTAAATCCCAAAGGGACCATGGTTGCAGGAGATGTGGCTGGTTATCTTAAATTGGTAAGTTTGTTTTCCACTTTTGGAAGAGATGAGGGGTAGAGAACTAAGGTGAGTTCTGTTATAAAGAAACAGAGAGAGTTACAGTTTCGCACATCTAAGATTATGGCTGATAAATAATTCATACATATTGCAGAATTTATAAATGAATTCATAACTGTTCACTTGAGTATAACCAAGATAGATAACAGGCAAATCTTTCATTTATGAAACAAACCCTGACTGAATCTCAATGGGCAAAAGAGGTGAGTATTCACTTTATAAAATGATTCTCCACTTTACAAAAGACGTTACTTCTAAAGTCCTTTAATTGTCCAGACATCTTCCGCAGTTACAGAATATTCGACTTTGTAGAACTCATTTCTCTAGGCGATTGTGCAGCACTGTGTTGAAGAGGTGTGAGCTGGTGTGTTTGAATCCAAACGTCAGCTTGGCATGCTCATGCTAGAACTCTGACAAAGGCAGGAAGGACTGGCCCAGGCACACAGGTGGAGCTGAAGTCCACGTTGATGCTGGACTCAGAGACAAACGACTTGAGCTCTAGTCTCTGCTGCACCACCAACCAGCCGTGGGACCGTCCACAAGGTCCTCTCCTGTCGGGGCTTCTTCTAGAAGCGAATCGGGTCAGACTCGGACGACTGTGTTTTCTCTTCGCATGAACCCTGTAGCTTTGTGTTTCTGAAGGCCTTGTAGATAAGAACATAGAGCTTAGAAACACAATATATACTAGGAACATGTTTGAGACTATGGTTACATGCTAAATAACATCGAATCAGGTACATATTGATAGTCCACTGTATTCCAGCCCCCAGCTAGCCACTGACAGGGTACCAAAGGAATGGACCATGTCCTGTTCTGGGAAGAGAAGACTCCGCAGAGGAAGCAAGAAGAGAACCAAAAAGACACCACCAAGTCAATTGTCCCTGGGTCCAAGGAAGGCAGGCCTCTCTGTATGCTTCAGTGGTCAAGAGGAAGAAGATAAGCTGGGTTTTGCTGCACAGGCAGAAATTCCAGAAAGAAGACAGGTTATTTTAGGTGATGCTGGTGGTGGCGGGGGGGGGGGGGGGGGAGGGGGGAAGGGGCAGTGCTTCTCAAGCTTCGATGCAGCCCTTGGAAACCATAGCAGTGTGAGGGATACAGTGGCATAACTAGTGACAAATGATGGGCAATGACAGATGGGAAAAGAGGAACAGAGTGGGCTGTGGAGAAACTTCAATTCTCAAACATTTTTAAGGCTTTTGCTCTCTGTTTTCTCTCTTCTCATTCAGCCATGGTGCTGTGACTATCCCCACAGGGCAGGGGTGGGTGGTGAATCTCCCAAGTCCTCTCTTACAAAGGAAGAAACTCAAGCCAAGTTCTTACTATTCAGCAAAACTCTTCCAATCCCTTAGAAAAGCAGGCTCCACAAGTGTTTTAGTGTTATGTATAATATGAACCTTGCTGTTTCCAAAAAAAAAAAATTAAAAAAATATATAAAACACAAATGTCAGATCAGGAGCCGTAGAGAGATGAGGGGAAATAAGGAAATAAGGAAAGCCAAAGTTAACTTTTGCCCCTGAATTACATTTAGCTGTGAGCTTCCTAGAAGCCAAAGAGAAGAGGGAAAGTCATTCTATAGTACAGCTAACAAAAGTAAATATATCAACTATTTAGAATAGACACATTCTTATTGAATGCTCAGAAACCATGACAGGATTTTGAAGGTGCTAAAAACTCCCTTTGGTTACCCCAGTACACAGAATATATAGTGAAGTAATCCATCTATTTATCAGGCACTCACAGTTGTATGGATATTTTAATAAGCACTGGATGGTATGAGGAGAGCTAAGACACAATCCTTGTCCACCTCAAGTATTTCACCTAACAAAAGAGGTGCAACATGTAGTAAAATAAGTATTTATTCAACAACAAATATTTATTTAAGGTCTTCTTTGTGCTGGTCACATAATAGATTGATAAGTTCCATGAGACAGGTAGATTTTTTAAATTTCTCCAAGATTGAAAGAAGGGTCTTAACAGAGTCTGGATATATCTTTTAATTTTAAAAATAAAAAAAAAATAATAATAAAAAAGCCTGGATCCTGGCCATTTTGAGAACATATATGTGTATGAGATGCATTGGATTGTGTAAATGGAAGCCTACACATCACCCATTCGGGAAACTTAAAATGAAAGTCACCTCCTAGGCAAGCCAAGGGTGCAGAATTAAGGGGAGCTGTTTGTCAGTGTTGAGGACAGAGTCACAAGCAGTAAACAGCAGGAACTGACGGAGTACAAATCATGCCAGGCAAATTGAATTGTTTTGTGTGTTTTTTTCTAATCTATCCAAATGCCAGATGAGGAAATAAAAGGAAAGCAGTGAGTATAATAGCTCTCGGTTTCAGAAAAGTGCTTGGGAATAGTGACTTGGGTGAGGTTCTGACTGAAAAATAAATAATAACAATTCCAATGAGTCTTGTGGGGGATTCTGGCAGTGAGAATGGAGGAACCCCACTGCCCTCAGAGGGTGTGGGCAAGAGGGAGATAGAAAGAGGGTGCTGGAGCAGAGTTATGGCAGGGGCCCCCACACATAGCCTAGAGCCTGCATTTCCATTGAGATCTGAGGCAAAGTCTGACAAATCCTCCCCACCCAGACAGAGTGTGACCCTGGGAGGAGCAGCATGGGCAAGGCTGGGAGCTTGCCCGAAATGCAGAATCTTAGGCCCCACCCAGCCAGCTCACGGTGGCATCTGCCCATGACAAGAGCCCACGGAAGTCAGGTCTTTAATCGGGTGCACCCCCTCACCTTTACCCTGCTCCCCAGCAATGCCCCACCAAGCACTCTGCTCCAACATTCACCTCCAACTCCCTGACACCAGTTACCTCCCCGCCCTGATAACAGCTTGTTCTCCCAATATGTCTCAGCCAGGCTAAGTATAAACACCATGGGGATATTAGTATTTTTAATATAAGTCAGTTAATGAGACTCTCTCTAGTGGTGGGATTTCAAACCACGTAACATGGAGGGAGGGGTGGGGGGAGAGACATATCTATGGGCAGAGGACCCCTCCAAGAAATCAAGGATAGAAAGTTAAATGAAGTGCCTCCACCCCACCCCAGATCCCAGATCCTAGGATGTATTTTGTCTCCTGTATTTCTCACAGTCCTAAAGGTTTTATTATTCCCCGTTCAGGGTGAGAAGTCCGCCATCAGAAAGGTGCACTGGCCTGAGGTCCAACAACCAGAAGGGACAGAGTCCTGGTATCGCTCCCTGCTGTCTTCCAAAGTCAGGACCTTACCCAGCACCTTGCCACCCCCTCCCCCTCCCTGGCTGTGTCGGTCACCTCACCCAGCCCTCGTCATGCCCACGTCTAAATAAATGACTGCATTTGAGGATGGCTGTGCGGGGCTGTGAGGGGTTCTGTCTGTGGAGCCTCAGAATCTCATCTACCCCAGTCTCTAGTAATGCTCAGAGGATTGGGGAATGTGACGTGGGCACAGAAAGAGAGAGAGAAAAACAAAAAACATATGTGAACTGTCCGGGAATTACATATTATTTAGACCTGCTTATTTCCAAAAACATTTGCATAAACTTACAGCATAATATTCCCTTTATAATAAAAATAATTAATGAGTGCTACATAATAGGGGAGGAAGATACCTTCACAGAGACCCAGCAAAAAGACAGTTACTGCCACCAAACACAAAACTTAGCTTAGGTATGCTGATACCGCGTTTCCCCAAAGATAAGACCTAACCAGACCATCAGCTCTAATGCGTCTTTTGGAGCAAAAATCAATATAAGACCCGGTATTATATCATATCATATCATCATATCATATCATATCATATCGTATCATATCATATTATCATATCGTATTACATTATATAAGACCTGGTCTTATATCTTATATTATAGTAAAATAAGACCAGGTCTTATATTAAGTTTTGCTCCAAAAGATGCATTAGATCTGACGGTCCGGCTAAGTCTTATTTTCAGGGAAACACAGTATATAAGACCCAGTCTCTTATATTATATTATACTATATATATTATATTATATAAGACCTGGTATTATATTATATATATATTATATAAGACCTCGTATTATATTATATTATATTACATTACATTACATTACATTATATTATATTATATAAGACCCAGTCTTATTTTAATATAGACTTATTATATTTTAATAATAGACTGGGTCTTATATTAATTTTTGCTTCAAAAGACTCATTAGAGCTGATGGTCCAGATAGGTCTTATTTTCGGGGAAAGATGGCAGTCGAGGCAAAGAAGTTTGATGACATTTTCTATGAAAAGCGAGTATTGTCAGGAGAGACTCTTTTCTTAGCAGTTATAGGAAAGCATCTTATGAAACTGACAGATGCCCCTGCCTGGCAAGGAGTGAAAAAAATTATCTGTGACCTAGACAAGTGAGCTGTTTGGGTAAGGTGCCCCCAAATGAGATTCAACCTGGAAAGTCATAAGCTTTAACGCAGGAAGGAAAAAATAATCATAAAGACAGAGATGGATTCAATAAGTGGGGGGAGGGGTCTCAAAAGTGGGGAAAACCCACTGAGAGAGATGCAGCCCCAGAGCACAGTACAAATTAGATGAGTTTGCAATCGGATGTGGCAGAGAAATAAATAATAATAATTTTTTAAAAAGAGGCGAGACGAGTTGAGTGTGAGTGTGCGTGTGCAGGGTCTAGGACACAAAGCCGGGAGGAAATGGTCTCTTGGGGTGAGATGGAGCCTGAGAGATTGCAGTCAGCTGTGGGCATCTCATTACCCGACAGAGGTAGGCAACGTGGAGAGAGTTCAGGGAAGGGCACCAGGTATGATTAGGTAGCAGGAGAGATTAATTTACAAGGAAAGATTAAAAACTAAAATAGGAGAGAGCTGGGCTCTGTGAAGGCTGGCTCCCAGGCATGAAAGGAATGCAGGAAGCACTCGGGCAGACAGGTAGGGAGAAGGAGGAGGCCTGGCCTCCTCTGTTCATATGAGCAGATGAATGGGCTACAGGTAGGCTGGACTAAGGCAGTGATGGTAGAAAGCTTGTTAAATGCTAGGCAAGAACAGCTGGACAGGAAGGTAGAGACTAGTGTAGGTAGAGACTGGTGTGGGTTGCTGGCTGGGAGGTGGTGTCCATCACTGGGATAGGCAATGGCAGATGGATTTCAGGAGAAATAAGAGTCCTGTTTGGACAAGTTGGTCTTGATGTGCTTGGTCCTGTAGGCAGGGGGGCCACAGGGTGGTATTTAGTCTGGCCTTAGAGATTCAGGAGTTATCAACATACCTGTGATCACAGAAGCCATGGTGTGCAGGAGATGTCCAAAGGTTACATGGGAACTGTAGAGCAGAGCACCAAGAACAGTTTTAGGGGTGCCTACAGCTGCAGAGTGAGTAAGAGAAGGAAGGCTGCTGAGAAAGGTGAGGAGGAACAACAGCCTGAGATCTTTGGAAAACAGAGACACCATGGAATCACACAGATCAAGAGAAGAAAGGTTTCAGAAGGAAGGAAGGGTGAACAGTGTGAGATGACATCGAAATTCTAGCCAATTAGAAGCAAAATATCCACTAGATTCAATGTTATGGAAGTCAATGGTAACACACAATGGGATTTATAGATGATGTAATACAGAATTGTACACTTGAAATCTATGTAACTTTACTAACAATTGTCACCCCAATAAACTTTAATTTAAAAAAAAATTTTTCAAAAAAAAAAAGAAAGTCAATGGTGACCAGCTGGAACAGGTTCGATGGATCAGGTGGGGCATAAGCCAGACTGCAAGAAATTGAAAGGGATGCAGGAGGCAATGACCAATAAATGAATGAATGAATGAATGAATGAATGAATGAATGAATGAATGACACTTGGAAATGCTTAGCTGAGAAGAGCAAGAGTGAGACAGGACAACTCCTAGATGGAGGTGTGTAGTTGGGGGGTGGGGGAGGAGTTTATTTGTTCAGTTCTTGAGTGAGAATGCCTGAACAGGTTTTCAAATTTTGAGGGTGAAGAGGGAGATTTCAAGGGAATCAGAGAGAGAGAGAGCTGCCCAGAAATCATGGTCTGAGAATGGGCTATTAGCACCTAAGATTTCAGAATGGGATCTGTTTTGGGTCATTCCAAGCCACAAAATACATGGCTGCTCATGTGGCGTAAAACGCTTCAGTCCTTCCCACTATTCTTAGGCTAAAGAGCAGCATCCTCCCCGTGGCCCACAAGGCTCAGCATAGCATGGCTGCCCCCAACCCCCTCTTGTAACACATCCCTCCTCCCCCTTCTCTCTAAACACCATTCCCTCTGGCTTTCTTGCACACACAAGGCACTTGCACGTGCCTGGTACACTCCCCAACCCATCTTTTCCTTTATAAATCCCACTCATTTTTCAGATTTTGGCTTCTTTCAGGAACTCTTTCCCCACGTCCGACTTCGACAGCCTCCTTTGTTATTGTTTGTTAGCACCATATTTCTCTTCCACATAGCCTGCATTTATGCATTCTTTATTATGATTTTCCATCCTACAAGAATAGGGACTGTATCTGAGTTTAATCACCATGGTAACTCCAGCATCTAACACCGTGCTGGCATTGAGTAGGCCTTCAATTCATAGTTTATGAATGAATGAATGAATGAATGAATGAATGGGTGGGTGGGTGGATGGATGGATGGGTGGATGGATGGATGGATGGCAGATGTTTACAAGGGAAGGAAAGCACACAGCCTCTCACTTTATGGTAAGACAGAACAAGCCTGGGGATTTGGAAATAGCAAGTATTATGAGTAAACAAGCTCCAGGTCCCATCCAGGAGCTGAGATGGCAGAGCTACCCATAGCCCCAGACACACAGAGAGAGGGGGAGCACCCTTAGGAGAGCAATTCAGACTGGCACCAGCAGCCAACTTCATTTAAAGAGGCATAACACTTTAATTATCGTGGCACTCCAAAGGGCTAATACAGCTGAAAACTAATTGCTGGGAAAGGCTGCCCGGGTGAGGTCAGTGAATGCTCAAGAAAGATACAAGGAAACAATGAGACGTCGCATTCGTATGCCAGAAACATCCGAAACAGATTCATTGTGTTAATAGAAATACCTAAGTATATGAGGCATTTTGGGCTTATTATTCATATTAGTTATAATATGGAAATCAAATTTTATTTTTAATGGCAATCAAATGATATTTTCTATTAAAACTTTAATAGCAAGCCAAATTAAGCAACGCTACAGTTACGTATTAGTAATCCAGTTTGGTTATAACTCATCTGTTTTTTTCTATTTTGTTATGAATCATCATGGGAATGAAATAAAACAAGATATTTTCCAAAATGAACTGAAAAGACTTTTCTTTGGCGGAACAGAAAAACTACTTAAGACTTCAAATTAGTAACGCTGTTAATGAAATAAACAAAGTCAAACACTAATGGTGAAGTTTCACATTCATGAAAGTCAGTTACCTCCTTTTTCTGTCATGTTGTCCTGCAGAACCAAGGGCCAGAGGGCCCTAAGAGGTTAGTTAATCAAATCTCCTGTGCCAAGACAAAATTGCATAAAATCTTTCTTTAAAGGCTGACACCTCACTAACAACCAGCCTTGATTGATTTCTTTGTCCAAAATGCGGTGACTTTCACTTAAATGTATATGGTTGTCCCCACTGCCTCTTGCAAGGTGCTCAATAAAAGCTTGATATGTTACTTTAATAAATAAATCAACCACAAGATAAACTCTCAAAAACATCTATTGATATTATATATGTAAACAAATAAATCTCCCAGAACAATGCTTGGCCCATAGAAGATGCTTATAAATTATGAGGTCTCTTTTTCCTAATAGGTACAGTTCAGGATAGCAGGGGATTCCCTTCCCCATTTAAAAATCATTATATGATAATGGGTGGCATTTATTGAGTGGTTATCATGTGCCAGGCATTGTGCCAAGCTCTTTAGATATATTATCACATTTCTTCTTCACAACAATCATAGAAGTGGGAGCTACTTTTAACCCTATTTTACAGATGAGGAAAATGAGGCACTGACGAGGAAGAAACTTGCCCGAGGTGACAAAGTTTCTAATGGTAGAACGAGACTCCGAGCCCAGCAGTTTAATGCCAGTGCTGGCACTCTAACCACTGGGCTATGCTTCCTTCCACACATAAAAAAGTTCCACAGCACCTTGCCTTGCCCTCCAGAGCTCTGTCCAAGGCTCTCCCAGACACTCAGGGTATGCAGAGTGGTGGGTTTTGCTTCAGGCTCCACATGTTTACCTTCTTCTGCATCCTCAGAAGCTGTGGAAGACAAAGCCCCAAGCTTTTTTTTTTTTAATAGGAATTCCCTTCCTACCCCTATAAACAGAGCTTCCTCAGGCCACCATGGCCCAGGGGTACAGATATGGTCACGATTAGAGTCACCATTTGTCACCCAGGACGTCCTTGCCCTGTAGGGATCCAGAAACAACTGGCCCAGACGTCAATCCAAAGTCCAAAGCTGGCCCCGGATTTTTGCCTTGCCATCCTGGTCCCATCTGCCTCCAGTGTCTGGATCTACCCACCATATCTGTGCCAGGTTGAACAGGAAATCACATCTTCACCTTCTCAAATTCATGTCCATCCAGGAGCTCAGAATGGGACTTTACTTGGAAATAGTTTCTTTGCACGTGTGGTCAAGTTGAGATGCTGTCATACTAAACTAGGCTGAGCCCTAAACCCAATGATTGTTGTCTTTTCAGGAGAGAGAGATTTGGAGGCACAGGGAAGATGGCCGAGACTGAAGCAGAGATCGCAGGAATGCAGCTACAAGGCAAGGAACGCCAAGCGGCCACCAGAAGCTGGAAGAGGCAGGCAAGGCTCTTCCCCTAGAGCCTTCAGAGGGCTCATGGCCCTGCGGACTCCTTGACTTTGTTCTTCTAGCTTCCAGAACATTGAGACAATACATTTCTCTTGTTTTAAGCCCCCTCCCCGCCAGTGTACGGCACTTTGTTACGACAGCCCTAGGAAGCTAATCCACTCTTTTCCCACTTCCTCAACCCAGAGGCCTGCCCCAAGCACCACACATCTCCACAAATCAGTGTCCAGATGAGACTTAATGTGGACCCAAACTTTTGATACCCGTCCTCAAAGCGGTAAGTCCAGAAACTGAGAGTAGCATTTACAAACTTACAGCAATTTGACAGAGTAATTTCATGTCTGCTGACTTTAGCAATAAAAATTTGGGATTTGTATGTTATGCATCTGTGTGTTTTTTTTAATTTCACTTTTCTAGAAATTCATTTTTACTGCTTTTTGCAAAAATATCCGTCTATGACATATTGAAAAATAAGAAAAAAACTGATCCTTCAGCTCCAACAGCTTGAGAAGTCTTGCAGGGGACTCAGGGTCCTTCCTGAAACAGGATAGGCAGCATTATAAAAAAGACTTTATGTTTGGGGGGGTGTTTTGTTTTTGTTTATTTTTTTTCCTTTTCTAACAAGCTCACCATTTTTCTGGCATGGATCCTGCCCTCTCCTCTGGCAATTGCTGCCATCTCAAATTTTTGCTAAGGACTCCCAGGGTCATCTCTAGCCATCCTCCAGGTTGCTGTGCTTTCTTGGGCCTGGACTTCATGCGTCTCCTGAGGCCCCACCCCCTTTGCCAATGGCTCCCTTTCACCATCCCTGACACAGCAGGTACCGCCTGGGACTGTGTCTTACAGAAATCTTAGTTGCCAGCACTTGTAGCTTTTGTTTATTCTTTACTTCCTTGCAGCCCTTGGCCCCTCTAGGAATCAGGCTGGAGTCCTGGGGGCTGGGAGGGGCACAGCCTGAAAACTAGGCATTGTGCAGAATTCCTGCTTTGAGAGACCTAGACCCACAAATATGCTCTCCCTCGGAAGGGCTATATCCCCAGCATGTTCCTCGGTGCCCTATTTGGGTAGACAAAGGCAGGCCCCGCATGCACCAATATGCCTAAGCTTGCGGCTTAGGCCAGGCCAGGCCCCACTGCCTGCGTGAACACTAAGCCATAGTTAACAACAGTAGTAATGGCTGATGTTTATACAGCACATTCTATGTGCTAGCCAAGGTCCAAGTGCTGTACCATTTAACTCATTTCATCCTCACAACATCCCTGTGTGGTAGATGCTGCTGTTATCCCACTTTACAGATGACAAAACTGAGGTATGAAGCCCTTGAGTAACTTGCCCAAGGTTACCAGCAAGCAGGTGGCGAAATTGTGATTCAAACATGGGCCCTCCAGTTCCAGAACCCACTCGGTGGCCACGAGTGCATTCTGCCTCTCAGTTCTCATCCTATAGTTGTAATCAAACACCAGCTCACTGCAGCATGTGCTCAGTTCTAATGGGCATATCCGCCATGGTTTTGTAGAGTTCACACCATGCCCCAGTTACCAAAGGACTCAGCCCCCTCTTAGTCCTTTAGGAAAGCTTCAATGTCTTGCAAAAATCTGGAGTCTATAAGAGCTTCGGGGGGCACACATTTGTATCTGCATTTCTAGGCTCTTGTTAGTTTGCCTCCTCCCTCCAGCTCACTGCCCCTCTCTTTGGCCCTGTTGACCAAAGGCCAGGCCAGCAGTACCTCCCACAGCGGGCAGGTGAGGCCAGAAAGAACACCAGGTTGGCAAGGAGAATGACCACCCTCCTCTGACCAATGCCTTAAATATCTTCTTTAGGCTGGTTGTTCATCTGCTTGAGACAGGAGATGGTGATACTAAAAATCATGCCTCTTCACTGGAAAATGTCAGACTATACAGAAGCACAGAAAGGAAATAATTAAAGTTCCTTGCCATTCACTTCCCCAGTTCCAGGTCCGGAAGTAACCAGGATGACCCACTTCACCTGTTATGTCTAGCTATGGAGGTTGCTCTCTGTAGAGGTGTGAATACCCCCAAGAATAGAAACCCATTAGATTGCCTTGGGTCCCTCTCCGCTCCCACCCCAACTATACCTCCTGAGAGGAGGGATCGAAGGGAACGGAGAAGAGTCATGTGCCTGGTTGGGGACAGGTGGCCTTAGATGGGGGTGCTGATAAAATAGGGAGGCAAGAGCCCACAGATGCAATGTGTCCATTTCACACTTTTGCTAAAGTCTGGGCCTAGGAAAAATAGCCAGAGTGAGAGATGGCCTGCCGGATGTCCAGTTATAGTCTATACTGGGAGGGAACTTAGATGGTGCGAGGGGGCGAGAATCTGGCTGAGAAATACGTAGTGGAGAAGCCAGCGGCCGCAACACACGGCCTTCTCCTCTTTCCTTGAGCACCCACAGCAGGTAATAATTCTCTCTGTCTCTCTCCCTCCCTCTCTCTCCCCCCTTCTCTCTCATACTCATGACTTCCCAGTCTTTGAACCATACTGCAATTCCATCTAAAATCGTTCTGTCTTTTGGAGTTGTCTGCCTTTGCACTTTCATGGGTTAACAATCCTGGCTGAGGCAGCACAACGGCGGCGCAGTACAAAGAATGCTTGGCTCATTCCCTCACTATCAGCCTACTGAGAGAATAACTACATATAATAATCCCCCGCCCCTTCTACTCCCCCCAAACCAACAAAAAACCAACCTTGTCATTTTCTCCTCCCCTGGGGTCCACTGCGCTTTCCCTCAGAATCAGGAGTAAATTATCTCCAAAGAAGGGTTCATTAAGAATAAATAATAATTTGCACTTCTACCGCACCTTTTGTCTAAGTATCTCAAAACGCTTTACTTAATTAATTAATTAGAGAATTAATTAATTCGGAAAACACTCCTGAAGGGAGGGAAGGCATACTTAATGACACCTGTTTTCCAGATGAGTAAACTGAGACCTAAAGCAATGGGCTCAGGGTCACAGCAGGAAAGGTGGCAAGATGGGATGAGGGGTAAGACTAGCTCTATTCCAACATGTTAAGATTTGGGCCTCAGAAGGGCAGGCCTGGGAGGAAGGAAACAGGAAGGTCGTGAGGGAAAAAAAGCTGCTATGGCTGGCTTTAGAAGTCAGGTGGGATGAGCCCAAGACAAAGAAAGAACTCAACGGAGGCTACAGAGACAAGTCCAAGTGCTAGGTGCTAGGACAGAAGGGTCAGTTACCCTTGATCCAGAACCCAGGCTGAGTGGGCGCTCGACAGAGGCTCTGATCCCCTCGCAGGCCGGTGCCCACGCCTTTGTCAGCTGCCTGTGAGTGACAGACACATGGCTCCCCTGGCAAGGTTGCGGTTGGCACACAATTAAATGCTTGTGAGCCACCAGCCCCTCCCCAGATGCTCCCTACTGGGGCTAAAGCTAATCAGAGTGTGGGGCTCTTTGCCTGCAGGTGGGGCAACAAGCTGGACCCCCTGCAAGGCCAGGTGAGTGAGAGGCAGAGGTGGCACTCTTCCAACACCCTCTCCTCAAGCCTAACCCCTGGGGTGCCCCTCGCCCTCTCACCAACCTTCTGGTCACCCAGACACTGCTCTGGGACTCAAGTCCCGACATCATTTCGCTGACTTCTGTCCCAAACAGGAGATCGGGATGCAGGCACTTGCTAGTAGTCCCCACCCCTCTCCATGGTCCCCTTGTGCCAGCCCAATCCATCACCTCAGACCGTCAAGCCCCCACTCCCTGGCTGCTCCCAGCAAAGCTAATTAGGCCACATGTGCATGCACACCCCCAAGTACACATGCACACACACCCCATGAACATGCAAGGCGTTACAAATTAACAACCCAAGCTTGTCTTTTTCATTGTGTTTTTATTATGATGCTCCTCAATGATGTTTTTAAATGAATTTTGAATAGTCCTCGTAATTTGGTTTGTTCTACATTGCAATGCAAGTACGAGGGCCCCGCAGGAATTGCTGCGAGGAATACAATATTATGTGAGCATGGCTTCTGCTTGCCTTTCTGCTTCCTCATAATTAAGCTTTATTGAGTTGTAAAATGAATAACAATTAAAAAGAAAACCTGTTTATTGATCCAGGTGCGACATGCAGACACATAAGAAAACTTTCTCCAATTTCTGACCTCGTCAAGACTCATGTCTGCTCTTCTGCCCTTTGATTTCAGTTATGAGTAATGGATCTCCTTTCACTGCCGGTGGAGCTTTCTTTGACACCATGAAGCAAACTGCTAGTGTCTGCATTGGGAAGGAAACCTTACGTAGGGCTTGTCAAGGGCAAAAGTCAGCTGAGATTCTAGGGATTCCTGATTTACCTCTTCTCAATGCTTAAAATTCTATTACTTGGGAAGTCTACCTTTTTGGTGAAGACATGGTGCCCTATCAAAAAATTAACTCAGAATGGATCGTAGACTTAAATGCAAAGCACAAACCTGTAAAACTCCTAGAAGATAACAGGAGAAAACCTAGATGGTCTTAGGTGTGGCAATGACTTTTTAGATACAACACCAAAGGCACAACCCATGAAAGAAATAATTGATAAGTAGGACTTCATTAAAACTAAAAACTCCTGCTCTGTGAAAGACAAGATCAAGAGAATTAGAAGAACAGCCATAGACTGGGGAAAATATTTGCAAAAGGCACATTCGATAAAGCACTATTATCCAAAAATATACAAAGAACCCTTAAAACTCAATAATAAAACAAACAATCTGATTAAACAATGGGCCAAGGATCTTAACGGATACCTCACCAAAGAAGATATACAGATGGCAAAAAAAAAAGCATACAAAAAGACGCTGTACGTACGTCATCAGGGAAATGCAAATTAAAACAACAAGATACCACTGCACACCAATTAGAATGCCCCAAATCCAGAACACTGACAACACTAAATGCTGGCAGGGATGTGGAGCAACAGGAACTCTCATTCATTGCTGGTAAGGATGCAAAGAGTTTCGGCCACTTACAAAGACACAGTGTTGGTTTCTTACAAAACTAAACATACTCTCCCCCATACAATCCAGCAGCAATTGTGCTCCTTGGTACTTACTCAAAGGAGCTGAAAATTTACATCCATACCAAAACCTGCACATGAAGGTGTGTAGCAGCTTATTCATAATTGCCAAAATTTAGAAGCAACCAATAAAGATATCCTTCTGTAGGTGAATGGATAAATGAAGTGTGGTCCATCCACACAATGAACTATCATTCAACACTAAAAATAAATGAGTTATCAAGCTATGAAAAGACGTGGAGGAAACTTAAATGCATATTCCTAAGTGAAAGAGGCCAATCTGAAATGGCTGCAAACTGTCTGATTCCAACTATATGGCGTTCTGGAAAAGGCAAAATCATGGCAACAGTGAAAAAATCAGTGGTTGCCGGGGGCCAGGGGAAGATGAGTAGGTGCAGCACGGAGGATTTTTAAGGCAGTGAAAATACTCTGTGTGACACTCTTAATGATAGATCCGTGTCATTATACATTTGTCCGAATCTGTAGAGTGTACAGCACCAAAAACGAACCCTAGATAAACCATGGCGTTTGGGTGACAATGCAGTGTCAGTGCAGATTCATTGGTGGTAACAAATGGACCTCTCTGGTACGGGATATGGATAATGAGGGTGGCTGTGCACGTGTGGGAGCAGGGTGGTTATAGGGAATCTCTGTACCTCCCTCTCAGTTTTGTTGGAAACTTAAAACTGCTTTTAAAAAACGTCTTTAATAAAAAATAAAAAAATGTTTAAAAACCTAAATTGCTTCAAGCAACCACCTACAATGCCAGTAGTAACATAAGGGAAGAGAGATTAAAGACTTTGAGAGAAGAAGGGTGGGAAAGGTGGTATGTATCCATAAATCAGGGTGTGTGTATCGACACACGTGTACTTTCACTGCTCGTACTTCACATGGCATGTAACAAAGTGCTTCAGGGGTCTTGAAGATGTTGGAAGACTGATGTCTTTCTCAATTTTCTAAGATTTTGAGGGTGTGTATGCTCATGGGTATGTTGCATATGTGTACAAATTTTGTGCACATATAAAGTTTATGGTTATGCAAGCATACACTGATGTTATTAACTGTATTTGCAAGTCGTATGCATGTATTAATGAATTATGTTGTGCATACATATATACCAGGTCTGACAATTAAAATGGCGAACTTGTTGCAACGATATCACTAACCTTTTTTGATATCAGAGGGATTGTTCATTATGAATTTGTACCAACTGGACAAACAGTTAACCTAGTTTACTATTTGGAAGTGCTGAAAAGGCAGTGTGAAAAAGTTAGACGACCTGAACTTTTCACCAACAATTCACGGCTCTTGCATCACGACAATGCACCAGCTCACACAGCACTGTCTGTGAGGGAGTTTTTAGCCAGGAAACAAATAACTATATTGGAACTCTCTCCCTACTCACCTGATCTGGCCCCCAATGACTTCTTTCTTCACTCGAAGATAAAGGAAATATTGAAAGGAAGACATTGTGACGACATTCAGGACATCAAGGGTAATAGGACCACAGCTCTGATGGCCATTCCAGAATAAGAGTTCCAAAATTGCTGTGAAGGGTGGACTAGGCGCTGGCGTCGGTGCATAGCTTCCCAAGGGGAGAACTTCGAAGGTGACCATAGTGATATTCAGCAGTGAGGTATGTAGCACTTTTTCTAGGATTGGTTTGGGAACTTAATAGTCAGACCTCATATGTGTGTGTTTTATGTGTATCCGTGTGTGTGTGTGTGTGTGTGTGTGTGTGTGTGTGTGTGAATGACGATACTGTGACCAGCAGTGAGGAGAGGACCAGCAAATGGGTGAACCTCTGAATGCCAGGCAGGGCATGAACCCCTGCATGTCCAGGCAGGTTCTCTTATGGAAAGTGGGGCTTGCAGGCATTGGAGCGCTGAAGGAAATGTCCCAAGGCTATAAGGGAATGACCCTGGAGGGCCCGGGCAGCTAGGCTATCCCCAGAGGCGTAGAGCTGAGCAGCATTAGGCACAGGCTGTCACAGGGGCCAGGGTGGGTGGGACTGTCGATACACAGATAGGCTTGAGGGTGTGAAGCCGCTGGAGGCCCTCCCTCCTCACTCTCCAGATTTGTCCCCTGGGAGCTGGGAGGAGGCAGACACATGGATTTATGTAAGATCTGCCTACGAGGAAAGCCCTGGATGGTGTTTCTGAAGCCAGCCATGTAACATTCAGCTCATTCTGGTTGTGAGGAAACTGAGCTCTCGGAAGGGCTTGTCTGAAGTCATGCCAGGAATCAGTTTAGCCCAGAAAATAGTATGTGATAAATGATTACTAATGAGTCATTCAGTGAGTGAAGAAATGAATGACAAGATGAGTGAAAGGGAGAAGGGAATAGAAAGGACTAAGTGGATACGAGGGACCAGCTTGAACTCTTGACTCTCTAGTCCTTATTCCAGAGAAGGGAAACAAGAGAAGCTAGCAGAGATGAATTCATAAAAAATGAAGAACTTGCTCTTTCTATTTTCTGAGGGTGGAGAGAAGGTATAGAAAGTATGCATAAAGTATTGTGTTCTCATATATGATTATTTTGAGGTATGTTCATGTGCATAAAAGGGAGTTTAGGTGGACATATACAGAGGGTGCCATAAACATCTACACACATTTTAAAAAACAAAAACTGTATTAAAATTGTAATACTCAATATATACTGATAACAAAAGATGAATACAAGTCACGTTTGACTTCTGTAATTACAAGAGGTGCTCAAAGTGGTTCCCATCAGCGTCCAGACACTTCTGATGATGGCGAACTACTACTTGAGCAACGTTGACCAACGTGTCCACTTGTACACATTTTATTTGGCACCCCTGGTATTTGGGTATATGAATGATACTTTGGATAAAGAGATAAAAATCATTTGCTGAAGTCAAAGGCATTCCCAGATAAGGGAAATTCAACATAATCCCAAACAATCACGACTGATTCATTCTACAAACGTCGTCAATGCCGAGCTATGGAGGATGTCCAATGGAGCAGACCCATATTATCCTCTGAAGGAAACCACAGTGACAAGCATGCTCACCAACGTTAGACTCAAGGGAGAGATTGCAGCAAGCCAGGAGGGACATACAAGTGAAGTGCAAAAGGAGTTAGGAGAAGCTAAGAGATGATGTCCTGTGTGTGTGTATGTGTGTGCGTGTGTGTGTGTGTTTGCACATGCACATGTGCACATATGTGTGTCTGGGTGGAGGGTTTCACACATACAGCTGTGTTTGTATATATTATATGGGAAAGTTGCTCTTATGATTTCCTACCCTCCCCATCTCTCTGAAGGATGTTGTTAGAAGGTCCTACGTGGGGCAACCACATAATTTATTGTCCACATTGGGACTCTTGAAAGTTAAAGAGGGCACTATTAATAACTATGCCAGACAACTGGCAATACCTGGCACTTCCCGGCGCACACTGAGGCTTGAGGCTGCCCTGGTCATAGAGGTTTGCAGGATACTGTCCTTGAGGTCCTAGCAGCTGCAGTGTGGACATCCCAGCAAACCCCCCTGCCATTCCTCTTTCCAGAACGGGGGCCCAGCCCATCCCACTCAGCAGTGAGTCTGACCCACGGGGGGGAGGAACAAGGCTCAGAGAGGTCAAAGTGGGAGAAAAGGCTCCTGGGGCCTGAAATGTCCTGCTTCCCACAGCTGGGCTCAATGCTCAGCACCCTTGGTGGTCGGCAAGCCTGCTGCTCAGCCTGGGATCTTAACACTTACTCCATCCACTTTAGCACCACCGTTTTCCCCGGTGCCAGCTAGGGCAGGCCGCTCTAATGGATTACTTGCATTATCTCCCTCATCACTGCTTAAATATTTATCAGACCATTATGTATTTAGTGGCCAGGAGGGGGGCAGTGAAAGGGGCAGAAGGCAGGACTGCTTTGGCCAGATGCAAGGGTTAATTACAGATTGGATAAATCCCCCGATTTAAACATTGAATAAATAAACAAGGTTGGGAGATTAAAAGGGGACCGTTACTTACATGTAAGGAAGTGCAGAGCTGTCTAATCCAGATTTTAGCATCTCCCAGCGCCTCATTTTATTATCTGTCTGCTCCCTTCCCCTACCTGCAAACCTGTGGGCTGCCTGGGCCTGAAACCAACTTCTAATTAAAAATCATACTTCCGGTTTTTGCTCCTCAAGCAACCAGTGTGTGGGAAAATTCAAGCTCTCCTAGAACTAGAGTCAACATCCGCCTCATAAAAGAAGTTCTGAAGGTAACTCCAGGGCTGACGCTGTGAAATATTGTTCATTATAACGAAGCAGCTGAGATAATGCTGTTTTCTAATTTCCCTTTCTCAGTCAGAAATTAAATAAAAAGTCATGTCTAAATTACAATACTGGATTGAGATCAGATGAGGGCCCCATGCAGAGAGCTCATGATCTATCCTTCCCACATTTTACAGCCATTAAAAAAGATTATCGTCGTTTTTTTTCCCCCTCCCTGTTCTTTGAGGCCATTTACATTTGTTCTGAACTCTCACTGTGTTTTCTTCGAATCTCTTCAAAGTGCCAGTGCACATAATAAGTCAATCACAAACTTAAATTAAGAAAAAAACAAAAACAGGCAAACTAGGGCTCTGAACTCTAAGATCAGCTACCTGCCGGGTCCCTACCTTGGCCATTAACCATCACCTTCCTGGCCCTGCGGTTCTGCCCACTGCCGAATTGGGCAGAGTCAGGATGGGGAGGGTTCACTCCTTGCAAAAAGAGCCTATATGTCTATAGCCCTCCCTCGTTGCAGAAATGCCCCTTGGACAAATGAAAACGCTGGACTGGCTGGTAAAGGTACTTTAAAATGCTAATGAGTCTGTAATATCATATTTAATCAAGCACTTATTTGACTACTCAACAGGGGTCAAAAGGAACACTGACAAGTCTTGACATTTGTAATTCAAGCATTCTGTGTCCTGAGTGGTTGTTGGTTTTTCCAGAATGTTGCACAAAAAGTGGTGCTGAAAACAATTATTGTTGATGGAATTTATTAAATAGCATCACTGAGTGATTTTTACTGTGTGCAAGTTGCTTCCTATCAATCTTTCAGATAATATAAATTGACCACCTACTATGTGCAAGGCACTGGGCAAGAATAAGCAAGAAATCATCTCTTCTACTAGAGTCCTGTGATAAGGGCCCCTGAGGTACTAGCTATACTTGGGTGTTCATTCTCCAGCTGGGACAAGAGCACATTTAGATTTTAAGATGTGGTGCAAATATCTGTAAGTTCAGGGCTACCTGAGGGCAGACTCTAGAAGTTCAAGGGAGGTGGGTCTCTGTAGAACACATTAGTCAGATAGGACTTGGCAGAGGAGACGGGCTTGAGCTGGGTTTCACAGGTCAGGTAAGATTTAACAATGAGGACAGAGGATGAGAAAAACTCCAGGAAGGGCAACGTGTGAGCAAAGGCCCGAGGCTGGGATATACAGGGCATTAAAAATGCAGCAAGCAGGGCAAGGCCTGGGCAGATAGAGTGCCTGTGGATGGTCCCCTGTGGCCACCAGCAATATGCCTGTGTCTCCTCAGAAGGCCTCTCAAGATGGCCTTCTCTGTGACAGCCTCCTCTGTGGTTCCCACTGACAGTGAACAGGACAAGTGGCCTCTGGCCCATGCTGCTCTTCAGGTCTGCAATGAGAATAACCACGTTGATTCTCTACAGCTGGACACCTACTCCAGCAGCCAGAGGTGAACCCCACAGGCCTCGGTCATAAAGATACTGGAGCAATTCACCTACCAAGGGGCACCAGGCGCAGCCCAAAACGCAGCCATCGGGGGAGAAAAAGGGGCAGAGAGGCTGGATGGAGTTTAACGGCAGGCATAATGGCAATGGCCCCGGATTGAACTCATATATGCCATGTACTTTTGTCTGTTTGTGGCATTGGTGCCCTTCCAGTGTCACCTACACCAGATGCAGAGTGAATACTCTAACAACACATCAACATTCTACAAATTCGAGTGCCATCATTTTTCCAATTCCTGGACGTGAATAAGTTCAATTGGACTTGAAGCCATCCATATCATCGAGAAGACTTTCAACACGACATTTGTCAATGAAAGAAAAGGAAGGCTGTTAAATTCTTTAAATATAATTTCAACTGTTATGAATCTTTAATGGTTATAAAAATGGCTTTAAATTTTTTATCACCCACGTGAGCAAACAAAGTTTCTTATCAAGGGTTCTTATCAAGACTACCAAGAATTTGTAGAGATCATTGAACGAGTGTTGATAGGCATGGTGTGTAATCACTTGAAATATAAATCCTGATATGAAACAATTACATTCATGAGAGGAAGTGAGCTCACATTTCTCATTAAAACTGGGAAAATGTTTTATCCTAATTCAACATATAATGTCTTTCCTAATATACTGTATTTTATTTTTCATTTTGTATAATATGAAGAAAATGAAATGACTTTTTCCCCCCAAACCCCATAGAGACACCCCACATCCCCTGCAGTTTGCTGCAAGGTGCAGTACAGATATTCTGGTTTTCATGGGTGTCATGACTTCTGGCAGCCAGCTGTCCCTTTGCCATTGCATACAGATCAGTGTGGCCTGAAGACTTCCCCAGATCCAATAGAAGGGTCTACAGGAGCCAAAGACGTCACCCTGTGCTCCTAAGGAGGTTCCCCTTGGAGCTGCTCAATTGACCCTCCCTCATGTGGGTGCTGCCCAGGATTGAGTCCCCACTGGTAGCAAGACATGCTATAATGAAGAAGAGAGGAGCGTGTTGGGGGGACAAGAGGAGGTATAGCTCCAAAATAGCAAAGACAACCCAATCCAACTCTCCCTCTTGAGTTCTTCTAGGATTTCTTCTCTACTTCTTGATTTTAAATAACTTCCTAAACTATAAATGCAAGAGTTCCAAATGAAATCTGATTGATAGACTTGTATAATTATATAATAAAAATGCACCAATATGTATATGTGTTATGTGCGAGCTCATATGTCTATCTGCATCTGTATCTATTCCAGAGGGAGGAATATGCAGTAATGTCTTCTGAAACAAATTGTCAAGGTGTCAATAAGGAATCTCATAATGAATGTGTGGGTGTGATCTGGGGTAATTTCATCGCAATTATGTTGCTCAGGCTGATTTCCCAAGACAGGTCTTAAAGGCACAAGTCCCATTCCCAAGCGGAAAGCTGGGTGTTTTGTTTCCTATGGCATCGCCAAAGCATCGCATTTCCAGGCCAAAATGCCTTCCCTCAAGCAAGCCAGACAGATTCAAGGACATCAGGCAACTAGGCCTGCACTTGAGTGTTAAGAGCTTCAGGAGACAGCTTTAAAAACCTGGGAGAATTTTCTATCTTTGACCCCCACTGTTAGCAACTATTCATGTTAAGAAATAACAACAGCCCTACCCAACCTGAGAAGTTACATATGCCAACAATGAGTACTAACTGTATCAAACACTGTTCAAACTGCTAGGGCATGAGGAAGAGCAAAGGTAGGGACTGGACAGGAATATGCTGGAAGAGGGAAGGGGAAACATACGTGCCCTGCACCCCCAAGGATTCCCAGCCTACCCGAAGGGGCAGATACATGAATAAATACTGATAATTCAATGTGAAATGGAATGTAATAGAGATCTAAGCATGGGAACCTGTGGTGAGAACATAAGAAAGACTTTGTAGGACAACTGTCATTTCAGCCTTGAAAGTAGAATAAAGTGTAGTCAGTATCTAAGAGATTGGTTTTGCATAGTACCCTGCTCTATGCTGGGTACAAAGGAGGCCCTCCCTCAACAGAATTTTGTTAAATGAAGTATAGGCTGCATTCAGGAATCTTCTCAGTAGGAACAAGGTCCCCCATCACCCATTGCTGAGACCAGGCTACAGAACTTGCTGTCAGGAGAGTCATTTGTGGTCCAGAAAATTGTGCGAATGCTGGGCCCCCACCCCAGGGCTATGTCTGGGCTATCCAGGGAACAGACTAGAAGAGTTAAAAAAGGGGAATTCCATAGGAAATAGGGCAAGGGCAGAATTCATTTCCTCTGCCTTACCAACAACATCTAACTCTAGACTAGCCAGCTCACACCAGAAACCTGTGAGTTTTTGCTGATGCCTCCTTGCCCTTCCCTACAATACCCCTGCTGACCCCCTCACCCCATACATTCCTGTCCCTGGGTCCTGTCACCTCGGTCTGTGTATCACCTCTCAACTCTCTCGATCACTACAATTGTGTCCTGATTGGCCTCACGCCCCTTCAATCCATCCACTCTCTGCTACCAGCCTGAGTTTTCAAAACTACTTAGAACTCCCCTCCCTTAAACTTTTTAATGCTCCCCAACCCAAGATAAAGCTTAACCACCTAGGCATTTCTAAAGAGACCTGTATGCCATCACGCCTCCTTGCCTTTTCATTTCTATCCCTTCCTTGAATTGAACTGCCATACCCCACAGTCATGCTGAACTCTTTATAGTTCCTCCAATGCATCATGCTTCCTCAATCCCTGACCTTTACACATGCTGATCTCTCTCTGAAATGTCCCTGTCTCCTTTCTCGATTAGGAGCTGAACTCAGACAACTCGGACAACCCTCTGGGATTCACCATCTGGGTTAGATTCCCACTGCCATGCTCCAGAGCACTTTGTGTGTGTTGATCTCTAGCAGAAACCATGAACTGTCTCTTTACTAGTCCACCATGCTCCTGAGCTGTGATTAATTTGGTGGTAGGGCCCATGCCTATTACTTGTATAAACCTAGCACCCAACCCCCAGCACAGTTCCTGGCACATAGTATGTGCTCAATCAATGTTGGGGGTAGGGGGAGGGAAGGAAGTGAGCAAAGGCACAGAGGTGGGAAAGCTCAAGGGGGGATCTGAGGAAGCATGAGGAGTTGGAGCGAATCAAGCAGAGATCTGTGTGGGTGAGCCGCGGTGGGTAAGGTCACCTGGAGGAGGCCTGAAATGCCCAGGCTTTACCACGACCACGACGCTACCTCACCAACAATGTTTCCCTCTCCTGGCTGGGCCAAGCAGGAGCCTTTGTCTCCAAGCCATTTAGATGTGTGTGCATGCTGTGTACGTTGCAGTCTTTTATGATGGCTGTTGTTTGTCGGAATTGATTAGCCTTTCTGTGTGGGAGCCATCTGCTGTCTTTCAGACTCCTGTCTCACTAGCATGTTGATTTCAATAAATTATTCTGGCACTTGGAGTCGGCTGGGTAGTTTAATGCTGTGAACCCCACACATCCAAATCGGAACTGGATTGCAAGCCATTTAATGCTCTTCCCCCACTGCCTTCTCTCTGGTCAACAGCATCTAAAGCGAACCACGATAGGCATTATCTTGGGCTGCCGGATATATTCTGTACCATCTCCTTTCTTCTGCCCACAGGACTGAACAGTTGACCTCGGCCTGACCACCACAATACCCCATTTCCCTGGATACAGGGAGGAGTCTGGGGTGAGCCTGTAGATGTGAAAAGTTGTTTTTCCACTGGGGTTGCAAAGACAGGGGTTCCACGTTTGGAGCGATTAGTGGTCATCTTTGCCGGCATGTGGAAAGAGCTGAGCAGAGATTCTACCTCTAAAACGTCTTTTCGTTTACTCCACTCTCCTGCCTAATTTTCTCTCATCGAGATGATACAACAGCTTCCTAACTGGTCTCGTTGGGATCTCGTCCCCTCCAAATCCGTCTTCCACAGTGCCACCAAGTTGGTCTTTCTAGAACCCCACTTGACTTCCAAAACTTCAGAAGGCATCGATTGCTCATGAGACAAATCCAAACCTCTCATCCCAGGATACAAGCCTGCCTCCATTTTGTCCCCTAGTTCTTTAGTCCCAAGGCCTAATGGACCCCACCTCCCCACCCTTCCATGCCGCTAAGCCTTAGCACTAGTTCTTCCCCCTGGCTCGCGGGGAACACGCCTTCCCAACCTGGTTCATCTGGTTTCTGCTCTGGCCTTCTGTCACGCAGCTCACACGGCACTTCCTTTGCACAATGACCACAGCCTTACCCCTGACAAACGCGAGCATAGCCTTCCTCTGTAATTCCTGACACTTCGGTGTTTGAGATACTGATGGGGCGATGACACAGCAGAGGGGTGAAGTACCTGGGCTCGGAGACAGCAAACCTCATTTAAGTTCTGGCTCTCACCTTTACACGCTGTGAGGACTTAAAGCAATGCACTAATCCCAAGGCTCCCTTTTCTCGATGGCAAATGGGAGAAATAAATAAGGGCAGCGGTAAAGATTACGTGAGAAGATTCAGCAAAGTTTTAAGGCAGAACATAGCAGATACTCAATAAATGACAGCTCTAATCACTGTGTTTATACTTTTGTGTTGTCAGTATATGACTATATTTACCCCTTTCATCTACCTCACCCCAATCTCCATCCTGAGCTCTGAGGAGGCAGAGACTTGGTGCTGTATCTTTTTCTGTTCTGTATCCATGATCCAGCACTGTGTCTGGCACAGAGTAAGCACGCAATGCACATTTATTTAACAACTTTATTCATCTCTTTTCACCCACTGTTTTACTAAGGGGGTGGGGGCAGGAGGCGGAGTTGGGAAGGAGGGCGCTGCTATGACCCTACTGTTACTACTGGGTCTCCAGATGGCTCAAAACAGACTAAGGATAGGGTCTCCATAGGAAATAATTCAGCGGGGACACTCAGTGAGTCAACCAGCCTTATAGGGGATACAAATATTAGTTCCCTACTATAGCAAATATCATTGGTTGTCTATTCAAAATCCCTTTCCCCACTCTTCTTTGCTCATTAACTCTGATGTTGATCAGTTTCAACTCTCAAGGAAGGTGATCCTATTTTCAATTCATAAATAAGTTCCAAAACAATCTAAGCCAGTCATGATAATGCCACTCTTCTTGCAGGAGCATGGTTTGGGATGGGCATATGACCCAGTGCGTGCCAAGGTGGGGGAAGTCTTCTGTGAAGATTTGGGAAAGGTTTCCTTGGTTTTAAGAAGAGACACAAGGTAGAAACCATTTCTTTCTTTGTATTGCACATTGTCCTGCCTGCAGAGGGTTTCTTGAACAGTGACACTTCCACCTGGTAACCATGAAGAAAGCCCGCTAGGATGGCAAGGCAGAAAAACGGAAAGAACATGGGTCTTTAATGGTACTGTCTAACCATAGAATTAGGCAGCCCTGGAGCAGCCCTACCTCAGAAGTTCTTGCGTGATAAAATGACAAGTTTATCTCACTGTCTAAATTAGTTAAACCAGAGTTATCTATTATTTGGAGCCAAAAACATCCTACCAGATTGACCTAACTTTACAGCTTTCTCCCAACATGTACCTGCTCATTCCCTTCTTGGAGGTCACATAATATTCTCACTTCTCCATGCTCTTTTAAATACATGCTGTTCCCTCTTTTTGAAAAACATAATTCATCTTTTACTCCTTCCCCCCCCCCCCGGCTAACTTTTACTTACTTCTGAAGCTTTATTCACGCTCCTTAAGGAAGTTGTATATCTGAGCACAAACATAGTTCCTCTTAAAAGTATCCCATGTTTCCTCTAAGGACAACTTAGGTAAACTTCCCTGTGTTTCTCTTCTGAATCCCACTTGTATGTTGTGCACATTTTAGCTCACATTTAATTATGATCACTAGTCTTTTTGTTCTCTCCAACTACAAGGAGAGCCTCGTGAGGGTAAGGACGACATCTTATTCTCCAGGACTCCTCAAGCCTAGCACAGTTTCTAGACCGGAATATAATAAGCACTCACTAAATGATGACTAGATGGCTAGACACATAGATGGTACATAGTCTCTACCACTGATAGGCTTACAAACTTGTCAGGGAAGCCAGAATAATATGGACGAACTATAGAACAACAATGAATGATGTCACATTGTGTGATGCAGAGACTCCCTAACAATTAAAGAAATGCGTACTAACAAAATTTAAGGGATCATCACATGATACTAAATTTAACCAAAATAAATAAAACATAAAATCCTATTGGATGGACTGTGGGGAAATAGCATGCCTGTGTGTTGTAAATTGATTCAGTCTGTCTGGAGAGCAATAGGGCAATATGTAACAACAGCTATAAAACTGCTCATACCCTTTGACATAGTAATTCCGTTTTAGGGAATATACCTTAAGGAAATAACCCAAACCAAAAAAAAGCAATTTATATGAAGACATTTATAGTAACAGAACTTAAGAGTAAAGAAAAAAGCTAGTAACAACCTAAGCTCTAATTGACAACAAAGCTAAGTAGATGATGGCATTTTAGGTAAAAGTGAAAACTGGCAATGACCACACATACCAGGGGTGCCAAAAAATGTATACACATGACTTGTACTCATCTTTTGTTATTGGTATATATTGAGTATTACAATTTTAATATAGTTTCTTTCTTTTCTAAAATGTGTATGCATTTTTTGGCACCCTCTGTATAAATGTATATATAAAATTATAAGTAAAAAGACATAAAATAGCAATAACAGACTCTTTGAAATTATATAAAAGTTTATTTTAAAATAGATGCCTGTGTATTGCAAAAATATTAAAGAAAAAATTGCTTATTGACTATTAGTGGCTGTTTTTCATGGAATTCAACCCCCAACTCTAGAATTCATGTATCTTACCCAGGCATTTATAGTACGTACATCTCCCATTCTCTGAGTCCTATCAATCAGAATGATATTGTCATTGTACTGAATCAACCTGATGTCTTGTAGGATGAAGAGATGACTAAATACCTTGATGGACTAAACTGTGGCATAGACATGGAGAAATTGAACAATAAAGTGTACTATAATCTTTGCCAGGTAAAAGCAAGCTAAGTATATGTTTTCTTATTGGAACTGAATTTTTAAAAACCACCAACCATATAAAGAGCTGTAGAGTAAGTGATGGGGGCTGGGTTATTTTCTCCAATAAGACAGCCATATTTGGAATAGCTGTAATTGGAGGCCACTTCATCACATTTAAAATAATAATCTACTGCCATTCCCTAAGAAATATCCACTTTCTTCATTGGACAAATAAGTGATTTAAATGGGATTATGATAGGAATCACCATCTCTGCACCTTTTGAGTCTGATGGCATTAAAGATTTCCCCCAGGGATAGGCTATTGCTTTTGGTTTACTACTTTAAGTCTTACATTTGGTACTTTCTAACAAGAAACTCTTAAGGGAATCAATGTAATAATTCTTCCTGGTACTGAATATATATATATATATATTCCAACTAGACAGTCAGAAACTGAGAAAATAACATGGAATAGATCTTGAGACACATTAGACCAGCTATGATGTCAAAATTCCATTTATCATTTAACACCCATGAGATACCCCACTGACCATCGGACCACAGTGGTATACTGGATCCCCAGGAATAGCTCAGAGCCAATGAAAGACCTAAGAGGTATAGATGTATCTTTTCTCATCAAGCCACCATTTCCTTGGTAAAACACTCTTTGCAGACAGGCAGGAGTAGAATTTGCAGTATATACTTGTATATACTCCACAAGTATGTACTCTATACTTGTATAAAGTAATTGCAGAGTCCTTCCTCAAAGATATCTCGGCTCTGGGTCTCTGGCTCAAGTTTAGAAATTGGATGAGGAGCAATTGTTCTCTATACTTAGTGACTCAAAAGAAGGTTCTGTTATCTAGGTCTAGCATTTGTTGTTTGTTTGTTCATTTGTTTGTTGATATGGACCAAGATAGTTATTAGAAAACTGTTTATATATTTCAGTGCAAAAGATTTCATAATCAGTTAGCCATCCCAAAGGCAGCTATGGGTCCAGGCTGTTCTGATTATCATGCTAGCCTGCTCTCTGTTATGGATTCATACAGTGTTAGATAATTTGTTTTTCACCCAATAACCACTCTTCACTTTTTCCTGGCTAACAGAAACAAACTTTGTTGTAGAGACTAATGTTCCCAACTAAAAGTCTCACGTTCCCAAATTCTTTTGCAGTTAGGTTGCAGGTGTGTGAATTCGATTCTGACAAATCAGATAGGTGTGTGTGAAAATTGGATTAAAAAGTGAGCAAAATGAAGAGGAAACTAAATGCAGTGGAGCTGACATCTGGCAAGCACATGGTCGGGATCTGCAATGGTGAGAGTACAGAGTCTAATATCCGGTCCTAAGCATTACCAGTGCCAAGGAGCAATGGTTTCTCACTAAAGCCACCACATAGCCCCAGGCTCTGCTCTTTAGTCACTCACACACACACACACACACACACACACACACACACACACAACCATGCATCCTGTGCAGGACCTAATATCTCTTTACAAAATCTCTCTTCTGCTTAAGCCAGCCAGCATGGATTCTACTGCAATTAAGAACATTAAATAATACATGTACTACCTTGCCTCTGGAGGTTTTTATAGTATCACTCCTTGGTCTCATTCCCTGGGGATCTTAGTCTCCCTAATGAAATCAGGGATCCCATTTCAGCTATAGTACTCTCAGCATAAATATAAGAGAAGCTACGGCTCTCTTCAAAGATGTTGGCACGCCCCATTGTGATATTTCTTAGTGGTTTGGTAAAGAAAGCATCTTCTAGTCTGCCTTAGGGAATATAGTTAATGGATGGGTGAGCAGGTTGCATATGAGAAATCCATGTCTTATCCACCTAATTTTTTGATTCTTTACATTATATCAAATTCTTTTGGCATCTTACTTTCATTCCTGTGGGCCATTATTGAGTACAGATTTGAATAAACCATCTAAAAAAATATTAGAAATCTCAGATACTTGAGCTATCTTGTTGAATTAAACATCTTTGATAAATGCACCCATATTCATAAATTCAGCCTGATCTAAACTTTATGTTTTCCCAGAACGAAAAGTCAGCTTAGATACTGAGTCACCAAAATGAATGACACTTGTCCCCTACAGTCACCAATATTGGTTCTCAAAGTATTCTCCAAGAAGCTCTACATTTTCAGAGCCTCTCTAAAAGCAAAGAATAGCAAGCTCTGGATATCACAGTCCACTTCAATCAGAGAAGCTTCAAATTCAACTTAGAGTCTGCCAGGTAAGCTTTTGTTTGGAAGGGATCGAAAGCTTAAAAAAAATTTTTTTTAAGGTTGGAAAACAGTAAAGAACATCTTTGAAGTCCACCTGGACAACTCCATGGCTTTTCTAATTACTATGGTCTGGTTTGATGTCCCTCATTGGAATTCTAAGGGGAACCTCCAGAAATGTTGTTTATTTTAGGGTTGCTTTCCCCAAAATCCACTAGGTTCGTTGGGAAGCCATGTCTTTGCATTCCGTGAGGGTACCATGACATATATGAGTCTTGGTAAAAGGCACAAGCTAGCAAGCCCCAACAGTAGGCAAATAGCGTGGAACAGCCTCTCCAAGGTCATATCAGGACCTACACAGCATTCTCCATGTGCCTGGATACTGGACAGGAGGCTTCCCAAAAAGAAAGGAAAGGAGGGAGGAAGGGGAAAAAGGGAAGAGAGAGAGAGAGAGAGAGAGAGAGAGAGAGAGAGAGAGAGAGAGAGAGAGAGAGAGAGAGAGAGAAGGAAGGAAGGAAGGAAGGAAGGAAGGAAGGAAGGAAGGAAGGAAGGAAGGAAGGAAGGAAGGAAGGATGGAAGAAAGAGTCAGTGGATGGTCAGGAGTACCAAAGAACATCCACAATGTGCCCAGTCTGCTAGACTCTTGAGAATTCAAGAAAAGAGAACATAACGTCTCTTCATTCACTCGTTTCTTTATTTATTGAGTACCTATTGTGTACAGGCATAGCTTAAAAGGGACACAAATGCAGCTCTGAAAAATCACTGCGTGGCGAACCAAGGATTCTCCCCACTTCACTTCCAAGAGGGTCTGTGTAATCTGGCCTTGAATGGAATGGGTTAATGAAGACTTCGTTGATTCTGTGTTAAAACCCAGTCATTGACAACGTCCATCTTCTAAAATCACCAGGGAGTGGGAAATGGGTTAATATTCCCTCAGGAATCCCACCTGTAAAAGTTGTCTGAGTCTTTAACTAAATCCTCTTCGCTGAGGATATAATGCAACATCATTACACTGGCCTGTGACAAGCATTTCCCTGCAAACGTACCAGCCCTGCTTAATCTGCCTTCAGTCTGCCGGGGACTCGGGTTCTGCCTTCTTAAGTGGGCTCAACTGTATTACAGGCTTCTGTGGTGACGTGGGGCTGCAGTGAAGCTCCATTTTACGTTCTTAAATATTCATAAGGAGCTTTGCAACATTAATATCTTAGATGGCTTACAAGAACACTTAAATACTGGATCTTCACTCCCCTCCCTTCTCCCCAAAAGTCCCAGCCTGTTCTAATTTGTGTAATGCATTGGGCCATTTTAATAATTGTCCAGGGATTTATCTGGTGGTTCTGCTGCCCCGTCACACAGGGTGTAATTATGGCCTAAGCATCTCTTATCACGCAGTAATCCTGCTTGTTTCACCAGCAGGAAAGCCAAGATTGGAAAGAGCGAATGCAGGACAGGGCTAATGCACTGGAATTAAGTTATGGGCCTCAGCCATTTCCCTGAACCTCCTCGCTCCTCCTCCAGCTTTGCTGCTGCTGAATGGGGAATGAGCTGCTGTTGCGGTGTCTGGAGGATGTTTTTAATTAAAGAGAGTGTTTTATCAAAAGGAGCAGATTCAAGAATGGGAGACCAGGGCCATCAATGAGGACCCAAACAATAAACTTTTGGCACACACTGCTCAGAGACGAGAGGCTTAGAGACGTGTCCTAAAGTGGCATGAAACTCTGTTGTCATGGTTTTGCATAAAAGCAAAATGGAATAGAAGCTGCCAGATATAACTGGGGAAAGAGGGGCTCTACATACCTTAGAACTCACCAACATTTTCTGATCTGATTCAAACACCAGGGACTCAGGAGACAGTAAAATTAAACTGCTCTAAAGTTGGACCCTTCTAAAGAGATTCAGACACCGTGGGCTAGAGGGGGACATGCATGGCCTGATTTTGCCTTGAGTCAGGTAAGTCCACATCACTCATATTGCCTGATCACCTCTTGCCTCCAGCCCTAAGCTCAAGGCAAGAAAGAAAGAGAGATGAAGTTGGAATAGCGAGACGTACAGAATCCATATTCATGCACAGAAAACCTGAGCAGCAGCGTGCTGGGCCAGACTCGTGAGGCTTTGAGAACCGACTCTGAATAATTCCAATAGGAAGATAAGCCAGACACATTTAAGAGTACTAACCCCCTCAGGGGTGAACATATACACACATGCAGATTAATACAAAGCTGATTAAGAATATCTGTGCTCCACGAATAAGCCCATTGTCAACAGCTCCCATCCTTTTGAGGCAATGCTTCTATAGTTCTAATTCAAGTTCAAACGTCTGAAGCTGGCAAAGTTGCGCGCTGGCGTGGAGCCATGGATAAGCCTAAGCCTCATCCTTCTCGTCCCCCTGTGCTTCCACCCCTTCCCTCATCCATGCCTCCCCACATGGCCTTTCCCTGGCTAGCAGTCCTCGCAGCCGAGGCAATCAAGTCAACCCCATTTGATTTCCTGGGCAGGTGAAGGCTTCCAGGTTCCTGGGGTTCTTTCCTCAAAAGCACTAGTCAGAGAAAGCTTCACAGCAGAGGTGAGATTTGAGCTGGACTAGGCTGGGCTAATGAGGAGCGGTCCAAAAGCGAGAAATGCTCTAGTGTGATTACAAGCACCCCTCCGTTTATGGTATTGTGCTTCACTTCATTGTGCTTTACAGATAATCGCGTTTCCATCAACAAGGAGTCACAGCCCTGCGCCAGTGAAAAGATTACGACTTGCTGAAGCCTCAAATGATAGTTAGCATTATTTAGCAATAAAGTAGTTCTAAATTAAGGTGTATACAGTGTGTGTGTAGACATCATGCTATTGCACACTTAATAGAATTTTTATATGCATTGGGAAACCCAAAATTTGTGTGACTTGCTTTATTGTGATATTCACTTTATTGTGGTCTGCAACTGAAGGGCAATATCTCTGAGGTCTGCCTGTACTTGGTTTGCCTGTTGGGGAAAATATTTACCAGGAAATTATAGGAGATTTGGCTGGAAAGAAAGACTAAGGCCAGAACCTCACACTTAGATGAGAGGATTGCTGGCTTTAGAAACCAAAACTCTGAAATCACCTTGTACCTTTTGTCCAAAAGAGATGAAGTAGTGAAGAAAACTGACTAGTCTATCTGGTTTTGCTTCCACCATCTGTCTTCTATCTTCTTTCTAGGAGACATCGTTTGAACACCAAGGAATAATAGTCACTCCACTCCATCTTAAGCTGTTCAACTACCCACACCCATGAATAAGAAGCTTTCTCTACCTGAAGCATTAATTATCATGCATTACTTTTACTCACTCACGTTCCCCCTTGGAAGCTCCGAAGGGCACAGAAACACATCCCTAATAGAGGAAAATGCAGGTATCTCTTCTCCCATCACACCTCACCTCCACACGATGATCCCTCCACAGTTGTATCCGTCCCCCACTGGGCTTGTTGACATAATGAAGTCTTCCAGAACACTGGCTCTATTAGACCAGGACAGAAGGGGGTGGAGGCAGAGCCTTCCCAAGGAGTCTAGTAGTAAAAACCATGTGGTGTTTAGAAGCCACAAGTCCTAACTCCACCAATACCTGCATGATCGTGGACAAATGGGTCTTGGCAATCTCCCAGGTGCCTTTGTGATCTAAGACCTCATGTATTTCTTTCTGCAGCAAAAGCACTTTGTTGGAACAAGGTGTCACCTGGTAGACAAATTCCCCACACGGATTACAAAGATGGCTTTAGGACCAAGGCCCCATTAACATTTAATTAATAACAGCATTCATCTCCATCTAATTCGTGTAAGACTCTGAATTAGAGGAGAAGGCCAACTGCTCCCACAACTGGCTCCTGCAGGCTCCTTGATATCCAAGCACCAGGATCACGGACTTTCCTTGTCAGAACATGATTTACAGCACGCGGAACAGTTACATAAATTTCCATAAACATTCACAAATGCCATACACATCAAATTCCACGAGCATGAGAGAGGGGAGGTGGGGAGGGGATACTAGGGATCGTGGGCAATGAGGCAGCTCCCCCAACTTTAGAGCATTAAAGCTAAATCTGACTAATCATGAGCGATTCTTCCTCCACTGAGCACCTGAGCGCTAATTACATGCCTGGTTAATCCAGTAATGTACACACATTGCTTCCTCCACTTCAAAAGATTAATGAGGGGAAGAAGAAGGTTGTTACAAACCTGTTTGTGGGGTTGTTCTTTACACCTCCCGTAACGATGGCCCACAATGATCCAAACCACTTGTCATGTGCCATACCCACCACTTCACAGGGTACATAACTATCATTTCACACGTGGCACCTCTCCCCAAGCAGCCAAGCATGTGGGGCACAGTCAATCATGGGGTTGTGAGCATGGGAGGGAGACTGGGGCAAAGGTGCCATTCTCAGTGGAACTTTCACCAGAAATTGCTTCACGGTGTTCTGCCATCAAATCTTCAATAGTAACTGTTTCCAAATGGCCATCATGGGGTGTTAGTTTCCAGTGCTTTCTAGATCATTGAAAGCTTTCTTGTCTTCTCATACTTCCTTCTACATGCTGCTTGGGTCTGCCTTGTAGGGATTGAACTTGGCGTGCATTCCAGAGTCAGAGCTGCAGCTGAGGGCAGTAGCCTGAAATTCTCAGGCCTCCTGGGACCAAGGTAGGGCAGAGACTCAAGATAACAGGAAGAAGTTGTGCCACATGGAGTAAGGGGGAAATCTAGGAGTCTCCTAGACATCTAAACAACCTACCCCGGACACCCTGCTGCCATCATTAGGACAGAACTTAAGAGAAGGCTCCTCCTTCTAGCCCATACACCACAAGTTGCCCCTCTTTTTCCCCAACAAAAAATTGTATTGGTGTTTATACCCTTGCTCCATCCTTTTGAAAATGCTTGTAGAGGGATGGAGAGCATATCATGTCATTTACCCCGGGCCTGGTCCTCGAGAAATGTCCCTGTCTCTTGCCCTCATGCCCCTTCAGGATGGCCCTCAATTCTGGCCTCTTTAGGTGTAATCTGCTCACCCCAGGCTTGGCTGGGTATCCCTGTAATGGAATGAGCCCTAGCAGCAGACTGCTCTGCCTATGTTCAGCTTAACAAGCATTTATTGAGCGTCTACCATGGAGATACCATTTACTGAGCACGCCAGGGATACTAAGGCAAAATAGACTGGTTCTTGCTTTCAAGAAGCTTTCAGTCAAGCAGGGAGTGAAACAAACGGATCCTTACTTCCACTGATCATGTACATCCATGTACGGACCCAAAGGGAGTACAGAGAAGGGATCATTAACTGCTGGGTGACGGATGCCTAACACTTCTCCAGCAGAGAGGAGATCTGAAGGAAGACCAGGGGGTTGCTAGACAGATGGGGCAGAAATGGGGCAGCAGGAGGGACCAGGGAACAGCATGTGCAAATGCATGGAGATTTGGAAGTGGCCAAAACAACTTGGGTGTGATTCTCTTTTCCAACCTCTCCCCTCCTCCCCTCTCCTCTTTTCTCTCTCCCACCTCCCTTCTTCTCCCTCTCCACCTAGTTTCCAAGGGATCATTGCCAGAGGCGCATGGCCAGTGCTAATCCTTAGGGGACTGACCTCAGGGCTAAACATCAGCCCCTGTCCACCCCATGGCATAGAAGACAGCCAGTCTGTGGCTCCTCCATTTCCTCATCTGACATTTCTCCCTGTCTCTCAGGAGTACTTGTCACCAAACTGACCACCTACTCTGGCCTGACTGGTAAACCAGGGACCTGCAGGGCAGTTTGACATCTTAAAAGAAAGAGCATGTGATGCTCAACAAAATGAATATATCTCCAATGGTAGAATTTCAGACATTAAGAACAGACTTTCCTGAGAGCTCTTTTAGAGGATGGGACACCTTCTTAACTGCTCTTCAAATAATAACGGGGAGGCTGGACCAACTCAGGTAGTGTGAATTGGGCAGACATTTTTAGAGCACCTCATTACATCCAAAGATCTCAAGACCTTTAAAGAGCAAATTCCTCTCAAGATGAAAAACGGGAGCTCTGGGGTCTAGGATCTCTTGCCTTCAGATTCCATCCACCATTGGTCATGAGCCAGCAGTGGTCAAGAGGCAGGTCAGGATTCCTGATCCGGTTTAAAGCCAGGAGGCTGGTTCATTCCCCATGAAGGGAATTGGAAGTTGTGGAGGGCCAGCCATAGCTATTCACCACGCCTCTGTTTCACACTGTTTCTGGGCCAATGAATTGCCCGATTCTACCGCCTCTACTCTCCCTCTCCCCAAACCTTGGTCTCTTTCAGTTTTAAAAAGGGACCCAGGGATAGCCCTGGAAAAGGTCCTCCATCTCCAGCTGTGGAATCACCCAGTGATTTGGGGGATCCCCACTTGTCGACAAGGTATGGCCAGAGCCCCTGGAACAGACCGGCAGTGAGGTCACATTTCATCAGTCTGCACCCTCCCCAAAGCTGTCCCGCCCCTGTCAGGCCAGGTAATTAACAGAGCTGATCTTGCCCATCTCCACTTCCCAGAATATCGGAAGCTCTCCGCACAAACCGCCTTCATGGGGTTCCACCACAGTTGCCCATTGACAACCAAGACTTCGGCCATCACGTGGTCTTCTGAAAAAAGGCAAGTCATCCCAGCGACTGCCTTGATTACATCATGTGTTGTCGCCCAGCGAGGCTTTTACACAGGCTCACAAAACAACTTGGTCTGCAGCCGGCCCTGGCTGCTGCTGGGCGGCCCCACAGCCACCCGGTCGTAGATCATGTTTGTAAGCCTATGGAGTTCATTATCTCCCTAATGCTGCTTCTCTTGTAGGTCATTAGAAAGAAACTTGACCTGACCTGTGAACTCCGAAATTGATTGTTGCCTTGAAATGGTCAACAGCCCATTTTCTAATCGATGCGCGGAATAATTTTATACATACTTAAATTATATATTAACTTTAATGCTTGTTAAATTTATCTACCACTTTCCTCCTGTGCTTCTTTTACATTCGCTCAAACTTAGGAGGGTGTATTTACCATTGGGTGGGAGAAAAAGAGGGGGAGGATATGGGGGGGCACCAAGACCAAGTGAAGGAGGAAAGAGAAGCCCCAGAGGCCGGGCAGGGCTAGGTCCTAAGGCTGGGTGTGGGGAGGAAAGTCCAGGGGCATCTGGAAATGTATATATATGGGCACGAGTATGCATTTGTATAGTGTGAATGTTGGGGGGGGGTTGAGTGATGTATTTGTGTGTACAAGTATGCGCATATCTGGGAATATATACATGTATGTATGTGTATGTGGGTATGTCTAAGAACAGGTGGGTAGAGATATGAGAATGATGTGTATGTGTGTTTATGCCAGAGTGCATGTGTACCTAGGAATACACGTGTGTCTGTGGGTGTGTATGAGAGAGACAGTGTGTAAAGACATGAGAATGATGTGTGTGTATAAGACTGGGTATATCTGGGAAAATAAATGTGTGAGTGTGTGTGTTTTCTCTTCCACGCACTCTCCCCCTACTTGTTGTCCAGCCACCTTGCCTAACCACCCCCCTGTCCTGAGAATTAGAAAGACCTTCTTCCCCAATGCACATTAAGGAGCTATCAAGGCGGGGGGGGGGGGGTTGAGCTGAAAAGGGCAAACTCAGGCTATTATGATTATCCTGAGTGTGGCTTGAAATTTCTAGTATAGGGGTCCCCAAAGTGCTAAGCTGTCTGCAAAGAAGGCCAGAACTGCTAATGGTCTCTAAAGCAGAGGTTCTTAACCTACTGTTCATCAATCTTGAGACCTCTGTGAATCAATGAATCCCTTAAAATTGAAGAAAGTACATGTGAGTGTGTGAGTGTGTGTGTGTGTGTGTGTGTGTGTGTGTCCAGGGAGAGGCTTTGTCACATTCATTAGACTTTCAAAAGGTTTATGACTATGGAAGAAAGAGCCACTGCAGATCACATGACACCAATGCTTTCGTAGGCCCAAGATTGCTCTCAGTTGTCCTGCATCTAACACTTTCACAAGCAGCTCCAGTACCACTGCACTAGCTTCCATGTGGGGCAAGACTCCCCGTGAGTGTCTAACGACCAGCCAAGAATGCCCGAGAGAGAGCCTCTCCTACCCAGAGCTGAGCAACACGCCAACAGCCTCTCAATTGGCTCCTCTCAAGGTCGGAATCCAAATCAGGGTGCTAATGCCATCCTTCCTGACCCCAACCTTCCAGAGTTTAGTCACTCTGAAGATTTACATTCTCTTCCTGCCCCCGTGGGTGGGGTATACACAGATAGAAGCCAACCTTCTAGAAACACTCTAAAATATTCATACCCTTCCTTTCAGTTCTTTTACTTCTAAGTATCTCTCCGAAGGAAATAGTCAAACTGCAAACAAAGGTTTGTGCACAGAGATGTTCCTCAGATTATTGACGCCAAAGCAAATCGCTGGAAACAAACTACCGTCCAGCACTAGGGCAAGAGCTAAATAAATGCAGTGACTCCACAGGAAGGACTGCCCTCCCGCAATTAAAAAGCATGTTTCCATTTACGAACCATATAATTAAATTAACCACCAACAATTTTAATGAACCTCTGTTTTGTAAGTATATTTAACAGAGGTTTTAATAACATGAAAAAATGCCTGCATTACAATTATATAGTAAAAGCATTATATGGTGGGATTTCACTTTTTTTTTTAATGCATAGAGAAAACAATAGAAGAAAAAGCTTCCAAACAGTAATAATGATTTTCTGGTCTTTTCATACATTTCTGTACTTTCTAAGTTTCTGTGATCAGCACACATTAATTCAATGTTTTTTAAAGTTAAGTTTAAAATTTTTTTTCTGCTTTCCAATCCATCCACCACAAGTTCTTCCTAATTGCAGACCCCAAACTCAATGGACTCCAAATTCCTGTTTCTTGAGAGCAGTACAACTAATCTATATAATGTCTCACCCAGATTCGCAGTCCCTCTTATTTGGAAATAGAATCAAAGCAGTACTTACCTCTTCTATTCCTTCACATTTCCACATTCTTCATTAACTTCCAGAATCCTTCCTCTGGCAATCTGTTTTAACTTATTTTTCCTTTCTTTGTTTATTCACAATAGCCTAATCCCTCATTTACAAATAAATGTCCAATTTAGATGAAAGCCTGTGACCTGGGTTGTTTTTTCCAGGTGAAAATGAGAAGGGGGTTGGGCAGGGAAGGGGAAAAAAAAAACAAGGAAGTGGGTGAGAAAGAAGACCAGCTTTACTCATGTAGGTTGCTACCTGCTTTCCCGGGAAGATCAAGGTCATCTCATATGTCCTGCCTTGACTTTCTTCCCTCTGCCTCAGACACTCTGCATCATTATCATCCATCCTTTCATTCTCCCTCATGTCTCAAAGGAAGACGTATTCTTTTATTTTGCCAAGGTGCACCCCTCCACCTGGGCTATTGATCTCATCCCTTCCCATCTCTTCCAGACCATTGCTAGATCAATCATCTCCAGGCTCTTCAGGATATGTAATCGCCCCTCCCTAGAGGCTCGTTCCCCTTCTGCAGAGTCAGACGGCATGGATTTGAGTCCCTGCTCTGCTACTTAGGGGCTGGGCAGGCTACATATCCTCTCTGTGCCTCCATTTCCATGTCTGAGCATTGGAATAATATTAGCACCTACTTCATACACTTATTAGAATGAAATGAGATACTCCCTATAAAACACTAAGAATAGGGGTGTCACAGGGAGAATGGTAGCTGCTTTCATTATTTTTATGGTCCTAACGCATGCTCAAGAGGCTCCTGTTTTGGCAGATGCCTTTCCCAGCATCCTTCTCCATCATTCTAACGTTCTGAATCACTCCTTCCTGTCAGGAATTTATCAGTGCCTGGAGCTTCTATCAGATCTCAATACCTTGTCATCCGGTGCCGCCTCCCCCACTAATAAAACATCTCTTACTGGAATTGCCATTGGCACCCTCGAATCCCCAGGACTTTCCTCAGTCTTCACTCTACTCAGCCCCCTCAGGATTCAACCCCGCCCTCTGCTCCCCACTTTGGTCTCCTTGGCCTCCTACCACTGTACAACCTTTGCTTCCCGCGGACCTCTCAGAACACTTCTTTCAGCTTGCTCTACCAGCTCCTCCTGGTCTGTTCACTCTTTAGATGGAAGCTCCTCCAAGGTTCTGAAGCAAGTCCCTTCTCTTCTGTCTAATCTACTTCCCCTGAGTGGTCCTGGCGGCCCCTCCACTTCAGTCATCACCTACACATTGATCGCTCCCATAGAAGAAAGTTTTAAAGCGGACAAAAAGAGAGTGGGACTGAATAGCTGTTGGAAAGGCGACAAACAGTATCTGCCAGAGGTAAAAAAGGAGATGGGAGGGGAAAGAGAAGAGAGGACCCAAGGTCAGCTTGACTTATAGATGGAGATAGTGGTCAATATGGGTTCATTTCTGGGGTTTGAAATAGTTTTCCACACCACAACTGCTCCTCTATACTAACTGGGTTATCATCTGAGAGTCTTCGCGTTAGCTTAAGAATTTGAGGGGTTTTTTTCTTAATGTAGCTAACACGTGTGGCTCCATGGTACAGTGGAAGAAAAGTAGGCAAAGGATTCAGGAGACCAGTTCAAACTCCAATTCTGCCACCAACTGTGATGTATGTTCTTTCTCTCGTTAGCTCTTCATGGGTAAAAACAGGTAATAATGTCAACCATGGAGGGTGGTGGGAATATTGTGGACAATGGTTCATTTTCCCTCTCTTTTCCTCATTTTGGTCTCAGTTTCTTTATCTGTGAAATGGGGGTGACAGCATAGATGATTTATAAGCTCCTTTGAGCAACTGTCCTTTGAGAGGATTTGGCCTTAGTCATCTGCCTTACTTAGGAAATGACTTCTGATGCGAGTTTACAGGTCAAAAACTAACACTCTTCTTCTCAGACAGATGACTCAGAAGCAGCTGAGCCCACCAGAGGGAGAACTTGCTTCTTCATTGCCACACTGGAAGATGCAGCTTTAGATCTGTGGAAATAGTGGCTTGCTAACATTTCATTCCAGAAAGCCAATCTCCCCTCCTATTTGGAAGACCACCACCCCCTCCGGGCATACAGTAGGCTCGTTCCATTCCTTGTTTCTTTCCCCAATAACAAAAGTTTGATGGGCACCTGGGAGAGTCCTGAATTTTCCAGCTGGGCAGGAGAGGTGGCAGAGAGAGTTTAAACAAACTTCCTGAGTCCCTTGCTTAATTTTCTTGCCACCTCACCAGGAAAGAAACGTGTGAGTAATGCCTGTTGCTCAAGCAACCCCAAAAGTGCGGCACCCAGAAATCAGCCAGATCCATGGAGGCCCCCAGACCAGAAGCCTAGGGTAATAGTAGTTCATATTTACTGGGCACTGTTCTAGGAGCTTATGTGCATGACCTCGTTTAATCTTCATAATAGTCTTCAAAGGCAATTACAATTATCAATCCCACTTTGGGGATGAACATACTAAGATACAGAAAGATTACTTGTCCCAAATCACACATAAAACAAATGGCAGAGATTGGGTACAAAGCCAGGCTGTCACAGTTTCAGAGCCCATGCCTTAACCACTTAGCAATCCTATATCCTTCACTTTCACAGGACCAGCCAGGCCCACAGAAGTGGCATAGAACGCTTAAAGGCTCCATCCAATCCACTGGCCACACATCAGATGCCCATTGTGATGGTGAATTTTGTGTCAGTTTGACTGGGCCACCAGATGCTTAGATATTTGGTCAAACATTATTCTGGGTGCATCTGTGAGGATGTTTCTGGGGTAGACTGGCATTTGAATTCACAGACTGAGTAAAGCAGATTGCCCTCCCTAATGTGGGTGAGCCCCATCTAATCAATGGAAGACATGAATAGAACAAAAGAGCTAAGAAGGAACTCTGCTGCCTCACTGCGTGAGCTAGAACATTGTTTTCTTTCTGGAACTCAGATTGAAACCTCCGCTCTTCTTGGGTCTTGAACCTGCCGATTTTGGGACTAGAACTTACACCTTTGGCTCCTCTGCTTCTCAGGCCCTGGGACTCAAACTGGAAATGCAATATGAGTTCTCCTACGTCTGCAGCTTGCCAACTGCATATCTTGGGACTTGTCAGCCTCGATAATCACGTGAGCCAATTCCAGATAATAAATTCTCTCTCTAACTCTCTGTCTCTCTCTCTGTCTCTCTCTCTGTCTCTCTGTCTCTCTCTCTCTTCATATATATGTGTATATATATATTATATATAATAAGATATATATCTTATTATATATAATATATATATATATATATATATAAATCCTGTTGGTTCTGTTTTCTCTGGAGAACCCTGACTAATACATCCACACCAGCTCAGGTTTCCTGGTTTATGGTTTTACCTTTCTGGTAATGCTCAGAGAAGATTCTAGCCAGAGCCACCCAGGAAATGAGCATTGGAGCCTCAGGACAGGGTGGCCATGGCCACTGGCCACAGAAGGGTGATGAGAAATAGAGAAGGACACCAAGAAGAATTGCCTGGGGTACAGGGGGAAAGAAGATAATGGGGTTAACCATGGGGAACAAGAGAGGGTGCACTTAGCCCGACAAGCTGAGGAACCCACGGTGAGCAGACCTGGTGGCTGGGAAGAGGGGATGGGAGGGTCCCCCCATCCTACTGCCTCCTGTAAAAGACGTCACTTTCTGCCCAGACGCACTGTGCCCCCAGCACGCTGTGCCTCTTGACTCCCTCACCGGCACAGGAAATTCTCAGGAAGAAGCCTGTCTTCAACTCACATCCTTAACACCTGGCCTAAGTGGATACCCAACAGTCACGAAACAGGGTGTCTTTGGGTCAGATGCCCAAATGAGCAAGTCATTCAGCTTACTGTGTGAGGCAGTTCTGCCTAAACGAGGATGAATGAAGGTGAGAGGTGGGAAATGGTTCGGGACAGCAGCAGCTGGAAACCTTGCAAGACAGTAGAACATCATGGGAGAACAGTGCTCTGCGGCCAGGCTGCCAGATTCAGAATCCAACTGCATCTCTGACTAGCTGTGTGACCTCAGGTCAGTTTCTTAACATCTCTGTTCCTCCATTTCCTGCTCTGCAAAATGAGGGTGACAATAGCATTCACCTCAGAGGGCTGTTAGGAGGATTACATGAATTAGCAAGTAAAGTGCGAAGGACCCTGCGTGGCACTCAGTAAGCTCTAAATGTGTTTGCTCATCATCACCATCATCAATCATCATTGTGCACAAGTGGTCCATCAAGGTGGCTCATATTAGTTTTGTAACTAATCCAAGCTGTGTGGGTTCTTTTTAAGGTTGGACCCTGGGGGCTCAATCTCTCACAGAGGCCACGGATCTATCACCTGATTCTGACACTCAAAGAAGAGATTAGACCAAAATGAAAACTATAACCACCGCATATTTCCAGGATTCTCAGACGTTCCAAAATAAAGCTCCAGGTATCAAGAACCTGAGAAGAGAGACACTACATCACCAAAAACATTCAGCTTCGTTCAAGGGAGGTGGGGGCATTATCTGTTTGTTTTTACAAATATTAAACTTTTCAATATTTTTCTAATAGTGATGGCTTCATCAGAAAGCTGGAATTGGATGCCCAGATGATTATGAGACAGGCGCTGGCTTAATCTTCTCAATGTTTTTATTTTTGAGAATAAAGAGGCATTTGGCACTTATCTAAAATTACTACAGTGGAGAAGGAAAAAAGCCCTGGCAGGTACGTGGCTGTGATCTGCATATGTACATGCTTTGGAGTTCATCTTGGGATCCCAGAATCAAGGCATCAGAACTGGAAGGAGCCCCACTGTCCCCCTCTTCCAACCCCTTCCTCTTACACATGGGGAAACTGAGGTCCAGAAGAAGGGTGGTAATTACCCAGGATCACTCAGCTAGTTAGTGACAGGCTAAATACTGTGTTTCCCCGAAAATAAGACCTAACCGGAAAATAAGCCTTAGCATGATTTCTCAGGATGACATCCTCTGAACATAAGCCCTAATGCATCTTTTGGAGCAAAAGTTAATATAAGACCCAGTCTTATTTTGGGGGAAACACGGTAATGCTTTCTGTGCCGAAAGCTGAGAAATAAAACTGTTGGACAGAGAGAGGATCCACTTCTTATTTTTACTACTAGATGCCCTCCACCTTCCCCGTCTGGACACAAATGTTCCCCCACCCTTCACTCTGAGCCCTTCAATGATTTGGCTCTGTCCAACCTCCTTTTCCCGTCTTAGCCTTCCATGCAGCCAAGCTAATCTCCTCCTTTCTTCCTGCATCCGACCCCATTCGCAGCTCCCCCATTCTCTGGAATGTCTTCCTCAACCCACCACGCTGATGCAAATTATTCCTTCCCTTCAAAGCCAAGTGGGTGGCAACTACTTTGAAGTTTCTACTGACCACAACCAGCCACTTGAGCGCCATGGAAACCCTGAACTCATAGAGCAAGTTCAATCTGCAGACCCAAGGCTGAGAGGCATGGAGAGAAGGAGCCAAGGGGGGTCCAACAACCCCACCCCTAGCTGCCACCCAGCTCGGTTTCAGGACCTCAGGCAAATAATTTCCCTCCCCAAGCCTCAGCTTCCTCTGCTGTAAAAACACTTAGTTTGTATAGTTGATTGAAAATTAAATAAAATTACCCATCATAGCACTGTAAGTACTCAGGTAATATAACTCAGGTTATATTTTAAGATACATTATTTAGTTCACCAATATATAGCACACTCTTTTCTCCTGTAGTTGGTTCCTATGCATGTTGCTTTTGTCAGCACTAGATTGTAAGGAAATACAATTAAACTCCATGAGAGCAGAAATTTTGTCCCTTTTTTTCCCTAAACTACCCCCCCCAGTGGTTCCCACAATGCCTGGCACTTAATAGACACTGAGTAAATATCTGTTGAATAAATGAACAACATTTTCTTTTATCTCCGAAAGAGTTTAGGTTCACAACAATAATAATAAGGCTTATATTTGTATAGTTATTGGCATTTTTCAATGCGTTTTCACATGTAAAAATGTATTTGATATTCAGACAACCCAGTGAAGGAGGAAGATCCAGTATTATTATCTGTCCCCGTTTCATCAGTGAGGAAACTCAGGTGCAGAAGACATTGGGTTTTCAAGGTGACAGACTTAGGAAGGGGTGACACATAGACTGACACTCATTTCACAAATCCAGATTGAGTCCACTTCCAGTCTGCCACATCGAAGAAATGCTCATGGAAGGACTGATTAATTTGGATTCTGATTTTGATCAACTTGGTGAAGCATTTGATGACTGTGTGAAGAGATCCCTGGCTTCCAAAAGAACGACACCTCTGACACTGGTGGCCGGATAAAGGGAGGCCCAGGCAGGGAAGCTCAGGCATTGGGAGGGAAGTAAATTAGAGAAACTCTTCTTTCAGCAAGACAAATTTGTGCAGGGAAACCATGCTTGGCTGGGGAAGCCAATTGGAAAAGAATGATAGAGGGCCGGCTCCAGAGGTTCATCAAAGTCATTTGTTGCAGGTAAGCTCATTTTTCACAGGCCAAGGGGATATTTACCTGGAGTACACCTTTAAGGAGTAGCCGACAGATTGAACGGTACAATGCTTTATTATATTTCACACCCCGGTGATTCAATATGATGGAGGCAGAAGGAGCGGGGGGGATGGAGGCAGAAGTAGCAGGAGGGAGAGCAAAGGAGAAAGGCAGAAGAAAGAGATATTAAAATGTCCAGCAATGGGTGTCCTCCTTCTCGAGTGCCTGGGGCAAACTCCAGCTGCAGTGGAAGGCACCGGAAGACACACAAACAGCCATGCCTTGTGGATGATACTGACCAGGGAGTGGTATCTGACATAGGTTAACCTCACCCCTTCCTTCTAGCCACTCCTTTCTTTCCCATGGTTCCTACTCACCCCTCCACCACTTTTAGAAATGTTTTCACACAATTCGTAGGAACGTGCAGACCTGCGTTCTAGTCCTGGTTCTACCACTGTTTTAGTTGGGCGAGCGAAGGCAACGTCTTTGACCTCTGGGCTCCAGTTTCCTTATCTGTAAAAGAATGCATTCCCTCGTGGTCTCCAGGCTCCTCTCCAGCCCTTACATTCTGTGACTCCAAGTCAGCCCCAGGATTTACTTCTGTCTGGAAACAGCTGGCTTCTTTGGCGGCCCTTCACATCCCAGTCAGCCGTGGAGAAGTCTACTGCAATCATCATCAGAAAGACCATCCTCAGCCTGGATGAGGCCTCTGCCCTGGGATCCAAAGGAAGGCATGGTTATCTCCTTGACAACCAGCAACTTTAATAACTCTCAGTCGTTCTCTCATACAGAAATTCGTCTCAATCTTCGGGGAAACTTTATTTTTAGCTCTTTTCATCATTTACAAAGTGTCATCACTTGAGTGTACGTAGGTCTTTGTGCAACACAAGGATTGGGTTTCTGTTGTCCTCACATCTTCAAAGTCTCTCTGGAGTCCTTCCCACCGGTTTTAATCTTCTCATTCAAGATGTCACCATCACTTGCATACCCCTTTCTTCTCCCCTTATCCTTTCAGAAACCCCTGCTAAGTGCCTTTTCCCTTCACTCAAATAAACCTGGCCCACAGTCTCTGCTGGAAGGTGCACTCTTTTGCCCTTATCCATTCCTCATCTTGCTGCCTAGAAAATACATCTGATAGGTGGAGCTCTGATGGCCATCTTGTGAGGGGGCCACCTTGAGGATATAAGTAATGAGCTAAAGATGGTGGGCCAGAAATCAGAAAGATGCTGGGTCCCTACTAACTGGGAGGCAGAACCATCATCCCAGCCTGACACGGCCACCTCTGGACTTCTTCCAGATGAGAGAAAAATAAACTCCCCTCACTTATGCCTCAGTCTCTTGGGTTTTCTGTCATGTGCAGCTGAGCCCGATTCTTAAAGGATGCAATAGACTTTTCTAAGTGTCTCATACTACAATCTCCATTCCACAACTCTGGGGCTTAGCACATAACAGGGAGCAGGTGAATATTTGAGGAAGGAGGGAGTAGAGGTGGTTAATTTCCCTCCTCTAGTTTCTTCTCCCTCTTCCCGTGTTCCTGGCCCTGGGTGGAAAACACTGGATGCTGAGCAGGAGTGTCTCCTGGGCTAGGCAACCACCACAGCGTGGGACGTAGCAGCGGCCCCTTTGTGGTGTCCCTCAACCCCTCCCTTTCACTGTACTTTCTCCTCCATCAATGTTATTTGGGACTAGAAACTTTTCCCTTTGTGTTAGAGTGTTGAGGAGACATGCTAAGGAATAATTGTGAACTTGACATTACGTTATCAGCAACTTGGAAGTCACTTAGCAAGGCCCAAGCGACAAGCAGTTCGGATGGAAAGGAAGAGCTCAGAAGCAACAAACCAGATGGAGAATAATCCAAGGAGAACCAGGCTGCCTCGGGACCAGGCAGGGCATCGGGGTCTGGACACCCTGGGGGACGAGGCCTGGAGAGTGAGGTCACAGCAATTCAACCCAGTCCCATAAGCAGTACTGAGTTTTCCTACTGACAAAGAAAGTACACTGAGTGGACCCTGCTCCACCAGGAGCTCACAGTCTAAATATTTGTCTTTGCAAATATCTAGAACACAATATAAATTTCAGTGTCCACAAAGATGAATAAATCAAGGTCTACAAGAACAAAAAAATGAATTCTGCTTGAGGGCGAGAAGAAGGCCTCCCAAGGGAAGTGGCCTTGGGACAAGCCTGGCAGGCCTAGAAGACCTCTGGCAGGCAAGGACATGTGTGCTGGAAACTATGGGGGACGACACAGGCAATGGAAGCAGCAGGGCCAGGGCAGAGATGTGCCAAGAGGAGAGGTTGTCTCTATCTTCAAAACTGTATCAATTGCATGGATGGATATTTTTTGGACACCAGCCTCCTCAGAGAGCACCCATAGCATTATCGTGCAATAAAATGGTTATTCTCCCCACACCCGTAAAGACAGGCGTGGAGCCCAGTAACTCCAGGTACATGGTATTTCCTGGGAGTGAGTCCAACAGTGGAAACAGTTTTGCTGAAACTCAGGTGGCCAGTGAGGTCAGCAGGCAAAGTGTACAGGTACACTCCTGACTGTCCCTGGATGTCACAGGGACAGTTTGCACCTAAATCACCCTGGACCTTCTAGAAACACAGGCTAGGCACTAAATGGTTTAATGGCATTGGAACCCAAGTCAGTCCCTGGTGAAGAACCCCAGAGATGTCAGAACTACCATGCCCTGTGCTTGAGTCATTGGGTGGCACTGGGAGCCTTCTATATGCCTGGCTCCTAAAGTGACACAGTGACAAAAAAGAGACATGTTAGCCCCAGTCCAGCCTCTTCAAGCTCACAGTTACAAAGGCAGGAAGCCCATGTGGGAGATTGCAAGTACCCTCAGAGGGTAACAAAAAGGGAGTCAGAGAGAGCTAGAGTGTCACAGAGTAGACGAACAGAGATGGAGGCATGGTCAATCCTGAAGGAAGCAACTTGGGGTCCTAAAATGGAGGGGAAACAGGGATTCTAGCACTGGTTGTTGTGTCAGTCACCTAGTACCACATGAATTCTACATAACAAACCATCTCAAAAGGCAGTGGTTCGAAACAATAATCATTCACTCTCATCTATGTGACTATAGCATATTGATCCAGTCTGGGCTTGGGTGGGCGTGGCTCCAAGCTGCAGATCGGAATAAAGGACAGCCACCATTGGCTTGCAGCAGCAGGTCATATGGGACGTGTTCTTCTCATGGCCACAGCAGAAGCACAACAACGCATGTTAATGTCACACCTGATAAATCCCATTGGCCAAAGCAAGTCACATGACTGTGCTCTTCATCAAAGAAGTGAGACACACTTTGTCTACCATGAAATCAAAGCCAATCACAGCCAAGCCCAGCTTCAACAGGGCGGGGAAGTGTGTGTGCAGAGGGGGCAGGAGTGGGTGGAAAGGAAGTGAATTGGTTTTTAAATCTATTACAGTGATGGAGAAAAGGGGAAAGATATTCCACAGAGAAGGACTACATAAGCAAAGGTACAGAAGTAAGCAGGAGTCTGGTTTCGGAGGACAGCCAAAACAGGAAATGTGCAACCCAAATCAAAATGATGGGATGGGCAAGTAGAGAGAGTGGGGGCCCACCTGTCTCTGGCAATGAGGCACGGAGCGGGCCCACCTGCCTCTGGCAATGAGGCACGGAGCATAAGTGGGTGGAAAGCCAGCTAACAATCTCCTCCTTGGGTCCTTGCCTCTTCTCCTTGGAGAATTAAGAAGTTATGAACTGAAAGCAAGAGAGCTCACTCCTGTAAAAAAATATTACAACTCACCGAGCTCCCCTCTCTTCCAGCCAGAGGCTTTCCAGGGCACGCCCAGCCCTGAGCTCTTGCCCTTGTCTGAGCAGAGGGCATGCACACACATGGGTGGAGCCACCCCCGTACTGAGAAGGCACTGCATTACCTGGCTGGATCATTGTGGTGTGTGCACCTGTCTTGACTTCCCAACTAGACACTAAGCCACCTGGGGCCTGGGACGGTATTTTATAGTTTTTCTTGCAATCTCTAAGCAGCAGGAGCTCCATAAGCACATGTGGGATAAATGGCTGAATAGTAGATGGTGCTAAGAGAATCAACAGCACTGTTTCTGGAATAAAAAACTGGAGAAAGTAGGTCAGCTGGACGAGCCACAATCAAGACAGTCCTATTAATAGAAACTGCAAACATTATTTAGGGACAGGAGCGTGAAATGGGAAAGGGGAAGGACACTTGACGGTGGATGGAAACTCAGCCTTGTGTGAAAACACAAACTTAAGCAGAAATGAAATTGCTGGGGAGACTGTTCCTAAAGGAATGTAGTCTCAGGTAATGGCCCTGGGCAAAGCATCCATGGCAAATCAGCTCGCCAGCCACCTCCTGCAGAGCCCAGAAAGGTATTGGGCTCAGCCCCAGCAGCACAGATACGCTGGGAATGTTTCTGGGAAGTCTTCCCGGCCCCAGGAGGAATCTGTCCAGCAGCCACACCAGCCCCAGAGCAGGACTCGCCCTGCCTTACAATGGGGTTCCTCCCGCTGGCATGAATACTTTCCCCTTGCCTCCTCCAGAAATCCTTCAGGATAGATAACACCAACACCCAAGTAAAGCACACACATCCCCCTTCTCTGAAGATCGACTTCACGTATTTTATTTAACTCTTTCTTGATCACAGAGCTTTTCCATTGTCTCGTGTGCATTAATTTTACATATTAGTTAAAGTGGGAGTCTTGACTTTACTTTCCTGTGGGCCCTTCTACCAGGTTACACACACTCCTAGTTCTTATTAACTTCCCTTCAATAGAATGTGGGGTCAATAAGTGATGACACTGATGGAAACCAAAGACACAAAAACGAGAAATCCCGGACCTTTGAGTTGAAGCAAGAGATTTGACATAAAAAACACTAAATAATTGGGGGCACGTTGGAAAAGGAATAGAATGTTGTCAGTGAAAGCCCCCAATTTCCTCACCCGGGCACCACTCCCGACCTCTCCCTCCACAACAGGGATCCTGAGCAGAGAAGGAGGAAAGGAAAGGGGCTGTGGGGTGAGTCACTCCACCCACCCCCGCTCGTCACCAGGGTTTCCTTCCACTCCTCTTCACTGTAGCCTCAGGTCCGTTTCAAGGGCCCCATCCCAAGCCCTTGAAATTGACTTGACATGCAACAAATCCCACCCCCGACTCCCTCCTCTAAAACAGGGGCATGAGAGCAACTTGTATCTCCCCGTGCTAATTTAGAGTCTCTCTGACTCTAATTTCTTTCCTTAGAGTCTCAGCAAACTTTCCTGAAATCCCCCAGCCTTTCTCACCCCTCAGTCAGGATAGAGCCTGTCAGGATACCCAGAGGCTCCAAGGGCAGACAGCGGAGCTGGGTCAAGCCAGGGACACCCAGAGGCTGGTGTCTCTGGTCTGTGTGCCATCATCGCACGGGCTTCCAAGGCCCTGTTCAAACACCATATCTTCCAGGAGGCAGTACCGGGCCACTAGGCCCCCTGCCAGTGTCTCCAGAATACCGCCCTGGGTGGGCTATACCCAGGAGAGCGTGGAATTTGTGTTCTCCCCACCTCCAGTGATCTGTTGGGAGGGCCTCCTCCTGGGGACCTAGCCCAGTACTAGACACAGGAGTCAGTCCTCATGTGACCTGACATCCCGGCCCAGACAGGGCCTTGGGCATGACCGTCACAGGGTCTGTATCTACCTACGACCTAGAGAAGGTGGGGATGTTAGGTGTGACTCCAGACATAACCAAATGTCCCCAGGGGAGGGGAGAAATAACTGTCTCTATTTGAGACCCTTGTTTTACATCACACTCTACAGCAAAATGCCCCCATTGGTTGACAACTGGTTGGTTGGGTGGGTGGGTGGTTTTCTTGACAAAATGACCTTTGACCCCACACTCTGACCACAGGCACCTACCCTGCCCCTGGCCGAGGCTGAATAGTCCAGGGGTAGGCATCTAACCCAGGCAGGCCAGAGACCTCCACCGAGACTTACAATTCGGAACTAGGGACAAAGACCTCTCTCTGAAGGTCAAGCTGTAAGGAGTAATTTCAGAAGGTGCAGGCAGCAGTCTCAGAGGGTGAGAGGAGGAAGGCTCTCTGAGAAGCAAAAGCCAACCTGCAGAGAAAGGCAAAATTGAGCCCTTGAGTTTTAGAGAAGCAGCCCTAGCAATCCCCTGGCCTTCCTGACGTTTGGTGACAGAAACCAACTGAATTCCCTTTTGGTTTATCCTACTATATCCTGGGTGTCTGTCATTTGAAATCAACATTTCCTTACTAACCTCCATCTGCATTCTTCTTCTCCCGTTCTTACCTCCAACCATCATGCTTTCTCAGCCTCCCTTGGAGCTAGCCATCAGGAGGCTCAGTCTGGACAGTGAGAGACGGATAGATAGCTGATGCCTGCTGGTCATATCTCTGTCTTTCTACCTTGGATGGTTGGGGCTCTGGGCCCAGCTCTAACTGACTCCAGCTGCCAATACAGTTCTTATTTTGGAAAAATACTGCCTTTGTTTAAGATACTGTTGTCGGGTGTCTGCTTTGTGCAGCCAAAAGCTCTCCTGTGACAATGGTAAGAGCCTCCTCTATCAGGAATGGAGTACCCTGTGGTTGTTCATGCAGGAACCTCCAACTCTGCACTGCCTTTCCCCTCAGTCAGTCTCATCCCTGTTTGCCAAGACTCTGAGACACTGAAATCAAAATTTGGTCTGTCAGAACAGAGCAGCTATGGCATCATTTGACATGAGAAAGAGACTGGCTGGCCCCAGTCCTCAGGCCAAAGTGGGCTGGTGAAGGGAAGTGTCACTGCATAATACTGACAAGTGAAACATCCAGTCTGGATAATCCTCTGAAGTCAGAGAAGAAAATAACTAGCGTGATTGATGATCCCAGGATACCTGATGCTTGGGGACCAGGACTGAGCCAGGCAGCTCATGGAATATTCCGAGCTGGCAAGCAGGGCCTTTGAAGGGGTAGGCAAGGCTTTGAAGTCTAGAGGAAAGATTCTGAGGTCAGAGTTAACTGGGAAGAGCCCAGCCCATCTTCTGGCTGGTTCTCCAGGGCCAAATATGCTGATCAGACCAGTCCCCTCAGGCCTCACAGGCAGCATGAGAAAGCAGGAGGCAAAAGACCTCGACTAGGCATGCCCACTCTTGAAATTTAGTTCCCACCTCTCTGCCAAATTGGTGCCCGTCAGAAAGCATTTTCACAAACCTTCACTAAAAGTTAAAGCCAGAAGTCACCTTAGTGGTGACTTGTCACCTTGTCTAGTCAAACCCCTCACCAAAAATGAAGAGACTGATGTCCAGAGAAGGTAAGAATCTTAACTCAAGGTACCCAGCATAGTGATGACGGAATTCTGTGAGAAACTTACATCTCCTAGCTTCCCCTCTCAGCCATTTGTCACTGCAAATCCTCCCTCTCATTTATTGAATTATTTCTTGACTCCAAAAAGTTGTGCTAGGATGGTAATGCACATCCTAGTCAAGAGAGAATGTGGAAATGTATCAGCTATCTACTGCTGTGTAACAAATTAACCCACAGCTTAGTGGTTCAAAACAACAAGCATTTATTATCTGACAATTTCTGTGGAATGGGAACTGGGACTCAACTGGGTAGATATGGTTCAGGGTGTCTCATGAGGTTGCAGTTAAGATGGAGACTGAAGATGAGTGAAGGGAAGGAAGTAGGGAAGAGAATTGGGTGTGCAGTGAAAAGGGATGATGAGTCTAGGATTACAGAGTTGAGTGAGGCTTAAGTGAAGAATTGGGGAAGTAGGCAGGAAGTGGTAAGTAGTGAGGCCAGAGAAGCATAGATCTCCATTCACACATTGTTTCCTTCCGGAAGGCTTCTCCAATCCTCTCTTCCTGTCCCCTGGCTCCCTGCACTTGTCCATACTGAACAATTGTAATTGTCGCTTAGCTTCTCTCTTACTCTTATATACTATAAGTTCAACAATACAAAATCATAATAAGAAGATGATGAAGATGATGATGATGATGATGATGATGAGAATCACAAAAGCTAACAATTATTGAATTCTTACCAAATAAATTTCAAGCCCTATGCTAAGCAATTTACACAAGCAGAGGAATAATATTTCTGAGGTAATAACAGTCTTTTGCTTTTTCCCATCTATCTTTTTTGCCCTGGTGTCTCCCATTTTGGAAAGCTGGAGATAGGACCAGCTTCGAACAAAGAGATCAATGGAATTGCACCTCTGGTCTCAGGCCACCTCCTCTAGACTCCCTGCTCTCCTTTCTCCCAAGCCTGCATCTTCCCCTCACATCTCCTGGGCACCTACAGATCAGCAGAAGGATGGAGAACATGCTGGATACAAAGGACACAGCCTTGGTTCCAGATGGCTCCAGTACTGATGGGCCATGACACCAGAAGCAAATCATTAGACCTCTCAGCCTCAGTCTCCATGTTGGGGATATTGGGGATGAAATCTATTCTCACACAGTTGCTATGAGGCTCGCATGACATAATAGAAGTATTGACTGAAGCACAAGAGCTAACTGTCTCGAAAGCTCCCCATGTAAGAGCTGGGCACTGTTCTAAGCACCGTCTGTGAATTGACGCATTCAGTCCTCAGTAACCTCATTGCACAAGTGAGGCAACCAAGGCCCGAAGAGTGTTCAGGGCCTTAGGCCACAAGCATCAGTGAACAGCCAAGCCAATGTCAGAACTGAGACTGTCAGCTGCGGGCACTGCCCCTCTCTAGGGAACTTAGGTCTCCCGTCTCCTCACAGCCTGGCACTCCGCTCACCGCAGCCAGCAGCCCCCATCCCTGCTGGTGGTTTGATGGTGGTAACATGGCACCTTGCCCTTTCCGCCCTCAAAGAGGGAAACCCAATAGAATTCAATGGTGAGAGAGAGAGAGAGAGAGAGAATAGAGAGATGATAGAGATAGAGGAGATAGAGATGATAGAGGTAGAGATGATAGAGGTAGAGATGATAGAGGTAGAGGTAGTGACAGAGATAGACAGAGATGGTGAAAGATAGAGAGATAGAGATAGAGCTAGAGATAGAGATAGAGATAGAGAGGTAGACATAGGAAGATTTCCTCATGTCTCATATATTTTGCAACCTAATCCAAGTTTAAAAATTGATATATAGTAATTATTGTTAGGTTAGATTTATCTATAGTCCTGGAGCAGCACCTAGGCTGCACTGCCCAGCTGTGAAATTGCTTATGCCAGAGTCAGCATCCCTATGAAGAGTGCGTGGTTTTTCTCTCCCTTTCGAGGCTCCCTTTTCCCAGGCCATTAGCAGGCAGCTAGCGCTCTAAGTAGCCACTGACATGTACAAACGTTGCCAGTGGGCCAACCGATTGTTTGCTTTTCGGCAGTGTGAAGGTTGAGTTGAGTCATTTTGCACCCAATTACTTTGCAGTAAATTTGCCGGATGGTTCTTGTCCTGCAGTATTGATCCAGCATCTCACCTTGAGCTTGTTTATTGACACATCAAATTCAGAAGTCAGGTCCGCTCGATTGACCACTTCCCAATTAGGGCATTTATATGATGTCACCGAGGCTCCTTGTCATGTTCCGATGAGAGCCATTTGTCCCCCAGCCACGACCGCCACCCAATCGCTTGTAACCAAGTTGCCATTTTTCTTTGACCTTTCCAGAGACAGATGGCACTCCATAAAATACATCATTAGCAGCGTGTCATTTTATCTTGCCGCCATTTCTTTACGTGAAAGGTGCTTCGTTCAACAAAAGATTCTGCCGCCGAGTTCTCCCCAGAGGGAGACTTACAACTGCTTTTTTTGCTGGAGTCCTGGATGATGGAAACAAATGTTTCCTTTCTCATCGGGGGTGGGGGGTGCCCCTTCGCCCTATTCAGAAAGGAGGTATTTGGACAGTGACGCAGAGCAGACTACCAGGCGGGCTGAGTTGAGATCATGGTGAGGTATCAAACACAACCAGATGTCAAAAGACAGCACCCAGTGACAAGGCGATGCATTCACACGCAGGGTCCGCAGGGACATTTCCTCAGTCAACTTCTGTCATTTCTTAATCTACCTGCGTGTGTGGTGGGGTCAGGAGGATGGCGAAAGGCAGAATGCCATGGATTGTGTGCTCTTAGCACTGCACTCAAGGTCAGGAGATTCCAGCCCTTCACCCAGCAAGGTGGCATTATTACCCCATTTCAAGGGGAAGCTCACAAGCAGAGGGCCAGTGGGGGTAAATACAGGTCTTTTACTCTGATTTAAGGCTAGAAAGAGTAGGCTACACAAGAGCAGGCACCAAGCCTGGGGTTTTGCTCACTGTTATATCCCCTGGGACTACCATGCCTGTCCCAGAGAAGGCCCTCCCCAAAATGCTTGTTGAATATTGACTGAGAGAACTTTAACTCAATAAAGCATGGTACATATTAAACGGAAGTATTAAATGTGTATTCTTACCACCAGCGTTGGTCATTTGCATAGAATTTTGGAGGTCAGTCTCCTAACATGGATAAGAAATACAAGGGTTTGAGACACCCCGGCTAATGGGAGGCCAGGTCCCCAGACTCCAGGACCAGAATGCACTTTGCCACATTATGTTTGGGGTCATGTGAATATCGTATAAGACAGAGCCTCCCTTTTATTTTTCAAGGCAGACGGAACATGAGACTATGAAAGATGCTGAGTAAAGGGGGCAGATTCCTAGAGGCCAGAGACACCAAACCTGGGGACCCTACCTGCCAGCTCTGGAGAGCTGAGGGACCAATAGCTCAGCAATCATAACTGGGAAGTCTGGTGTGGGAATGGAAATGTGGGAATGGGAGAGATTAAATCTCCCAGTTAGTCACTGTGGCCATGCCAGAGTGAACAGTGGTCAGAGCTGCCCCTAGGTGAGTCCCCTACCCATCCACTGGCTACTCACTGACTCTCAGTGCCCTCTCAAGAAGCCATCAAGTCTTTGAGTTAGAACAGGACCGGAAGAGCCACTTGTACCATTCTGTCTTGAAAATTAGGGCTTTTTCTTCATCTTAAAGACCCATGACGATCTCCTCCATCAGTAAATACCTCATTAAATCAATCTAGAGTTCCATTCTTCATCTTACTTTCATCTCTCTTACTGTAATCAGAATCTAATCCAACTTGGATCAATTCTTGTCCTCTGGGGGCTGGAGAATGAATGAGAAGGGCCTTTACGGACAATGGACAACCAGGCATTGTGGGGGGAGATAACATTTTGTCATGCAGAGCAGTCAGCCCCTCATGAGCAAGCCCGCTTTAGTATGAGACACTTCTAATCCAACAGTCTTTCGCTTTTTTTTTTTTTAGCATACTTGTCAAAAGAGGAACATAAAAAAAATGCATAGGCCCTGGTACCTGCCCACAGGGGCTTACAATCTACTTAGAAAACGAGGAACACCCAGGAAGCAAAAGAGAATGACAATATATTGTAATAAACTACAAACAATATATTGTACATGATAATGAAGCTGAGTGTCATGCGAGATGGTGCAATTAGTAATGAACATGAGTTGTCGGTAAGGAAGAGTATTGACTGGACCATCAGAGGAGGCTTCATGGAGGTGAGACTTGACAGATGGTAAGAATTTGATTAGTCCTACCTCATCTTCATGCCTAGAAATACCTGAAATACAGTATCCAAAGTCTGCTAAGAATTTGGACAAGTAGTCATACCCTGGACAGTAGTTCAAACTAGAGGGAGTGATCCATTAGAGATGATGAAATCAGTTTAATAGGTTATTACCATCATGTTCTTAAATGAAAGAGAATGTAACAGAATAGAATAAAATAGAGTAGAGTAGAGTAGAGTAGAACAGAATAGGTAGACTAGATCAGAGTATATTTGCTGTATAGTAAAGAGAACCATAGTACAACACTTTGGTTTCGTGTATATGGGGATCATACTGGGTCCTGATATAAAATGTATTTCTCCCTGTGGGTCACAGTCAAAATAACCTGAAAGAGACGGTTATAGGAGATCATTATTTTCCTTTATTCTTTTCTTTGACCAGAAGAGATCTCTGTCTATTCAAATCCTGGCCCAATTCAATGCAATTCAATTCAACAAACACCTTATTGGGCACCTATCATGTGGCAGACCTGTGATGGATATGGAGCCAAATCAGACACTGTGCCCACCCCATGCACGATATTAAGGAATTAGTCCATATTCAGTGTTCAGCACTTACTATGTGCTACACTCTGGGAACACAGAATAGGAATAGGAGAGATGTGTGCCAGTGCCCAGGGAGCCCAGGGTCTAGGGGGAAGACAGGCAAGTGAGCAGATAAACTAGCACAGGGATAGGGAAAAGGGGGGTCCTGCTGAAGGCGGGGAAGAGGGATGTCCTAAGCTGTGGTCTAAAGGGTGACTTGCCCAGTATTTGCCTGGCTTGGGCACTGAAAGATCCCAATTCCAGGAAACCCCTCAGTTCTTGGCAATCCAGAATGGCTGGTCATCCTAGAGGTAAGAGGAAGTGTGGTATATTCTGGAAACGAAAATTGGTTCAAGCTTAGGACAAGTTGAGGAAGAAAGGTATCTTAGATTTTTGTCTCAAATCTAAATGTTGGTCCTAAGACATCGTATTTAAATATTGAGTTTGTTTATTGCCACCTAAATTCAGTTATTTTTTTAAGCTATGCAATTTAATTTTTTTTTTTTAATTTATGTTTCTCTAAGTCTAGAGCAGGCCTAAATCTCAAGCCAGGGGCTTTGAGAAGCAGACAGGTAATGTTAAGTGAGTGACTGCCAACCAGATGAGGACATTGGCAGCAAGAGGCTGCCTACCCTGCGGAAGCAGACAACTCCTCGGCCCCAGCTGGCTGTAAGCCTAAGAGAATGTTCCTCAATGCCCTGATATTTCAAAGGAAGCCCAAAATCAGGATTTTTGTGTGCGGTCTCCTAATGTTAAAATATTCGGGACAAATTCAGGATTTTTTTAAAAATACAGTGCCCAACAAAAATTTATGTGACTGTTAATTTGCACCCCTGATGTTACTATTCATACCACCTGATCATTGGAATTACCGCCCCCTTATGGCAGCATAGCCAAATTGCAGGATATTCTCTGAAGGGGTACCAGGTCTCTTTTGTTACGGTACTCTAAGGTAAAAGAGCCATTGTTGAACCTGTTAACATGGAAAAGGGTTGTCTGGGGAGAAGAAATGAGGCCCAAAAAAAGAAAGAAGGGCTGAGTGGAAAGTACCAAAAACCAAGCTTTGCCAGTGTCCCAGTTTCGGTCAGGACTGGCCCAGGCTTCACGACAGGAATTAAAGTCCACCAGCAATTATGTAATTGATCTTGGGTTGGACCTTGAATATGACATCTCAGCATGAAAGTGACTGTCATGCTGGCTGATTTATAAAACCCCAAAAGAAAATTCTCAGGACAAAATCCTTGTCCCACCTTTAAGCAAGGCAGCCTGCATTCCATCAGCAGCAAGGCCAGGCCCCTGGGAGGGCAGCCATGTTGGTCTCTGCACTGCAGATCTGCACCCAGTCTGATTCACTGGAGCCAAGACAAAGCTGAGCTGCCCTGGGTGCTTGTCCCTGATCAAGGACTTAATGTTTACACTTCAGCAGGCAGTTCTGCACGTGGATTTCCTGCACCTTCTGTCAACAGGTTCCCCCAACCAACTGCCCTGGCTCCTCTTGACTACAGAGCTCTCCTTCATCTTCACTTGGGCTGTTGCTTTGTCTGTCTGTCTGTCTCCTTTTCCCTAATTGTCAAGAGACAAGTTCGGCCCCAAGCTCTGATTAGGTAAAATGGGCATCCACCCATATGCTAAGATTTCAGGACTATTTCTCTGCCACCAGTTTTTCCCCATGTACTTCCCAAAGTCTCTATTCCTTAGCAGGAGAGAAAGCCTTTAATCACACTGTGTGAGGTAAGACTCAAAATGCAAACAGCACATACATGTGAGCATACACATACGTGTACATACATATACAGTGTACATATGCGCCCCTGAATACATACATACACACTGATTAAACCAGGGGTCAGCAGTCCTGGGCTCCCTTCCCCATCTGCCACTGGTTTCTGTATAAAATAGAGAGATGCACTTCTCCTCTCTGGCCTCAATTTCCTTCTTTGTAAAATGAGGGGGTGGGAATGAATTACATGACCTCGGTCATCCCTCTAGGATTCTCTATAACGTCATGCTAAGACGCAAGCTAATTGGTAACAGGGTGTTTACTGGAATCAGGAGTTCATAAAGCAGAAACAGTATACAGGGTAGGGGGCAGCTGAAAGGAGGGTGGGGATCCACTGAGGTGGGACCTGGGCCTGGAGAGCAGGGACAGGAGGCTGAAGGTCCTGGAGACCAACACCACCAACTTCCCTTCTGCTCAAGGCCAATGCTGGCTGTTAGGTATCTGCAATATTCATCTCCCGTGGAATTCCCCTTCCATCTGGTCCTCCCCTTACCTCCTCTCACAGCACATGTTCCATGAGGCCCCTCTATGTGCAAACCACTGTGCCAAGTGCCGGGCAGGGGTGCCTTTGCTCTATCTCTTCCCCTGCTTTGGAAAGTCTCCACTCCCCATCTCCCCACGGAGAGGTGGAGGCTCTAGGAGCTGTTGTCAGATTCCAAGCAGGAAGGGATATACCCGTAAGGTGGGATAACACAGGGGTTAGGATGCCATACAGTCCTGGGTTTAAGCCCCAATTCTGTTCTTTTGGGCACCCTACTTAATCTTTCTTTGCCCCAGTTTTCTCATCTGTAAAATGAGAATAATAAAGTATCTATTCCACAGGGTTGTTAATAACTAAGATATTTCAGGCTTGGCAAAGACCATCAATGCCTACCTAACATCTTGTCTCTCCTTCCTTTCTAACAGAATCCCCAGTGTGTTGGGGATTCATTAAGCCCAGCTAAATAAACTACATTTCCCAGCTTGCTTGTCGCCAAGGACTGCCAGAGAACACGATTCTCCCCAATGACATATAAGTGGAAGTCCCATGGAGAGTTCTGGGAAATGCTGGCTTGCCTAATATAGGTCTTGTCCCCTTTTCTCTGCCTTTGACCTCCTCCTGCTGAGAACACAGCTGATGGCTACAGCGGCAGCCATATTGCAGGCATGAGGGAAAGTCCAAGGGAACAATAGAGAACTTGGCTGTAACTCACACAGCCTGCACCCCCAGACTTTCTGTGGATAGCTGCTGTTTCATTTCACTTGCCCTTATTTGGGTTTTCTGTTTCATGTACCTGAGCCTAATTCCCAGCTGGCACAAGCGCCTAGCTCAGGACCATGCACATAGCAAGCCCCAAATACCTCTTTTCTACTAGATGAGCTAGATCCTTCCTGGCCCCTTGCTCGGCGCCTTATGGATGGAGAGACCTCAGATAGGACTTCAGCATGACGTAGTAGATCTAAGACTGTTACTCTTGAGCTGTGGAACATTTGATGAGTCCTTTGTCTGCCTCAGCCTTTAGTTTCTCATTTGGGGTATGGACGAGAAGAGGTGCGAAGTTCCTTCCAGCTCTGAACATCAATAGATCCATGGATGTCTCCCAAACATGCATGTCCCCCATCTGGCCCCTCCCGCTCTATGCTGTGGGGCAGCCCCCAGGCCCTCCTCTGATCCCTCCATCTCTACTCCAGCCCCCAGCAAGGTTTTTGAGATCCTGAGATTTTTCCAGAAAAAGGAATTCTTGAAATCGAAGGTCACGCTGCCTTAGTCAACTTTGCCACCCGGTTTAAATAGGAGAGAATGCCAAGAGTGATATTACACCTAACTGAATCAATAAGTCACTGAAAAATTTTGGTAACATTTCACATGAAGATAGCATGAATCGTTTATTAAGAGCTAAGAAGTAAATTTCGCTGTTTCTTAAATTATGCTAGGATGTGCAGAGGCATAAATAATTGCTGGAGCTGCTGCTCTGAAGTGCTTCCTCGCAAGTGGCAATATCTTCTATTAACTAGTTTACAATCATTCCGACAGGTCTCTGTGCATCTTGGAATAACTTGCCAAGCAACTTTGAGGAATCATTTATTTATCATTATTAAAGTATTTATAAATGCTGCTTTAGTTTAGCCCTCTTTTTCCTTTGCTTCCCTGCAGCCTATTGACCAAAAATAAGTATGCTTAGGGCAGTGCTTTTACTTTGCTTCTTCGTTGTATTTTAACCAAAAGAGCGCTGTTGGAGCCCACATTACAAATCCATGCCCCATGCCCCCTAGTTCTGAGCTTCAGGGTTCCTCTACCTGCCTGCCTGGTCTGGTGCTGTGTGTGTTGGCTAAGTGAAAACACCGGGAACAGAAGAGCAAGAAAACTAACATTTATTAAGACCCACTCTTTGTTCCGGGTACCTTAGCAAATAGTTATTGAATGTGTGTCATGTACCAGACACTGTTCTAGCAACTTTTCATGTATCATGTCACTTAATTTCCTCAATAATAATTTCTAACACTTACATAGCATTTTTAGGATGCGAGGCTGTGCTCTAAGTGCTTTGTCTGTATTAATTCACGCAATCCTTACAACAGCCTAACAGATTGCTACTGTTATGATCCTCATTTGAAAGATGTTGGAACTCAAGCTACAGGGAGGTTGAGTGAATCGCCCAAGTTCACACACCTACGAAATAACAGAACTGAGATTCAGATCCAGGTAGCCTAGTTTCAGAGGCCACACCCTTAACCACCATCCTGCCTCCTTATAATCGGATGAGGTAGGCACTAATTTTAGGTCATTTTTCAGAAGAGGAAACTCCAACATACAAAAGGTAAGTGGTTTTCCCAAATTCTCAAAGCTACATAGTGAGTAATAGAACACGGATTCACATTCTGGTCGTCTGACTCTGCTTGTAGCCACCACCCATAATACTTTATACATAATCTCACCACACTCCATAAACTAGATGCTATTCCCATTTCACAGATGAGGAAACTAAGCATGAGAGTTTATGTAATTTGCCAAAAGATCACATCATTAAGTGTCAGAGCTGGGATTCAAACCCAGCTCTACCTGGCTCCTTCAATCATAGCAAGATAGCAAGAAAGGAAGAATACCTTTAATTTCAGGAAGCAATAGTGGAGATCCACACTTCATTTTCTTTACCCTTTCACTCAAGCCTTAGATGCCAATCCAAGGCCCCAGAGCTCTGCCAGCTTTTGACATCTCTGTGCTGATGGAAGAGACCAAGGCAAAAGAGATTTCTGGGATACTATGGGAAGAATGCAACAGGGACACGGGACACTCAAACTCAGGAATTTCTCCATGTGACCCCCTTAATGCAGGGACACCACCCATGTCCACCAAACCCTGGTCTCTGTAACAGTCACCACTTTTTCCAGCACCTTTGGTCAGACACACCAGGGAAAGAAGAGAAGCAAGCTACTTTGATGTACAGAGAAAGCCTTTGGGCTGACTTTTCAACTGGAAAATAAGTAACTAGAAAAATCAGATTAATAGACCAATAAATAGGGGTCTGGAGCCACAGAAGACAGGAGCCCAGAAGACTGGAGAATCTTCTCAGAGAATCTTGAGATTTTCACGTGATTTAATGAAGTCCAACACTGAAGCAGGAAAATACACATTCTTCCCGTTCTTTAGCTTATGTTTCCAGGACAACTGGCTTGAATAAGGAGTTGTCCTAAAAATATTAAAATTCAGTCCTGAAGGAAGCATGCTTTCAAGAGCAAGCATATGCTCTCAAGACCAGAAGAATTAACCTTTGAATGTGGCACTTATCTGAGAAGTGACTTTCTGGTACACCCTGATTGCACAGGAGAAAATGGGAAAAGGAAAAAGAAGATCTTAGGAACTTGTCTTCAGAACTGGACTCTTCCTTCGAAGAAAGTTGCTAACGCTAATGTAAAACATTAGATCTAATACAAAACCTAGAGCTGACTGACCATCCTTAGATTCCAAAAGAAGATGTTTTGTGAGATATTAAAAAAATGAAGAGGCACCAAGGGAGACTCTTGATAATACATGGGGTGTTGAACTAATGAAGGTTTAAGGAGTCGAGGAGGCCATGAAGGAGATGTTTGGACACAGGAACATGTTTTGGAGCTTCTCGAATTATCATGTCATCATTGCACTTTAATGGCTGCTTGATCCAATACAGACCAAGGACATCTGCCCCATGGAATGTGCCGGTTCGGGGTAAACCTACCGCCTCCATTTCATCTGTTTAACAGACATGACCTCGATGAACACCAACGCCTCCTGCTGAGGACAAAGACCTGAACAAGACATGGTTCTGTCCCCAAGGAGCTCTGGCCTACTAAGAGAGACAGATGATTCTACATACTGCAGTCCTCCCTTATCTACGGTTTCAGTTACCCATGGTCAACCATGGTCCAAAAATACTAAATGGAAAATTCCAGAAATAAACGATTTCTACGTTTTAAATTGCTCACCGTTCTGAGTAGCGTGATAAAATCTTGCGTGGTCTGGCTCTGTCCACCCGGGAAGTGAATCATCCCTTTGTCCAGCATCTCCACGTTGTATACTCTCCCCACCCGTTAGTCACTTACTAGTCATCTCAGTTACCAGGTCATTGATCAGAGAAAGAGACACCACATTCACATAACTTTTATTACGGTATATTGTTATAATTGTTCTATTTTATTGGGTTACTGTTAATCTCTCATTGTGCCTAATTAATAAATTAAACTTTATCACAGGTATGTATGTATAAGATGAAAAACATAGTATATATAGGATTAGTACTATCCTTGGTTTCAGGCATCCAAAGGGGGTCTTGGAATGTATTCCCCAAGGATAAGGGGGCAGGGAGGGCTACTGTAAATGGAAACTGGAAAGTTTTATTACAGCTCAGAAACACACACTCTAATCCCCCTGCAGTAAGGGTTACTCTGGGTGCTAGGGAGATGCCCTGATCCTAAGCCCAAGTCATTTGGATGACATTTGGACAGAGGAGACTGGAGGCCCCAAATCACACAGTGGTCCCCAATCCTGAGTCCCTGCTTCTAAGCATCCCCAGACCCAGCCCTCAAGTCCCTTAGACTGAGTGGCTTGCAGTGCCTGTCACTTTCACATGCCAGCATCATTTCCTGCATCCACACAAATAAAAGTGGACAGCAAGCCAGTGCCATCTTGTTTGCTGCTATTGGATTTATGACATGTCAAGTTTAAATAGCACGTGCAACGCTTACAATAGAGGCAACACAGAAAATTCATTTTTCAAGCCCATCAAGGCTGTGAGCCCCTCGCCTCCTCCCTGCTGGGGCCAGGAGAACAATTTCATGAAATCCTGATGTTGAGAAAAGGCCTCTCTGGATTTCCACATTCAATTCTGCTTTTGTCTCTATCTCTTTCCTTTTTCCCTTAAGTCTCCAAAAATACCAAAATAGCATAAATGCCACTTACCAGTACCCGGTAGATACCAATTAACCTTTATGCAAGTTTGCTTCTGCTGTGTGTAAGCCCTAACCTTATTTCTAGGGCTGAATTATTAAACCCTTACAAACAAACCACCAGTATGCCACATTCTGCTTTCTTGCCACCCAGCTGACGTAGCCGGCTCTAATTTAGGCTCACTCCACCCACCTTTTGTGCTTTTCTTTATCTGGATGTGAGAACCTTTATCCCTGTCTTCCCTCCCCCCTCATCAGCAAATTAAGCCGCTCAGTTGCCCCCAGCTTTTCCCAATAATAGAGGCGACTTGGACTTGACCCATTAAAGGAGGGAGCCCAGAAAGAATTGCTGCAGTACCCAGCAAGTCTCATTTTGATAATTGATTAGTAAGACAAGCATTTGGGTTGCAAAGCAGTCTTGGTCAGGTTTCCATTTTGCAGCAAACGCCCAAATTAAAAATCACCTCCAGGGGATAATTCTTTTGCAAATAATATGAGCTGGGCTATTTCTGTTTTTGTCAGGCGCACTGTCACTCCAGGCTGGTGTCTCATATGTTATTCTGGCTGCATGAGAAAGGCCCATAATAATAGCACTGGCAACCGAAATGACGGCAGGAAGGAGAATGTCAATTTACAGTCATGAAACAAGGTGAAAACCAGACTCCTCAACAAAAAGTTGAAGCCCACTTTAGATGAGAGAAAATTACAAAATCAGGTCCCTATAGCCAGTTAGTTTAATCCATGCCAAGGCAGGCAGTATTTTGGGTGCAATTTTAGGCTGTGGTCAAACCTGAGTTAGAGTAGAATCAGTTAGGAAGCAGGGGTCTTTAACTTTTAAAACTCAACAAATATAGGAGAAAGAACCAAGGTGGCAGAGTAGATAAACATTGTGCATGCTTCCTTCCATGAACACATTAAAATTACAACTAAATTACAGAAAAATCAACTTGGAGAACCATCTGAAGTCTGCCTAAACAGAAGGTTTATAACTAAGGATATAAAGAAGCCATGTCCAGAATGGTAAGAGGGGCAGAGATGCAATACGAGCTGGTCCCAACCTCTGTGTGGTGATTAACAATTGTCACCCTAATAAATTTTTTAAAAATGCAACATTTGTCAAGTGCCACAAACTGGAACGCAATAAAATGAGGTATGCCTGTAAATCAAACTGCTACCACCGAATACAAGAAGCAGAAGTCAAAGCACATAATAGTCAAAAATAAGTGACCTAAGTAAAATGTCAGCAAGCCAAACCATATTCTGTAGGAGAATTAATAGATTAATAATTCAAGGGATAACCCGTGTTCTAAACTGCCTAGAGTTATATATACTGTCTAAAACTGACTAGATTTATATATACTGTGTAACACCAGTCACATGTGCCTATTTAAATATAAAAAAAAAATCAGGAGGGATATCTCAGCTGCAGAGGTTCCCTCCAAAGGAGCAAGGGACCCCACAATAGGCTCCCCAGCCCAAACTACTCTTGCTAGGAAGAGGAGCCCCCACAACATCTGGCTGTGAAAAACAGTGGGGATTTCGACCATCAGGGTAGGATAGAAAGCTGCAGGAAACCCAGACATCCTCTTAAACAACCCACGCACAGACTCACTCGCTTGCAGGCATTCACCTTGGGCTCCAGTGGAGGGATGGTGACTCAGGAGGCCTTGGAGATATACGGGAGGCAGACCGAAAAGTGTGGCTTCAGGGGAAGGACTGAAGGACAGTCGTCATTTTCCTGGCTTTTTCCCAGTAAGGAGTCCTCTTCCCGCACAGCCGTCAGGCAGGAGCCATTTTCCTATGTCGAACCTGCCCGCTCAGGCCAAATCTGAATCTGATTGGCCTGGTGAGCTCTGTTGCTCCGCCATGTTGGTTGACTCAGCTGGGTCCTCGCCCCATCCAATTCGCACACCACTGGAGGCACTTTCTCCATGAGCAGCCAGCCCCTCCTGCATTGCACTCTTTCCAGGAAAACCAGCAGCATCCACAGGCCCCAGGCAGGTGGTGACTGGCCTCAGTGTGCTCCGAGACCTTTGCTGAGTCATTCAGCACTGGCACCAAACCGGAGTCTACATTAACCTAGGGACCACAGCTCTTCCCACTCTAGTGATTCCCCAAGACCCTGCCTCACCCAATTCTCATACCACACAAGGCTTTATCAGTGGCTAAACATTAAGGAAGCTAGCAGGTGGCAGCAGGCCTCAGGGTATCCTGGCTTTTTGAGAAGCTACTCCAGGCCCAGTACTGGTGGCAGCTGTTCTCCGTTCACAATGTGGCCTCTCCCACATGCCTCCAACTTTACTATAGGCAGCAAACAACCTAGGATTGCTGTGTAGCTCCTACCAGGTAGTCCCTGGCTGATCACAGGCAGTGGGTGACCCTGGCCTATACTGAAACCCCTCCCAAGGGGCTCCAGAACCAACATACTTGGAAGTTGGCTTCAGACCACAGCAGAGCACCATGCAATTAGCCCCACAAGCAGAACACATAACAGACACCAGAGCCTGCTAGGGGGAAACCCACTCAGTGGGGGAAGCCCCCCCCACAGCAGCCCATAAGCTGTGGATGTGGCCAAACCCAACCGCCAGTCAGCCTGAGGGTCAATCCCATCTACCAATGTGCCAACAGCCATCAAGGCTCACCTATAACAGGAGGGCACACACAACCCACATAAGGGACACTCCTGGAGCACCCGGAGAAAGTGACCAGGGAGACTGTGTGCCAGGGCCCCACGGGACACCTACTACATAAGGCCACTTGGCTAAGACTGGGAGACATAGCAGGTCTACCTAATACATAGAAACAAACAGAGAGGCAGCCACAATGAGGAAACAAAGAAATGCATCCCAAGTACAAAAAACAGAAGAAAACTCCAGTAAAAGAACTAAACAAAATGGAGGCAAGCAACCTGCTAGAGACAGAGTTCAAAATAATGGTTATACAGCAGGCCCGGTGGCTCAAACGGTTGGAGCTCCATGCTCCTAACTCCAAAGGCTGCTGGTTCGATTCCCATATGGGCCAGTGGGCTCTCAACCACAAGGTTGCCAGTTCAACTCCTCCAGTTCCGCAAGGGATGGTGGGCTCTGCCCCCTGCAACTAAGATTGAACACGGCACCTTGAGCTGAGCTGCCTCCCGGATGGCTCAGTTGGTTGGAGCGCGTCCTCTCAACCACAAGGTTGCCAGTTCAACTGGACCTGGAGCTGTGCCCTCCACAACTAAGATTGAAAGGACAACAACTTGACTTGGAAAAAAGTCCTGGAAGTACACACTGTTCCCCAATAAAGTCCTGTTCCCCTTCCCCAATAAAATCTTAAAAAGAAAAATGGTTACAAGGATGCTCAAGGAACTTAGTGACAACTTCAATACAGAGATAGTAAGCATAAAAAAGGACATAGAAACCATAAAAAAGAACCAGTCAGAAGTGAAGAATGTACTAGAAGGAATCACCAGCAGACTAGATGAAGCAGAGGATCAAATTAGTGATTTGGAACACAAAGTAGCAGAAAACACCCAATTAGAACAGCAAAAAAAAAAAAAAAAGAGTCCAAAAAAATGAGAATAGTTTAAGAGACCTCTGGGACAACATCAAGCATAACAATACTTTCATCATAGGGGAATCAGATGGAGAAGAGAGCAAGCAAGGGATTGAGAATCTATTTGAAAAAATAATGACTGAAAACTTTTCTAACCTAATGAAGGAAATAGACATACAAGTCTAGGAAGAGCAGAGTCCCAAACAAGATGAACCCAAACAGGCCCACACAAAGACACATTATAATTAAAATGGCAGAGGTTAAAGACAGAGAGAATCCTAAAAGCAGCAAGAGAAAGGCAACTAGTCACTTATAAGGGAGCTCCAATAAGACAGTCAGCTGATTTCTCAACAGAAACTTTGCAGGCCAGAAGGGATTGGCACAAAACATTCATGTGATGAAAAGCAAGGACCTACAGCCAAGGGTATTCTACCCAGCAAGGTTATCAATTAAAATTGAAGGACAGTTAAAGATCTTCCCAGACAAGAAAAAGCTAAAGGAGTTCATCACCACCAAACATGTATTACAAAAAATGTTAGAGGGACTTCTTTATGACAGAGAAAAAAAGGGATCAAAATTATGAATAATAAAATGGCAATAGCTATATATCTATCAATAATTACTTTCAATATAAATGGATTAAATGCTCCAGTCAAAAGACATAGGAAGGCTGAATGGATAAAAAAATAAGACCCTTACATATGCTACCAATAAGAGACTCACTTCAGATCAATAGACACACAGAGACTGAAAGTAAAGGGATGGAAAAAGTTATTTCATGAAAATGGAAACAAACAAACAATAATCTGGGGTAGCAATACTTAGACAGACAAAATAGACTTTAAAACAAAGGCTATAACAAGAGACAGAGAAAGACCCAGTATTCCCACTTCTGAGTATTTATCTGAAGAAACCCAAAACGCTACTCTGAGGAGAACTGTGCATCCATATGTCCATTGCAGCCTTGTTTACAGTGGCCAAGATGTGGAGCAGCCTGGGTGTCCATCGATGGAAAAATGGATAAAGAGAAGGTAGTACATATATACAATGAAATATTGCTCAGCCTTGGAAGGAAATGGGTTCTTGCCATCTGCAGCTGCACGGATGGACCTGGAGGGTATTGGGCTAAGTGAAGTATGTCAGACAGTGAAAGACAGAGGCAATGTAATTGCACTTATATATAGAACCTAAAGAACAAAATAAACAACAAAAAAAAAACCAGAAACACGTATGGTGTCAGACGGGTACCCCGAAAGACAGATTTGTTGGGTGACAGATGGAAGGTGGTTGGGAGGGAGGGTGAGAAAAGTGAAGGGATTAAGAAGTACAAATTGATAGTTACAAAATAGTCATGGGGGTGTAAAGTAAAGCATAGGAAATACAGTCAATGATATGGTAATAACTATGTATAGTGCCAGGTGGGCATTAGACGAGTCAGGGGGATCGCTTCTTAAATTATATAAATGTCTAACCACTGCACTGTACACCTGAAATTAACATAAAATAATATTGAATGTCAACTGTAATTTGAATATTTAAAAAGGAGGGAAGAAAGTGAAGGGGAATAAGAGGTCTAAACTTCAAAGTATAAAATAAATAAGTAATGGGGATGTAATTTACAGCGTGGGGAATGTAGTCAATAATATTGTGATAGCATAGTACAGTGTCAGATGATTGCTGGACTTATCATGGTGATCATTTCTTCAGGTATATCCCTGAAACTAATATAATATTGTATGTTAGCTATATTGTTAGTAAAAATTTTAAGAACAAATGTGATTCACCTGCCTAATTTATTTTATGCTTGACTCACAGTGAATCATGGCCAGATACTTTACATCTCTGCCTTTGTCTATGATGTCACTTTATAATATTGCACATTTCTCTGCCCTTATCAAATATATCGCTCCTTCTGATCCTTAAAGACTCGGCTCAAATATCTCCTCTTCCAGGAAGTCTTCCTGGTTTTCATTGGATTTTATCCCCCTCCTATCTCCCATTGTATAGTGTTTAAAAAGCACAGTCATACAATTGTTGCTTGACTTTTCAGTCTCTTCCACTATATTCCTTGAGAACAGAGAACACACTTAACTCTTCTTTTAATCTCCAGTGTCAGAGTGCATGGCACATAGTAGGTGTTCAGTAAACGTTTATTGAATGAATGGGTATGTCAAATATATAGAAACACATAGGAGATGAAACAAAGAGCTGAATTTAAAAGGACTGGTTGGTTATTCTGGAGTCAATCTGTTGAATTCAGTGATTTACTTACTCAGCATGGTCTCCCTAAGCACCTACCAGATACCCAGCTTTGTATTAAGTACATAAAGGTGATAGGAGGAAAGGACAGAATCCCCACTTTCAGGAAACTTATCAACAGATTTGTACATTTCTAAATGAGAATGGTAGAAAATAGTCCAAGGCAGAATAAATGCAGCACAGTATGATGGTTGTGCTGGCATATCAGACTGGGAGTTAAAATGTATTCTGTCACAATCACACCACTGAGTCATATGTGACCTTGGGCAAGTCAGTCCCCCTCTCTGGACCTCAGTATTGTCATATGTAACATCAAATAGTGAAAACGATACTGGGACAATGCTACTCACATGGAAGAAAAGAAAATAAAATATCTACAACTGCCATTATTCCCTGTACTTACACTACTTCATGTGAAATATTTTATAGCATATAGAAAAGTAACTTCCACATGGATTAATGACCTAAATGTAAAACCTAAAACTTAGAGACTGCAGAAATATAGCCATATGGCATCAGTTTGGAAGATTTTCCTTAACAAAATGTGAAAAGCAAAAGCCATAAAGGAAATACCTGATAAATGGGACTACCTTAAAACAAACACATGCCCTAATCAAAGTGAAAAATGAAGCTACAACCTGGAAGAACATATCTACAACTGTCATGATGAAAAATAGAAGAGTAGTCAGAATATCCAAAGAACTTTTACAAATCTATTCGAAAAATGAAGACAACCTAGTAGAAAGATGGTCAACGTATATGAAATGTAATTCACAAAACAGGAGAATGACTGATAAACTTGTGAGGTGTTCAATCTCACTAAAAATCAGAGAAATGTCGATTAAAAATGACAGTGGGATACCAGTTCATACCCATCATATTGGAAAAAAATGAAAATCCTGATAATACCCAGTTTTGTCAAAGACGTGTCACTATGCTTTAGATAGGAATGTAAATTGGTACAGCTCTTTTGGCGGACAATTTGGCAATAACTAGGAAAGCTGAGGCTGTTCATACCCTGTGACTCAGCAATTCCCTCTCACTATATACAAAGAGACATAGACAAGCATATTCTTTGCAGTATTATTTTTATAATCCCACATTGGAAACAACTTAAATGCCCATGATCAGTAGAGTAGAGAAACAGAGAACAGTAACATACTAGCCTAGTATGCTATATAACACTACAGTATAGTACTATTCTACTACTGGGTAGTGGGTATAATCATACAATGGAATCCTATACAGCTGTGAAAACGAATTCACTATTTCGACATGTACCAACAAAGCTACATTTCAAAAATACAGTGCTGAAAAAAGTAGAGTTGCAGAATTATAGGTACTGTAAGATGGCATTGATGTAAAGTTTAACACAAAACGATATGGGGCCATTATGGATGAAGAATGTAGCGAAGTATAGAAACTGGGCAGGCAACAGGCTGTCTGCGTTCAGGATAGACGTTACCTCCAGGAGGGAGAGAAAGGGATGGCAGTGAGGAGGGGTTTGGGAACAAAGGAAGCTTCAAAGCTATGGTAACATGTAATTTGCTAAAGAAGAACAGTAAATAAAATGTTTGTCACATCTCATAGTGGACATGTGAGCGTCCATTATATTATTCCCCGTACTTTCATCATTTCATGTGAGATATTTTATTATTTTAAAAAGTGGAAAGAGTAAAGATGAAAATGTTCAGACTTATCTCTGAGGGAGGTAGGATTATGAATAGTTTTCCTGATTTTTTGTTTTTGCTTGCCTATCTTTTCTAAATTTTCTCTAATGTGCATTAACATTTTTGAAGAAAAATATGATGAACATTATTTATAAAATAAATATGATGAAGGCATTTGGAGTAGATTATTTTAAAGGTCCCTTCTGATTCTCGAATTCGCTGATCAGGACAGGCTTATCGTAAGGAAAATTACGGGCTCTGCGTCTAATCAAACCCAAGCAGATTTTGGTGTCAGCGTTCCAGGAGGTAAGAAGAAGGGAGAGCAGTGCCATTGAGTGTCTGCAAGGCCTCAGGACCCGGTGGCTGGTAAGTGGGCTGCATTGCTGTCTTGGGCTGGGTTCCCAATCTGCCATCAGTACTCAAAGGCCATTAGGAGCCTGGGCTCTAGAACAAGTTGGAATCCTTGTTGTACCACCTGCTATGAGCCACTCCCATGATATTGGGCAGGTTACTTTACACTCCTTATGCTTCGATTCTTGCACTGGTAAGTTAAGAATAATAATAGCAATTCCCTTGTAGGGTCATTGGAGAATTAAATAAATATCTACTGCGCATGTGTCCAACACAGGGTCTGTGGCCATTGTCAGGGGCAGGGCCCGGGCTGCAGCTGAGAAAGTGAGTTGGAGACTAGAGGCTTGGTGTGCTCTTCGGGCTGGACAGGGAGAAGGGCCTCAGCAGAGTCTGCACTGCAGGAACAGGCTGCTTGGTTCCAAAAGGAAATAAATGGCTCAGAGGCAAATGGAACACAGGGTCTGGTTCTCTGACTAATGGGGACTCTTTACCAAGATTCCTCACTGTCAATCAATAGGTAGTGTCATCCCTTAGGAGAAATTGGGGTCTTTGGGAAATTGTGGATGGGGGAGAGCGGATAATGACCTTGGCTGTGTGGCCTTAGGTGAGTCACTGCACCTCTCTGGGCTGCTGTTTTCTCATTTATGAAATGATGAATTTGACATCCTAACAGAGTATGAGAATTTCAGGAGTAAGGAGAACTTGATTCTGTCCAGCCCTGCTTTTAACTGGCTGTGTGGCTTTGGGAAAGTCTCACCTTCCCAGTCCTCAGTTTCCCCCTCTGTAAAAAATGACAGATGTCAATGCAGTGTTTTCCAGGGGCCTCTCAAACTCCAGGGTAGGTCACATGTACACACATGCATAGGCACAGGCGGTTGGTGCCAAGTTTAACCCAGAACAGGGCTTAGGGAGAACCAAGCATATGGAAATCACTATGCAAACATCCGAGCGGGCCATTCCTCCAGAATGGCTGCCTACAGGTGTGAGTAGGGAAGCACTGAATAGGCTCTTCCCCTGGAAAACACAACTGCCTCTAAGCCCTGCCTGTCACAAGGCCTGAAATGTCACTGTTCACATGCCATTCCATCAGGCATTAAAGATTTGTCTGTCTTACAGATCCCTTTTGAAAATGCCTTGTCCAAAACAAAGTTAACCCAGAAGAGGGCATTACCTCTTCTGCTTGGTCCCCAATTTCACAACTGGCTCTAAGCAAACTCCTAGGAGGAGAGGTTACAGATGAGGCTAATTTGGGCCATCATGAAAAAGGACAGGGTTTCCCAAAGCTAACGGTCTCCTTGTGCAGGAGTCACAGGGTCTTTCCAGGTCATTGATTGACCGATGGCCCCTCGTCTCCTGTCTGCTCTTTACATAGGACTGTCTCTGCTGCTGGGCTTATGGGAAGGAATCACCGTTCCCCTTATACAGCAATGGCCCAGAGAGATTAGGTTGCTTATGTATTCTGATAATTAGGCTGAGACCTAGAGAGATGAGACCCTCCTGTTCAAGGTCCCATGCGGGTTAAGGGCAGGCCTCAACCAGAGTAATAATAATGATGACAGCGGCAATCCTTGACTGAATTCTTACTAAAGCCAAGCCCCATTCTTCGAAGTCACTTAACCCTCACAACATCCATAAAGCAGGGATTGAACATTCTCTTTTAACAGATGAGGAAACTGAGGCACAGAGAGGTGAAGTTTCCCAGCTGCTGGGGTATCCGGGTCTCTGGCCTCCTGGCCCCAGGTGCTGCCTCTCTGATAACTTGCCTAAAACTAGTCCTGCTCCCTAGTCCTAAATCAGGGCCTCATCTCCCTTTCATCAATGTCTCAGACCTGGAAGGTTCCGAAGGCTGCCCTTCTTCACCCCCCTCACCTCCTCTCTCTCCCTCCATTGAAAGGGAGAGGCTTCAACAAAAAAGGTGTCAGAGAAAGTGACAAATGTAGGCTGACCCCAGGTCAGAGCAAATGTGGTCTGACTCCCTATCCCCATAGAATCATCCCGGCCTCCTTCATGCTGACCTGACAGAAAGGACAGAGTCCCGAGGTGGAAGTGGGGGACAGGGCACAACTCCTGGGGACACCCTCCACATCACTGGGGGAAATGGGCAGAGACTTCCCTGCCCCACCTCCAGGGCACAGTCCCCACCCCTACTAGAGCCCCAGGCTGGCCAAGCCATCCTTCAGGCCCGATGACACGCAGTCCTTCAGTGCCGGTGACAGGCTCCCAGCTGGAGAAATGATGGACTGCGTGATGGGGGCAAAGAGCAGGTTTTCCTTCATCAGAACTGGCAGCTGCAGCTAAGGCTGGAGGCAGCAGCCTCACACAGTAGTGCATGCACACACATATGCACATACTTACTCACACAGTCACTGCATCCAGGCTGCATGGATGGGACCCAGGAAGAGGAAGTGAGTCTCAGCTCATAGGGAGAGGTGCCAACTGCCATCACCTGTCTCTGGGACATGAGCAGTCACAGAAGCAATCAATGCTCTCTGTGTGGATTGCGTCCTGCAGTTTGCAAAGAACTTCCACACTCACAGATAAGCAGATAAATAAGGTTTAGAACTGGAGCTGGACAGTCGCTTTCAGGCTGGGAGACGACGGGCAAGTTACTGAACCTGTCTGTGCTTCTGCTTTTCCATTTGAAAAACAGGGCTAATAATAGAACCTGATGAAAGCTCGGGCCACTGAGGAGTCAGAGCAGCTCCACTGAAAGGCCAGAAGAGACCCTTCAGCTCTGCCCCCATCTGCTTTAGCTGCAGATGGCTGCAGCTTCCCAACTTCCCACACTCTAAATGATCATCTTCCATGACAGGCATCTCTCTGGGCTGCCTGAGGGCATTCCTGGGCAGAGAGATGCCAGCCTGGGAGGGAGAGACCATGACAAGCCATGTGACATGCGTGCATGCCCCACACAAGCATGGCTATTGTGGACGTGTGTGTCCAGCCCACCACAAAGGCTCCAGGGATAAGACTGGGAAGAAATAGGGCCCCACAGCAGAACCCCCAAGAGACAAACCCACAGCTCTTTCAAGACAGCTGGTGAAAGTGTTCAATGTGCAAAAGTTAGTGTGGAGTGGTCGGCATGTGTTCCTTCGTTGCCATGTTCATTCAGCAGATTCAGTTATGTCCCCTAAATGTCCTGCCCAGGTCTGAGATAGACAGTACAGGGTCGACAGGAGCCTGGTCGACAGTGGGGAGCACACTTCTCAGGCAGACCCCAGGCATAGACAAAGGAGACAGAGACTTGCCCCAGCACCCAACACAGTGCCTGAAATTCCACCATGAGTAAAAGCCTCTGGCTGTCACGTCCATGTTTGTCTATGTATACATAATGGAGAAACCCTGCTCCCTTTTTTATTTCATTGTCTTATACGGACAGAGTCTTAAAATGTCAGATCTGGATGGGACATTGGTGAGCTTATAGTCCTTCCATTGTCAAACAACTTCTAAGCTGACAGGTGAGTTACACAGAAGTAGAGCCAATGCCATCAGTTTGGGACCGGAGGGCATAAGGGGGCTAAGCCTAGTGTCCTTGGACCCCTTTTGTTCACCGTGGCTCCTGAGTTCCCTTGAAGAGTTTAAAAAACACTTCTCAAGATGTATCCTGAGGATTAGGTTCAACTACAGGTAACAAAGATTCCAAAAAATAGTGACTTAACCAGGATAGCAGTACCCTTGTCTCTGACATAAAAGTTAGATGCAGGCAACACAGAGCAGATGCGGGGCATCCGCAGTCATTTGTTTTGCAGACTGCTTCCAAGCCTCCCCTCTATATCCTCATGGTCTGAGATGGTGACATTTGATTCCAGGTAGCTGGGTGGAGGAAGTGAGGAGAAGAAAGGCTCTTAGAAGGTGCTGAGGATCCTGCACTCACATCCTATTGGCCCTGGTTTAATCACATGATGACACTTAACTGCATGGGCTGCTGGGAAATGTAGTTTTATTTCCAGGTGTCAATGGATTCAGCTGAAAGCTCTATGACTATGAAATAAGACAAAATAACTATCATGGCATGCAATTAGTGGTCATTGTCCACTTTATAAATGAATAAAATGAAGTGTTAGGGTGAATGTAAGATCATTGGTTAAGGCCCTAATACCTAAGACATCTTCCCCCATCACACACCATAGGGCCTGAGTTAGAAATAAAAAAAGAAAAGATAAGCCCTGCCTCCCCAATGGGGAGGAGGATATGCCAACCATGATTTATGGCTTGATAAATGATGTAACTAACTTAAGTACAAAACAGTGGAAGCAGTGACACAAAATACCCTGGTCTGTTTGAGAGTCAGAGAAGCGGTCACCAAAAGAAAGAGAGAGCTTCTCAGCTGAGACTGGATTGGTGAGAAGGTGTCTGCTGAGCAGACAAAGGTTGGGGAGGGTAAGCCTGGCAGAGGGAAAAGCATGTGCAAAGGCCCAGAAGCATTTAGTTAAAATGCCCAGAGAGAGCTGGCTGAAGGTAGAATGGAAGCTAAAAAGAGGTGCAGTATTGTCAGAGCATAGAAAGCAAAGGGGGCATGATGGTTAATTTTATATGTCAACTTGAAGGGTATTTTTGTATGGGATTAACATTTAAATTAGTAAACTGTGAATAAAGCAGGTTATCCTTCCTGTTGTGGATCTCGTCCAATCAGTTGAAGGGCTGAATAAAACAAAAAGACCAGCGTCCCTAAGCAAAAGGGAATTCTCCAGTGACTGCCTTCAGATTTCATTAGCTCTCCTAGATCTCCAACCTTCCAGCCCACACAGCATATTTTGGACTCACCAGCCTCCATAATCACACAAGCCAATTTCTTATCATAAATTTCTGTCTCTGTCTCTGTCTCTGTCTCTGTCTCTCTCTCTCTCTCTCTCTCTTTCTCTCTCTCTCTCTCCTTCCCTCTCTATGTGGGTCTGTTTCTATGGAGAACTGTGACTAATTTAGGGGAAAATGCAGAAAAGGAGGTAGGACAGATTAATAGGGACCAAATTGTGAAGAGGTCTTTGTGTCATTCAAAGCCATTCTGATTTATTGTGTAGCAAAGGGGGAGTCATTGGAGACTGCTAAGCAAGAGAGGGATCTGAGTTGAACGTTACATCGCATGTAGGGTTGCAGTGGGAACTATGGTAGACCAACATATATTGTGGGCCTACTGTCTATGACAGACACTGTTCTAGGAGCTTTGGGTTGAGGGTCAAGACCAGCGGCAAGGACACGGGTCAAGATAACTGGACGTTCTAATGTCGGAAAGGGAGAAGGGTCGCGGATGACTCCCAGGTCTTTGGCCTGAGCAGCTCTACACGAACAGAAACTGATTCTTTTTCCATCCCCAGCACCTGGCCTTGTATCTGACACCATGTCTGCATGTATTTGTGGAATGAATAATGAATAGAGGAAAAGATGTAGAGCCTGACCAGCTAGGGTTGTGGGCTCTGCATAACACTGCAAACAAATGGGATCTTAACGCACTTTAAATACTTGTTGAATGAATGAATGGCCCCAGGGTGTTAAGGGCAACCAAGCTATCAGTGTGCCCTCCCATCTGAATGAAGCAATACCAGTAAAGGCAGGCTCTTAGAGGGTAACCCAGATTTCAGGAATACTGACTTCCCCCCTTCTCGCAGCTAGATGGATGAAATTCCAGTGTTTAGAGTTCAACACCCTTCAGCCTCCATGTGAGTTCAAGTAAAGGCAAAAGCCCATGGGCAAGGATCCCCCTCTAAACTGTTCCAAGTCATTTCCTCCCAGTGTTGGTGGTGGCTCTGAGAGCAGGAAGTGGCAGAAGACAGGTAAGAGCAGAGCATGCACAAGGGGAAAGCAGAGTGGAGGAATGCCCAAGACCAGCTTCACCCCTTCTCAGTTGTGCAGCAGACGAGCTCCATCTTTGAAGAGGGAAAGAGCTGAACTGCAAGAGACTGGGGCCCATCCACCACCTTGTGGCCCCTTTGAAGACGACCCACGCGCTAAGGATGGGAAGATTAAATCCAGTGACTAAACTTGGTGGCAGTCTCTTTCTCTTGACAAGCGCGGACCTTTCCGTACCACATTTTTAAATATATTTCTGCCCTGAAGAGGCAGTTGACAGGCTCGGAAAGACCTAATGGAAAACAGCCGCTAATATTGCAAGTCAGCAAAGCTTGTCAACCCAGGCGCCATCATCCCTCACCTCTTCTTTCATTTTTATAGAAATGGCTCAGAAACAGAGAAGAGAAATTTCAAAAGCCAAACGAAAAATCAATACTGTGGGAGATAACCCAGCATTAATACAAAAACCAGAGAGGGCTTCTTTGCCTCCCGCCTCAGCCGTGCCATCAATCACCCTCCGTGGCTGGCTCTGAGAGGCCACCTTTGCTCGGAAGCCAGCGGGAACTATTTTAGTTAAAACGCCCAGAGAGAGCTGGGTTTAAGTGGAGTGGAGCCTGAGCCAGGGGCAAGACAGAAAGCGCACAGGGCCCAGCCCTAGGCCTCATGGGCCACCGTCTCCGCCACAAGGCCTAAAAGACAGGCAGACCATGAGGACAGAAACAGCTTTGTGTGAAAAGCTAGAGTGACAAGGAAAGGTAATGTTGAAATGCATTTGAGACTTAGAGGAGCCTCTTAAGTAGCTCACCCAATGTGCTCAAGCGCAAATGCTGGAAATCAGTGTCACACACCCTAGGACAGTTTTTCCAAGAGTACAAGGCTCACGCTCAGGAAGCTGGTTCTCACCCAGTGTGATCATGGAGTCCCGGAGGTGCCCCCCACCCTCAGGAGGAACACAGAGCAGACCCAGCTGGTACAAGCCCAGGACATCTCCAAAAGCCCCTGCCCACCTCCCTCCCCAACCCTTCCCCCGCATTCTCAAGACACAACTGAGCTGGATTGTGAAGACTTCATAAGGCCTCAGGCATAAAGCACCCACAACTTAGAAAGAGGTGCTTCTAAATCAGGGCTCTGTGGTAACACCCTGTGTTTTTCCTTCCAAGTCCTCACCATTACACATGATGACACATCTGTGGGTATGGTTATTTGTTTGTTTGTCTCTCCCAGTAGACAGGAGTCCACAGGTCCATGCCCAGGCCCAGCCCAGATAGAAGCATGTCACATGAACCATGATTTGGTTGCCTCCCCACACCTTGGTTCATGCGGCTCTACCGAGAATGGCTTCTCTCTGCTGGTTCTTCTGTTTAAACCTCCTAACTTCCTAAAGAAAACCCCCAAACAACTCATTCTGCATAATCTCTCTCTTCTCTGGTCTTCTGAGTTAAACAGCCTAGGGGTCTGTGGGCACAGTCTGAGAGTCACAGAGAGAATCACTGACCTTTGACCTGGGAGGGACTTGAAGGGTCATCTCAGAATCTCCGGGGGAACTTGATAGAACAATGCCAGTGCCCAGGTCCCATCCTGGAACCATTATATCAGGTCACTGAGGAGGGGGCTCAGGTATTGGTATTTTTTAAAACCCACCAGATGGTCAGAACGTGCCAGAGTTGAGAACCACTATCTTAACTAAACCTCCTCAGGAACTCTGCAAACATTTGGGCAGGTTGTGTGCTACAAACTCCAGAGGGCACCATTTACCTGGAGTCCCTGTCAGTGGTACCCATGGAGGAGTTGTGCCGTGTACAACCTGCCCAAAGAGACCCCCCGATTTTACGTAAAAGAAAAATCTGGGAGGCTCAGAGCAAAGTGATTTGGCTGAGATCACACAGCAAGTTAGTGTCAGAGATTTAATGAGAACCATGCCTCCCAGCTTCTCATTCAGGCCCGTCTGTAGTCTTCTACTTGGCTACTCAAAGCGTAGTCTGTGTTCCAGCTTGTTAGCAAAACATAATCCCAAGCTCTACCTCAGACCCCCTGAATGAAAATCTGCATTTTTCCAAGGTCTCCAAACAGTCTGGGGCACATTAAGTTAGGGCAGCATTGCCCATCACACGGCATCCATAAGAAAGCTCCGGAAGCTGGGCTGGCCTTTCTGCTACTCCTCGTGAACCGTCTCTGTACGTAGTAGGCAATCAATACATATCTGCTGATTGACTGATTGAAAAATCTATGGTCTGCATGAGGTACAGGCCCCCTGAGTGTTGCTGTATTGGAAATGACCGACTTTTCAAGTTCCTGTAATCGGCGATTACTGAAACAGGGAATCCCGCCTCACCACAGCAAAGACGTCCCTTTGCAACTATAAAAACAATGACACTGATAACAAAAGGATGTGTTGCTAAGTCTACCCAGGGCCCAGTGGATAATTTCATCTGCCTCTTGCCCTTGCTGTAAATAACATCCAATCACCTTACCCAGCCTCATTTAGATAATAGCTCCTGTTTCATCTTTACTCAGAAAAAAAAAAAAATTAATCCAAAAAAAATAAATAAATAGAGAGCCTGAGAGGTCTTCAGAGCTTAGGACATCTTTTGATTAGCGTTTATCTACTGACTCTTATTAATCAACCTGATTAAAGGAAACATGGATCAGGAGAATGTTTCCCGTCAGAGCCTTCGTCTCCCTTGTCTCCCTTGCTCTGTTAGGTGTTGACTGATTCCACAGTGCTCCATGGTCTGGAGCGCTGCTCAGTTCATCTGGCCCTTCTCACTTTTAATTGGGTGTTGCCCTTTCCATTCACTCAGTCCATAAACACTTGGCCATGCTCCAGCTTTGGTCTTCAGTTCAAACATGCATGTCCACCGGGCAACTCAGTTTTCGTTGGAACATGTAAACGCAAGCCAGATTCAAATCTAATTCCAGGCAGTCATTAAATAGGATAGCCCCAAAGTCTTGGCCAAACAATGCAGATTAAAAGCTTGAGGGGAAGGAAATAATCTATGGAGATACAGTCTAGCCACTTCTTTAGTGGTTCTGAGACTTAGAGGGAAAAGTCATGGGCTCTCACCCCAGAAAAACACTCATAAACGTGCGCTCAAAATTGTGCAGGCGATGCTAAGAGTTCATAGGCCTCCTACAGACCAGTTTAAGGACTATTGCAAATACACCAAAATGTTGACCTAGACTGAGCAGAATCATCAGAGATCCTGTGCACGGTCCACATGTTTTGGTGTCATTTGGAGAAACACACTTACTAGAATGAACTGGCGTTGGCCATCAGCTACCATGTAGGGTCATTCCAAGATTCATCCCCATGATAAAACCATGGAAAATATATGGCTGAGATGATTGTCCATCGCGTTACATGGCTTTTTCTTTAAAAGAATCCCCAGGGAAAGTGTTTTTCCAGTCTCATCGCCAGGAAACCTTGTTCTTCTCCACAGCAACGGGCTTGTTTTCATTTGATGGACGTGGGAAATCCTGTAATTCATCGCATTTCCTTCTTTGTGTGGCCTACCAGGTATCTCAGAGCTAACCATGGCCAAAGTGTGCATGCCTTTGTTTGAATATTAACTTCACTTGGAATATTAACCTCATCCAGAAACCAAATTTTCTCATTTACTGATTTTTTCCTTGTACTTTTCTTATTTTTATTTGTGTGTGTGTGTAAATCCTTTTTGGAACATGGCAGAATAGAAATTTTTTTTTAATTATATAATTATTTCAATTTTTACTGTTCTTGCCCTCAAGGATTCACGAAAAAGACTTACATGTAAGTGGATAAAGTATACTGCAAAGAGGCCAGACCTAAATTTGCAGAGAGGCTAATTCAATTGACCCTTGAACAACGTGGGTTTGAACTGCGTGGGTCCACTTATACACAGATTTTTTTCAACTGACCGCAGTTCAATTGACCTGTGCGGTCCAAACCCCATTATTCAAGGGTCAATTCCAAGGTCGGGAATCCAAGTATGCAGAGGAGTGACTGTAGTTAGACATGGATTTTCTATGACATGGGAGATCATTCCCCTAATCCCTGCATTGTTCAAGGGTCAACTGCAATTGAAAGAAATGGCCAAGGAAGGCTTCCTGGAGGAAAAGACACCTGAACTGAGTCTTGCATGCTGAGCAGGAGTGTTTCATTCAAGGACAATTTTGCTATTTCCCCGCCATCAGGAAGACACAGGCTTTGGGTTGCTTTTCCAATAATGAGAGATTTGTTGAGAGAAGAACCAGAGGACCAGGATTCGGGAGACCTGTATAAGTCTTAGGTAAGTCACTTAACTGGCTTATTCGTTAATGACTTCGAGTGTTATCTGAGAACAAACTGGCTGCCCTATCTCAAAAAGTATTGTTGGAAGGATGAAATGAGAGATGGAAGAGAGCTGTGAATTAAGTTGACTTAATGGCAAAGTTACTCGGTTCTTACCTGGGCACAAGAGAATGCCTGCCTGAAGGTGACCAGGGTTCAGAACACAGTCCTGGCTGCAGGACAGACATGTTCCTCTCTGCCAAGCCCCCTAGAGGGGTCGTGCTTACCCGTCTCTTTCCTGACATCATCCTCAGAAGCACTTGCGCTGGCTACCCGAGCTCTTTGCAGGCTCCGAAGATGAGAGCAGGTTGATTTCCAGGTATTCCCACCAATGTCTTTATGAGACTGTACCATACCCACTAACTAAACACATCTCCAGCTGGTGAGCCAAGAGATGGGTTGGGATGGGTGGTAGGGAAGTGGGATGATGGACATGCTTGTTGCCCATCTCATAGCCATTCCCTTCTTCTTGCTAGTAGAGCACAGATTTTGTGCAGGCAGCAGCATGCCCAACTTCTGATGATAAACCCTGCCACAGTCTGGTAAAGACAAAACTTACGTAAGTGTATTCCTTTGACAACAGACCTCAGGAGGAAACCTGACTCACATAAAACTACTAGCGTAAGTTCCCATGGACAAACTCTGACCTTTGCCCTAGAAGAGCCCATGGCAAGGAGGCAACGGGCCCCAGCCAATTCCCAGTAGCTGGACACCCTGAGGCAGAGGTTTGTGATGCTTCCTATGTGCTCATCTTGTGCCAGGCACGGAGGAGAACATAGAAGTCCCAACCTTCCAGGAGTTTCTACGTCGGTTCTGAGACAGAAGTCAACCACGTGAAGTGATAACGGTCATAAAAGACTGCAGTCAGTCGGGGCCAAGTAAGTGGTGTGAAAGGAGCTGGTGGTGTAGCTAGGGGTTAGGCAAGCTGGGTGCTGGGAGCTCAGATTGGGTGTGTCATTCCCGTTGGAGTTATAACAATGTAGCACAGTCTGCTTTCTACCTGAACCCAACAGAAAATCCCCATCATCACATTACCCCGACCCAAAAGCATTCTCTGGCCACTCTTTCACTAGGTTCCAGTCTAACTATCCAACCCCACTGATTTCTCTATTATCATGTTTATTCTCTCCTCTGTGGACTTTAATCCTGGTCAGACCAATCTTCTTGTTGCCTCCAATGATCACATACATCCTGCCTCATTTAATCCTCTCTACAACCCTATGATGCAGATGCCATTATCATCTCTATTTTATGGATAAGAAAATGGAGACTCAGAGAGGTTGAATAACTTTCCCATGGTCACACAGCTCAGTGGCAGAACTGGGATTTAAAATTGGTGGTCTAGGTGTCGAGTGCATGAAATACACTGGCTTCCTGGGTTGTTTGCTTTGTCTATATAATCACACTGGGTTACTTAAGTCCAGCTCACTGTTGGGTGAGGGTAAACTGGCTCTCCAAAGTTGTGTTTTTTGCGTTTTAAAGAAAAGCCCTGATTGATAGCATTTGCTGATTTTGTACCTAGGCAAATATTCCTGAATATTTAACAGCTATCTCTCACTACCCAGCACAAGCTGGCTCCAGCACACCACTGTATTCCTGGTACTCAATATTGTGCTTGGTAAATAGAAGAGCTCAGTAAAGGACTTTGGAATGAATGAATGAATGAAGGAATGAATGAATGAATGAATGCAGAATGGGAGTTAGTCTTGTCTCTCTAATTAGCGTGAATTCCAAGAGTTAGCTCTTAACATTTAGTTCAGGGCCCATCTCTACCCACCTCCAGCTCTGCAGCTGTGACCCATCCCCCTTCACATGTTCCCAGTTTCAGGGTGCTGTGTAGACACACATGCACAAAAGACATAAGCCAAAATCACTCCTGAAATTACCATTGACGAGAGCAGGATGTAGATCATTCAGGTGGTGCCATAAAGCAAGTGTTCCCATAGTTAAAGCTAAAGGCATCTGCAAGAGCTGTTACCTTATTGCAATGAGCCCCTTCAGGTGGAGGAGCGGAAGTCATTATGCCTGTTAGTGTGGTTTATAGCCTGTGGGCTGTATGTAATTCTCTCTACCTGGAGAACCTGAATTACCCTCAGGGCTGGCTGAGAGCTCCCTGCCTTGTTAATTTTCTCTTGTTATGGAAAAGCATTCCCCAGGGCCAGCTTGATACAAAGGGTGATGGTGTGACTGGTACCCAATGTCCCTTAGTCTAAAGCTCATCCCGTTTTGGATCCCAGACATTTCCCTAGGGTGCAGCTAGCACTAAGGTTCTTGCAGAGCCAGACAGAAGATAATTTGAAAGGCCTTCAAGTTCAAAGAGAGCTAGACAAATGTTATGGGCAAACCTCCCTTACTCGTATGTGCCACCAACTCTGTGAGATCTTTCTTTTTTTTTTTATTAAATTTATTGGGGTGACAACTGTTAGCAAAGTTACATAGATTTCAGGTGTACAATTCTGTATTACATCATCTATAAATCCCACTGTGTGCTCACCACCCAGAGTCGGTTCTCCTTCCATCACCATATATTTGATCCCCCTTACCCTCATCACCCACCCCCACCCCCCTTACCCTCTGGTAACCACTAAACTATTGTCTGTGTCTATGAGTTTTTCTTTCTCGTTTGTTTGTTGACTTGAAACCCCCCATCCAGACAGAGCTTATCAGTCAGCCTTCACCACCACCGTCTGGTACATACCAGTCCACTGAAGCGCAATGACGTTTGACGTGGCTGGCCTACTGGGAGAAGGCGAAGACTTATCAATAAGCCCTACTGATAATGGCTTTTATCCTAATCCAGAATTTAGGAGAGACCTTGGAATAAAAGCAGTGCTAAATACACTGTTGACCCTTGAACAACGCGCGTTTGAACTACACAGGTCCACTTTCACATGGATTTTTTTCAGTAAATACAGTAAATGTATTTTTTTCTTCCTTATGATTTCTTAATAACATTTTCTTTTCTCTAGCTTACTTTATTGTAAGAATACAGTGTCTAATATGTATTAACATACAAAATCTGTGTTAATCAACTGTTTATGTTATCGGTAAGGCTTCCAGTCAACAGTAAGCTATTAGCAGTTAAGGTTTGGGAGAGTCAAAAGTTATACACAGATTTTTGACTGCATCCCCAACCCCACCCTCCCACACACACACACACACACACACACACACACACTGTCCATGGTCAACTGTACATTGAACAGACAAGTAAATGAAATGGGTGAATGTCTCCTGTCCTAGATTTTTTTGCATCCCTGAATTCTGAAAGGGTTTGCAAATGTAATTGGAAAATTATTCATAAGATCTTTAAGGAATCCTGGTGAATGACATAGAAGTCAGAAAACTGAACAGAGTCAAACATCTGTGGGTTTCCAGAATGGGTTCTGGAAAGCACAAGCCTGGAAACCTTTGTGCTTCTCCTTGGCTGAGTCTGACAGTAGATAAAAAGTGACTTGTGCGTGGGGAGACCTGGCAAACACTACCTTAGCCCGGTGCTCAAGGTCATTCTCATCAATGATAAGTCATGTTAATGGCATGTACTGTTTACATGTGATGAGAACAGCACTTTAGCTCTGTGGTTTTCTTCCCCAAATCCACAGCCCCAGTCGAACCATGACACAAACATCTGACAAGTTCAAATTGAAGCTCAGTCTATAAAATCCATGACCAATACTCCTTAAAACTCTCAAGGTCATCAGAACAAAGGAAACTTTGAGAAACTGTCATAGCCTAGAGTAGCCTAAAGAAACATCATGACTAAATGTAGTATGATATTTTTTATGGGATTCTGGAACAGAAAAAGGATATTTGGGAAAAGCTTGTAAAATCCGGAGAAACTATGATATTTGGTTAATTGTAATCTACCCAATGTTGATTCCTTAGTTGTGACAAAGGTACTGTCTTAATGTATGATGATAACAATAGGGGAGTCTGGGTGCGGGGTGTACAGGACCTCTCTATACTGCCTTTGCAACTTTTCTTACATCTAAACTACATAAAATTCAAAGTTTGTTTTTACAAAGTGGGTTATGCACATTGATGAGAAAAAGCTATGATTATAAGACTTTGTCAGGGACTCAACAATAATAGGCCTGGGCAACTGGACTCATGTGTTGCTATGATGGGGCAGAGCACTTGACAGGTCTCTAGAGAAATGTACCTATAAACCTGGACAAGTGTGGCCTGGGTGGCCCTATGCTGGCTGAATTCTTGGCTCAGAGATCAAGGGCTCTGGGGTGGGTGTTTACCAGTCCTTCATCACCTGGAAGGGTGGGGAAAGAGAGAGAGAGAGAGAGAGATAGTGTTAGGTCACAGAATTCACATTAGGCTGTTAGAAATTGAACAGCAACTACTTTATACTCTGTAACAAGTTTTGCAAAATGTTTTTTAATCTTCACATTCAAATTAATATGGTTTTGGCCGCCTGATGTGGATCAATAGTGTACTAAATATGGATTTACACACAAATAGCTCTACAGACCTATCTGATCAATACTATGTGTTATTAAAACTCCCTAAATACGTATTTACAGAGCTGGACCCACAACCCAGGCTTCCAAGGGTCCCCCAATGCCTGTTGGCCCTCAGGAGCCCAGCAGTGACCCCACACAGCAGGTCCAGAAGAAATGGGGCTTGAAATAGCTGTGGGACCAAGAGGCATTCTTCCCAGCAGAGGAGCACTCCATCCTTGGTCTCCTACACGTTGAGAAGTTTACCCTTAACCCCAGCACTGCACAGATGAGGAATCTGAGGATTGAGAGGGACCTACCCAGGTTCACAGAACAAGTGGGGGAGCTCAGAGCAGAGCCTGACCTTCCGCCCTCTGTTCAGCACAGTGCAGCAGGTGGAAGCGCAGAGCTTGAATCCCGCAGCCCCGACCGGCTGCATAAAGTCAGACATATTACTTCACCTCTTCGTACCTCAGTTTTCTCTTCGGCAAAATGGAGGTGATGAGTACTGCCTACTTGGTGGAGCTTAAAGACTCAGGAAGAGAATTCTCTGAGCATATTCAGCCCAATGCCTACCTAAAGCATTCGCTAAAGCTAAGCGATCAGTGTTATCAACTCATCGCTCCTGTAGCAGTGATTCCGTTTTTTCTCACAGGCCATCAGTCCGTTTCGTATTTCAAACAGGGAGTTTCCTTCAATATCCCAAGACCTTCAAAGGCAGGAAATATCACTCTGGCCCAACTCAGCTATAAGAGCCTGGGGTATCATTATTTTTCCACTTTGGGAGCAACCCTTCTTGAAGTTTCTGGTCTGAACCTTTCCCCATGGCAGAAAGTGGCTCTACTTTGACCACGGGAGTGGGAGTGGGAAGTTGGAGTGGGGCTTTTTTATTCTGTCCATGAGTCGTGACGTGGCTGGAACCTCTTGGGGGGTATTCAGGTCCATGTTCATTCTCACATAACTCTGACAGGATCATTTCGAGGGTTGCCAAAGCCTCCAGATCTCTCCTGCTAGCCTGAATCCAAGTGTGCTAGAAGTCTTCATCTGAGATTCATATCTTTGGGTATCCTCCAGGTTTTTCCCTCTATTAAAACAGTACTACTCTATATTAACATTATTATCTGCTCAAAAATGAACCAGGTCCTGAAACTGTGAAGCCTTTCTTGGCGCTAAGAAAGTCCCTCACCATTCAAAATTCATTTATATTAACTTTCTTAGGTTTTCATCTAATAAAAAATGATACGACTTTTATGTTCCCACAGAGTCCAATTTCTAAAACCATGGGGTAAGACATGTCTGCCTCTTCAAAAGAGGTCAGTACTCTGAGAAAGTCACTACGAGTGTCGGTGGCTTGACAGGGGGAGTGTGGCGTGCCCCTGGCAGGGTTGAGAGCAGGACTCCTTACTGGGGAAGAACAAATGAGGAATTTTGACCCCGCAGTCCTGGCCGGGTGTCCGTCCCTAGAGACAAGGACCCCCAGGAGTGGGAGCAGTAAGAGAATAGTGGAGGATGACAGCTGGGGGGAACAAACTGGAAAAGAAGAGTCTCTCACAGGCCACCGGGCACTCTACCGCACAGCCGCCCTGGGGAAATGACCCACTCTGACTGTCCTCATTGGTCCCAAAATGGAGCAGAAGAGTTGATCTCCGAAAAGAATCCATCTTGATTAGAAATTATTCTCATCACAGCCCAGCCTCAGCAACCCTGAAACAACCGGGACACCCATCTCTCTCTCCAAAAGGTCAATCAATAGAATGTCTGTCTGTGTGGAGGTCATTTGGTGGCTGGTTCATCACCGCCCACTGCTCTGCGCCCTGTCAACTCTCTAATGGTTTCTCCCCACTGTCGGAGCTGCCCCTCACACGGGGTGGCCGAGCATGGCCAGGTCAGTTCAAATGATAAAGCGTGTCAGATGCAATCAGGACACTCAGAGCACAGCAACCCCTCCTTGCCTTCCTGGGCCTCGGGACTCAGGAAAGAATGCCACATAGTCATTATCATGAAGTGAAACCCTTCTCACTTGTCCACACCCACGAGAGGAGTGATACAGGGCAGTGGCATTCAGGCCACATCTCACCTCAGTGGAGACCGTGTCGCTCCCCCACCCACATCATCAGTTAGAATGCTGACCTGCTCCACTGAAGGGAGGCGAGGGGCATGTAGGGCCTGCCCCAGGGACTCAGGAGATGTCGTGCCCACCTTTGTCCTTCTCAACCTCAGTCTCCCTATGTGTAACATTGGGGTAAATTATCCCATTGAACATATGTCATCAGACTGCTATCAGGACCAAATCAGACACTGGAAAAGTGGTGCTTATAAACATACACTGTGTCTGAAGAGAAAACAGAGACTTTAGGTTTGGTCGGAATGTTGGCATTAAGTGGAAAAAATGGTTATAAACAAGTCATTTGGGCTCTCTGGGCCTCACTTTACTCATCTGTAAAATGAGACCACTGGTCCAGATCTCACAAGTTCCTTCCAGCTCTAAATGGGCAGAGGAAGAGTGATTGGTAACGGAGTGCCCAGATGGATCATATCTAAGCTGTTCCATTTAGGCAAAATTGAAATGTTGCACATTGGTCCAGATTGCCACTCTGGAGCCCCAAGCCCCACTGATGTCCAAAGCATGTGCCTGAGTCTGGTTTGCCAACCTGGTTGTATTGATCCAGCTGCTTTCCTTCCTAGATCCCTTAAAGCCCCACTCGCCCTCAATTATTCTGCTCTGGCCTCACAGGTCTTCTTTTCATTTCTGCACATTCTCTGCTTCCTCTAGGCTTTGGCACATGCTGTTCTCACTGCCTATCTGGACAAGTTGTCCCTCACCGCCCAGTAGACCTTAGTATCCTGAGTCTGTGTATTTGAGACCCTTCAGGGAGAGACATCTTTGTTCCCCTTTGCATTCCTAGCTCATAGCCAGCACCCACCACATAGTGGATGTTCTATGAAAATTTGCAAGATGGATAAATAAATGAATGCATAAGTGAACATAGAACCAATACTCAGAGATTTACAAATTAGAACTTCTACTTGTTTATATCTTAATAATCATTTTCACTTTAAAACAGCTGAGAGAGAATGAATATTATCTTCTAATATGCATCTCCCCTTTTTTCTGGCCAACAGAACCCAGTTTTGTTCAGTGCTACTCTTCAGACTCCCTTGCAGCTAAGGGTTGTTATGTGACTCACTTCTGACCAATGAATTACAAGCAGAAGTCTAGTGTGTAGGCACCCAGAAAACCTGTCATTTTTTGGATAAAAAGAGAAAGACTTTGGCAGCACACTGTGCCTTTTGCAATTTGCAAAAGTCCCTTCCTTGAACTTGGACCTGATGTCTTGAGGAAGAGCAGTCATCTTAGGGTTATAAGGAAAAAGGCCACATGCTACAGGTGACAGAGTAGAATGAAGGAGTCTGGTTCCTGCTGACTTACTTGAATAGATACTTTAGCGCTGGACAACTTATTCCCGGTCTACTTTTCACGTGTGAAAACTAAAACCCCTAGTTGCTTAAGCCACTGTGGTCAGGTGCTGTTACTGACAGCCAAATAGAATCCTAAGTGAGACAACAGCTAACAGGAAATGAACAATATGACTATTCACACATTCATAAAACATTCACTGACCACCTACTATGTGTCATGTCTGTGATAATTGTTTTTCATACAGTGGAGTGCAAATCTGAACATGACTTTATTGCCTTCAAATTAAGTGGAAATTTTCTAAACGGTAAATGCCTTATGGCAGCTTTTCAATAATCCTTTTGAATTGTTTTTCCAATTTTTTTTTCTTATCTTCTGGGAGGTCTCTTCACATACGTCTTGCCTCTATAACAGGTTGAACCCTATAAAATTGCTGTTTCTGAGTCAAAAATATACTTTCATTTGCTGTGATTTAATTTTAATAAGACACCTGACTCCTTACTGTGATTTTTCTCTGTGGTCTTCAACTGAACCCTGCAACCCATGCAATTCATATGGGAATGTCCTCCTTAGAAGGGGGAAAGGATGTCGCCTCTTGTCCCCGAGCCTCAGTTTGCTTGTCTGTACAATGAAAAGGTTGTGCTAGAATCCCTCTAGGTTGCTGCTGATACCAACAGTCCAGAAAGTGAAAGTGATGGTCTGTCACCCCAACATAATCAGGGGCCTCATTGCTTAGTGAAGATGGTGACAAGGCTCTGAGCACTGCTGCCATGATGGTCCCATGGAAGTCCAGAATCAAATGTGGCTGGTGACCCGGAAGTCCCCGGGCCATCTTATCCATCCCTCTGCCTCTAACACTTGCTTTGCCATCAAGTATCCCCAGTACGAGCAGCCCAGGGGTGAGTTAGGAGGCCCAGCCCTGGACCAGGCTCTGCAGGTGAACAGGCAGCTTCACAGACTGCATCTGTTTCCTTCTCTTTAAAAAGCATGACAAGAATACATCAAATGTGGGCGGGGAGGCGGCCAGTTAGCTCAGTTGGTTAGAGCGTGGGGCTCTTAACAACAAGGTTGCTGGTTAGATCCCCACATGGGCCACTGTGAGCTGTGCCCTCCACAACTAGATTGAAACAACTACTTGACTTGGAGCTGATGGGTCCTGGAAAAACACACTTAAATAAATAAAAGTTTTAAAAAAAAGAAGACATAAAATGATGAGAGCAACTTGATTGTCAGCTGTAAATAATAATAATAATAATAAACATGCATCTGAACTAGAGGCCTATAATAATATGCATGCATGAAATTCTTTGCGATCAAAGGCCATTTTTTAAAAAGTTCCTTATTACATTATCTTTTCAAGAATAACTGTGAAAGCTGTTGTGAGGCAAAATGAGTTGAAGAGAATGAGTTGAAGAGTTCAAAGTTCCGAGGACATCCATTACGACTTAAATTCCGCGGATGCCCATTTAGAGAGAGGACATTTATATAGAGACTGAGCCGGTTCCCACAGGCAGCCCAGCATCACTCACCCCTGTCCTTGGGAACAGCGGCTCCCTCTCCAGTCTGTCAACCGCCCTTCCTTGATTAATCCATCCTCCCTGGCGAGGGCAGTGAGGCCAAAAGCCCTCCATCCCTCCTGCCACGAGGGCCATCTTGGAGCCAGGTTTCTCTGGGTGAACTCCAGGGTGAAGTACATTGAGGGGGTTAATTACACCAGTCCCCGTGCCACTCCCAGCCCAGCACACTGACAATTTGGCAACAGCACTACTGGTACGAGAACAGAATGGCAAGCAGCTGGTGGCAGAGAACTCTGATTTATTAACAGGAGTCCCTGGGATGGCAGCCAACGTACCCTTCTTTCCAGAGGAGCAGCAGGGCTCAGCAGTCAACTTTTGTGCTGCTTCAGTCGGGGCCCTGCTCACCTGTAGGTGACTGAATTTCCACAGGGGTAACATGTCCAACCCTTGTTAGTCATTTACACGTCTGGGAGGATGACTGTGTCAGCTCCTTCCTTTACTCAGCCAGCTGAGGCATGTATTGGAATGGAATCCAACATAATATGGTTGGGGGGCATTTCAAAGCCTGGGAACGGTGTCCCAAGAAAGGATGTGGGTCATCTGGGGCAATGGGAAACCCACCGGAATGAGGAGGGAGAACCCTAAGAGGAGAGGTAGCTGGGCCCAGGTACAGACACCAGTGTCACTGTTTTGCCCAGGACAGCATGAAAGCCTCAGTCTCCCCTATCACCCGTCCCACACGTTCGTGGCATCTTCCATACTCCAACTAGCCAGTGCCCCTCTGACCGCCAATGGCCTCTGCACTGATGGACAACCTATGAACGGGAAGCCAGATTGGGGGAACCTGTTCATGATTCACTCGTTCATCCATCCACCCATCCATTCCTTGCATCCTTACTTCCCTCAACAAGTCTTTACGGAGGCCCACTCTACACCAGCCACTGTGCAAACCACTGGGGATGCAGCAGTGACCCAGTGGCACCAAGTCCCTGCTCTCACAGTGCTCTCATCCTGGTGGGGGAAGCGGCCAAGTCAACAGGCGATCATGGTGGCATGTTGCTAAGTGCTATCCGAGGGCTGGACAGGCATTATAGGAGCCCATAGGAGGAACACCTAACTCAGACGTGAGACGGGAAGCTCTGGTCTCCTGACGTACAAAATGACACTCTTGTGATTCACCCAGCCAACCTCCAGGGTTACTGGGAGGACCAACTGTAATTATGCATGTGAAAGAATTTTATAAACTGCAAAGCACCACGCAGATATATACAAGTGTCATTCCTGTCGTTTCCATTCCAGGCTTCTTCCAAAGGACAAGGGAAAAGGACCAGTGGGCAGCCTTTCTGGGGCTTCTAGCCATGACAGCTGTGCAGGCTGAAACCATAGACTAATGCTCCCTCAAAATAGGGCCATCTCCTGACAGGGAGGTGATTGAATGCTGGCCCACTGCAAGCATTTCTCCAACAGTAGAAAACAATTCTGCAGGAACTCCCCAGCTTGGCCACATTGCCAGTCTTCTAGAGGCATGAGGGATGGTGTGAGTGCACAGGAGGAGCTGACGGGCAGGAGAAGGCTGGGCTAAGGGTTCAGATTGTGGCCACAGAGGATGGGGAAGTTTAAAGGCTGAAACTATGACTGCATGAACATGCCGTGTTTGCAAGCGAACCAATCAGAAACTCGTGTCAATCTCAAACGACAAGAAGGAAGCTTGATCCTAAGACAAAATTCTTGGATGAATGCTGTTTTCAACACAGAGTAAGGTCCTCGTAGCCAGAGAACAAGCGTGCTTCAGGGGACCTGGTGCGCAACAAGGTACCCCCAATACAGTCAATGCTGAATCCAGTAATAGATTAGCCTATCTCATAGGGTCGTAGAGAGAATCAAATAGGAACTGAGCTTCAAGCCTTGGAAACTGCAGGCGGCAGCCATCAGCTGGAGCCAGAGCAGCGTGGGTCTGTGTGGCCCATGTGGGAGGGACGGAGAGGGGCTCCTTTGAGCTCTAAGGTCCCCATGAATGTCTAAAGCAGAGACTCCAGCAGGGGTGTGCTCTGTGAGTGGCAGCTACAACCCCTCAGAGCACTGTACTGCCCAGCTTTTATCCCAACAGGAAAACCTATATTCAAGACCCAGCTCAGCTACACACACGAATGGTGATTTGGGGCTCATCGTTTCATCCTCCAGGACTCAATTTCTTCATTTACAAAGTGAACAAACACTTGTACGACCCCCACCAAAAGTCAGCATCAGCATTTAATCCATCAAGTCTGTATTCAATGCCCAATGTCCATTTTCTCTTAGGTGACCCAATGTGGCAAGCTCTGTTCCAAATGGAAGGCATCACACACAAACAACTCGTGAGACACAAAATTCAAAGCTGCCAAAGTAAACTAGTAAATCAGGGGCGACATTTATCCAGACAAATCGATGGTTTGGGGTTGCAGGGATTGTTTGTTTCCTTTTCTTCATCAGGTTACTCAGATGGGCATTCTCATTTTGTCCTAGATCCTGATTTGGCCTCCATAATGCAACCGACGAGAGTATTTGTTGAGGTCCCATCAAAGTCAAGGCACAAGGCAAGTGTCCTTTGAAAATCCAGGAAAGTGAGCTTTCAGTCCACAGCATTTGTTCATTTTTAATGTAAGTAATTAAACAAGTGATTAAAAAAAAAAGAAAAAGAACTCCAAGGCCTTTAGTTAAACACATTAATATAAATGATTTAAAAAAGCTAATCTCCTAATGAGTTGAGAATTTTATATCGATTCAGTAATTACAAAGCATATTGCAAAATCAATGATACATACTCCTGAAATTCATATTGATTGGCTAACTCCAATAAGAGTATATTGAACAGAGACAATATATTTAAGAGTGTAAATGTGCATTCACATTAACACATTCGGTGACAAATGGAAGCGGAGGGCAGACCTCAGGCCGTCTCAGAAGGAACCCTTCTCACTACATGGTGTCCGTGTACTTTCCCACACACTTGGTTCTAGCTGGCGAAGCTGCTGGTTAATGAAACATAAGATTATTACTCCCTTGTGCGTTTAAGTTTTCAGGTCTTTATACAATAATTAATTAGGACTATGTGACAAGAAGAGAATTTCCACTAGGAAAAGAAATACTAATAGTATCGCTTTAACAAATGATGTTTAAACTCCTATTGACTCAACTTAATTTATTTAATCTTTCTACCTAGACCACCCTGAAGGTAATTATTCACTTTAAATACTTTTAAGCTAGTATCTTTGAAGTCTGGGATTTCCCATGTAGCCACTTACTGTGTAATACACTAGTTTTCCTGGAAGTGAAGAGTTTCAAATCAGATAGAAATAGGCAAATCCATAAAACGTATACATTGGCAGTTCTCAAAGTGGGGTCCCTGGACCAGCAGCACCAGCACCACTTGGGAACTTGCTAGAAATGAGAATTCTCAGAGCCTCACCCCAAACCTACCGACTCAGAAACTTGGGGGTGGGGCCTGGTTATCTGTTTTCACAAGGTGGTCCCCGATGTCTGCTCAAGTTCGAGAACCACAACTATAGATTATTAGGATTTTTCTAAGCATTTACTGTGTCTCTATAAGTCTGCTACGTGTTATAAGGATACAGGAGAATATGTGGCAGCTCTCCTCAGGGAGCTTACAATCTGGTTAGGGTGGTCACATTTACATACTTGGTTCTGTCACTAACTAGCTTTAATATCTTGGCAAAACTCCACCTCTCTGGACCTGTTTCTTTATCCACCAGGAGATAAATTGGCTTAGGTAATCTCTTAAAATTGTTTTCTACCCCAGATACCATTCTACTGGTCTACAAATTAGAAAAAAAGGGAATTTGTTCACAGAAGTGCCACACTAGCAGTATGATTTGAGATGCAGAGATCAGAGATCTTGCCGGATAGAAGCTTGATTCCCCTCTGGAATGGCATGGTCTTTGATTTCCTGTTAAAGTCACTCCTTGGGAATTCACAGCAGGGGCCAAGCTCTCTCTGGAAATAGAGAATGGCATGTAAGGGAGAGGAAAATACCTCCCTTCCCATGGAATTCCAACATGTCCCCCACCTGGTGAGAACCATTGCTCCAGCCCTTTTCTACATCCCAGCCCAATGAGTCTGGGCTCCCATCACTGGAGAGAGGGGCTGACAGGTTCCCCTGGGACTGGTTGGACCAAATCTTCAGTGGTGAGGAATAGCATTCATTTAGCATTATCAAGAGAATTCTGAACTAGGGAAGGCAAATTCTACCTGATAAAAGGACCAGATGAGAGCGAAGACTTTAAAGAAACCCAGCTATTCCCAGGGATGTCTCTAACTGGTCTTTCCTGATTTCTGACCTATCACTCACACCTCCCAGCACCCATTGTAAGATACAACTGTTTTTAAATGACGCGAATGTTTCTTTGAGGTTTACAGGCCCTAAAGGTAATCCTCAAAGAGAACTTCCTGACATGTTTTGCATGAAGACATCATCACTGAGGAAACAGAGGACTTTCCAAAGGGAGAACAGCATACTCTTCTAGAAAAATGGCACATACAAGAAAGTCTTAGCACCATGTCATATTAAATACAAAGAATCCTCTTCATAGTCATGGCATGCTAGAGCTAGAAGGACCCACAGAAGTTATTGAACCCCCGTGTGTTACAGTCTATTCTGCAAAATTCAGTACTTAATTATATGCTCTAATAGGATAATGAATGATTATTGTTGAACCTCTACTAGTTAGGCTTGGAGTCAAGAATTCAAACCATGGCTGGCCCGGTGTCTCAGTCGGTTAGAGCTCCATGCTCCTAACTCCGAAGGCTGCCGGTTTGATCCCCACATGGGCCAGTGGGCTCTCAACCACAAGGTTGCCGGTTCGACTCCTGTACTCCCACAAGGGATGGTGGGCTGTGCCCCCTGCAACTAAGATTGAACACGGCACCTTGAGCTGAGCTGCCGCTGAGCTCCCGGATGGCTCAGTTGGTTAGAGCGCATCCTCTCAACCACAAAGTTGCCGGTTCACAAGGGATGGTGGGCTGTGCCCCCTGCAACTAACAATGGCAACTGGACCTGGAGCTGCGCCCTCCACAACTAAGACTGAAAGGACAACAACTTGACTTGGAAAAAGTCCTGGAAGTACACACTGTTCCCCAATAAAGTCCTGTTGGGAAAAAATAAATCACTGGGGAAAAAAATTAAAACCAGAGCTTTTGCCCTGAGCCTACTGTCTATCACTGAAGGAAGCCTCACTTATAACAGAAACAGGGGAGAGATACAGCAAGAAGACATTTCTATATGCATGCCAATTGTTCGTTCTCCTCCATGAAAACATAGTTTAACAAAGAATGTTTTTCATCCACTCTTTAAGTAAAACTAACATGGCAAATGTGCCATATCACTCCTAAGATATGCCTGCCCCCTGGAACCCCAAGTATCCCCCAAAAGGTTGTGTACCTCTGTTTGAGATGCTGTGTTATGGGTTCCCAGACCCGGCCAACCCCAGGAAAATATTCAGGATCCCCTTGTCTCAGCCTCCTTTTCTCTCACATGTCCTTTGGGAAATATCTACATAACTATGTTATTCTAAGGGATTATATATTGATAGTAGGTTCCTTATCCTGTCTCAAAGGTATGTGAATATTCATAAAAGGCATGACCCTTACCCAAAAAGTGGTGACATTTCTGACATCAATGGCCAGGAAGTTGGAGACGTTGTTCAGCCACTGACAGGAGGGAGAAGCCACGGGTGCCCCCCAGTCACTCCGTAGACTGATCTGACTCTGCTGGGTGGTTGTCCCCCTTCGGGCAAGGTTTCCCTTTTAAGTGGCCCAGTCGATACCCATTAGGCGTTGCCAGCTCCTTGTCTCCCTAATTGATTTATCCACCACGCTATAAAACCCATTAAAAAGTAATCCTCTAATAGACACGGGTTTAAATTCGCTGCCCAGAGGTTCTGGATACAAGGTAGATGCTTCTAGAAGGGAGATACCGAAAGCTAGGGGCTGTCCAGGAGTACGGTTTCACCCCTCCACATGCATGTGCCCAGGAGAATCCATGAGCAGCTCTGGGGGTATTTGTCTGCCCTAAGGAAAGGGTGTCCCAAAGAATTCCAAATGGGAAAATGGACACTGATCTGGTCTTCCTCATCAAGGACTGGAAAATAGGATAGCTGGCCCATCCCCTGACCCAGTCGGGCCCATCTGGGAGAGAGGAGGATAGGTCATATACTTTGTGCCAAAAGCCCAGCCCTGGGCCGGGGGCCTAGCCCGGCCTGGCCCTCCCTGGTCATCGATGCCTGGAACTTTGCCTCCTGCTTCTCAGGGGGTATTTCCCTGCAGTGGTTCTTTCTCTTTCTGACATGTGGGTGCACCTGTCCCTCAAGGTCCTGCTCCCCACGTCACTCCCTGTCCTTCTGAGCAGTCTCGTAGCTCTAGTTATCACCCCTTATGTATCCATTCATTCAACAAGTAAAGTCTCTGACGAACAACTCTATGTGTCAAGTACTGTGCTTGGAGCTAGAGATGCATGGCCAGCCCCGCCCTCCCGACAGTTCCAATTCCATGGAGAAGAAAGAGCTGATGAAAAGAGCTGCTTCACTTTTTTCCCAGTGAAGTAGGAGGCTGTTCAGAGTGCGGCGGAAGCCCGGGGCCAGAGACACCACCCCAGGGGCAGGGGCCATGATAGAAAGGAGGCTTCTTGGAGGCTCTCAAGTCTGCTCAGAGCCCTGAATGGCATAGTGGGGAGAAAAGGCCTGGGACCCTTCCAAGCCTGGGAGCAATTCCAGGTGGAGTGGTGAGAGCTGGAACTGGAGGGGTGAATAAGGCTGGAGAGCCATGCCCTTTGAGGGCAAGAAAGGGTTTCACTGAAGAGAGGGAGGTGGTCAGATTTACTGTTTTAGAGAGATCACTGGAACTGCAGTGTGTAAGACAACAGCCGGGGTAGAAGATTGTATTTGGGGAACCCAATAAGGCAATACTCCGGAGAAGAGACAGGAGTCGCCTGGCCCAGGGCAGTGACATCAGCATTGTCAAGAAGTAGGGTACAGGGCACAATTCACTATTACACCCTCCCAGGGCTGAGAACAGAATATGGTATAAAAAAATGAGAAGGTGGATGAAAGGAGGGAAAGACCCAGGAAACAAGCCCTGGGACAACCTAAAGATGATTAATATCCACCGATAGATTTAGTAATTAAGTGTGACATATTTGGATCTAAGGGAAAGGATATATATATATATATATATATAGCTTCACGATGTAGCTTGACTTTAAAAAACAGCACATGTTCATTCATTAATTCATTCCACAAATGCTTATTAAGCACCTACGGTGTGCCAGGCACTTTGCTAGATTCTAGGGCTACGCTACTAAAATAGATACAGTCCAGGCCCTCAAGGAACTTAACGATTTTTACTATAATGTTGACTTACTAGTGCTTTCTAGAAAAAATGAGCAGAGGGGAGCCTGACCTGTTCCCACTTCTCTCAGTGGTCCACCCATGGGAATTGTTCATCCAACACATCATGAACAGGCTTCCTCTTCCAGGCTTCCATACTGAAGCTCCACATGTCCCGTCACATAGTTTTCCTGAGGTCTGACCTGCCCGCAGGCCACGGCAGCCCCTCGGAGCCTGAGGGAGGGGCCTCCACTCCAAAAAGCAGATTTCAGTGTTTTGCCACAGCCTGACTGCAAGGCCAGCTTCCCTAGGTTCTGTGAAACATCCTGTGTCCTCGTGAGCAGAACAGGGAGGTGATTGAGTCGCCCAGAAATGAGGAGGAAGACTGAGAAGGTTTCTCAAATGTGGAGGTTTAAAGACTTGAGGAATGAGATCATGGCTGGAAGTTGTGAGAGGCGTGAAAACAGACATGCTGTTACCTCCCACATGGTAGAATGTGACCACCCCTTGCCTCCTAACCTTAAAAAACAAAGTTCCAGATTAATAAAACCACCTACAAGAGACAGAAATTCTAAGGTGAGGCAGCAGGTCATAATTCAAGTGGTTTCTAGAAGGATTTGAATAAATTTATGAAAAATTCCTAACGACTAAGTAAGAGGAAGTTTCGGAGTATTGGGGCACGTCCAAAGTTGTTGACCGCTTACAGTAATGTCTTTCAAATCCCCTTTTTCAGGGACAGATGCCAAGTCTGGATGAACCAATGGACAGCCCACGGTGGCACTTCAGATGTCCGTAGGACAATGATGCCCAAGGCCTACCCAAAGGTCTCCACCCCGGTCTGTTCCGGACGTGGCTGGCTGTTCCCATCACTAACATGAAATTGACAGTCGCCAGCCCCTGTGCATTGATGCTCCTCTTCCAATGAGCCATGTGTTTGCTGCGGCATCTCGTCCCATCGCTCCTCACCCTACCCCACTCCAGAGCCAGGACCCTCAAGAGATGTGGACTGTTACTTTGTCACTTACTGGGAGGCCAGTGTGATGGAATACCCTTTGGGAAACCGAGAATGGCCCGTCCTTCCTCTCTTTTCCATCTCAGAGGACTCACGCTTTTGCCAGGGGCAGTGCTCGTTTCATGGGCTCCCAGGAATGCTGATTCCCGACAGCCCCTGCCAGAGGGGTTGCCTCCCTGCATACCCTTCCTCTTCTGGCCTTAGACTTCAACGAGCAGCCCCCAGCAGCCCTGACACGTCTTCTGGCTCAGGTATGTGACCCTACAATGGATTGGCTGGTCAGTCAATTTTCTGATTGCCCTGCTTTGCAGCACACCTTCCCCAGTGAGGTGGGAAGGTACCTCGGCCAATGGCTTCGTTGGGACAGGCAGTTTCCTTGCCACATTGTACAGCCTTTGTGCTGAGGCCGTCCGTGAAAGCGGCCCAGAGCCTTGGTTCTGAATTTCCTACCTGACAGCAGGATACCTACTGCTTTTCCCGGGCTGTTCCTGGCAGAGGGAACCCATCCAGCTCACATTGCAACAATTGACCGCAAGGTAAAGGCAGGCTGGCCCCAGAGACAGGCTCTGACCTCTTGCAGCCATTCCATATGGCGGCGTTGATGCCCAGCACTCTGCCAGCTCCAAGAACAATGGGAAAATAGGTGATGGGAGCCTTCGGGGCTTCCCATCTCATCCCAATATTCTTATGTTGTCCTCAGTCTCTTCTATCCATTCATTTATTCATTTGATAAATACTTAGGGAGGACCTCCTATGTGCTAGTTCCTGGGAATGCCAGATAAGTAGGACAGACACAGCTCCTGCCCTCATGGAGTTTGTAGGAAGAAAAGGAATTACCTGATTTACACGTAGATGTTCAGTGTGTTGGCAGAGAACACAGTACTTATATTAAAGGTGTATATCGGTCCCCTCTGCAGAATATATTTTAAGCAGAAGGGTCTTTCCAAGGCTCTCAAATCTCACCCCATAACTAACTTTGTAGTCTGCCTCCCCCAATAATCAGTTCTGCCTGCACCCCAGGTTTCTGCCCTCTGCTCCCCTTCCTTCCCTGACTATCCCAGCCCCACCCTTCTCCCCCCACCACGACTCCTCCCACTCCCGCACCCTCTGCCTCCTTCAGCACAGTTTGCCTTCAATCCACCCCTAGCTGGAAGCAAGAGCAGCAAGACTAATTTCATTTCTCTTCCTTTCCTTTGGTGAGCCGATCTGTGACAACCCTTTTTATGCATTTAATTCATTCTCAATTTCTCATAATCAGGGGAAAGGTATCCCCTAAGGTTAGGCAAGAGCTTGTCAGAAAAAAAAAAAAGGCAGTGTAAATTCACAGAGGTAATCATAGTCTATCTCCACTTCCCACTGCCCGTGGAACTATTAACTAATATCGCTCTCTAATCTTTTTTGTACTTATTTATTTTGTAGCGAGAAACTAGTGTTATAAACACCCCTACTGTCAAAACTTGTCATCCCCATTACCTCAAGGCGGGCTTCATCTCTGTTATTCTAATTTCAGAGTTTCTCAAATTCACAGCCGCTGGAAATTGAGTACAAAATCCATTATCATTTGTATATTTTAATTATGCAAATGAGGCAGCTCAGCTGCGATGTCCGGGACCTGCAGGGATGCCTGACTTGATTCTGGGTGATTACAATTTATCCAGTCGAGTCACTTTAATTGTAACAAGCTAATTACATTGTTTCATTTGGCTTTAACAAAAGAAAAAGAGACAGGAAACTGGATGTGGCTCAGGGCTCCCAGAACAGACCACTGCCTTTCCCCAGCCCTGAGGTGGAGGCGGCCAGGGGACTGGCACAAGCCCTCCCTGCCCAGCTGAGGGGCTAGTGGAGGACTTCAGAGGAAGGGCAGTCAGCGTCCGGGGAGCTGGAGGCAGCTGCCCTCCTGGGCAGAGGCCTGCCCACCAGTGGCCTCTGTCAGGGGTGGCGGGAGGACTTTCATTCCAGTGTACCCAGAGGTAAGTCTGATCTTGAAAAGATCAGACTATCTTACAGAAAGACCTTTTCCACTCGAGCCCTTCTTGGCCCCAGGCTGATGTCTTTGAGGACCTGTTTACTCTCCACTGTTTGTGGATCTGTACGTGGGTATAAACTTTCTGGATAAATCTGCAGTTTCCTCCTGATGCTGCGTCTTGAGGCCACAGTGAGAATCCAGTGGAAATGTTTCCCATGGTCAGATAGAGAAAGACGCTGAGGTGGGCAAGGGAGAGGAAGGCAGAGAGATGACAGAGGGAATTGGGGCAAATTCCCTCAAGTGGGAACAATACTTTTCGTTCATTGAGGTCATGTTTTTATTTCTGTGATCAATGAGAGACATTTATTCACTTGAACGGAAGGTAGCTGCTTTCTCTTCCATTACCTCTGCCAGTGAAAGAGAAGGTGCTTAGGTTTACAAATGTGTTCAATATTTTGGCAGAATAAGAGTACCCAGGAAGCACAGGGTTCACATACATTAACAAATGACCATCCCTCATAACATAGTTGCAGCAGGACCGAAATTGCAGTGTTTGTTACAAAAGTTGGCTATTTACAGACATGAACTCAAGTCTGGCCATGCAGTCTGGGATGTCACCAAAAGCTTTCTTTCTAGTAATTATTTTGGTTCACCTCTCCCAGAATCAGAGTTCAGGACCTTTCCACCCCTGACTCTGACAAAACCTGTGACCTCAGCTGCTTAATATGGCCAATAGCGTCAACACCGAAGCTCAGAAATGAGATCACTGGCCTAGTAATATCAGCAAATCAACTAAGAAACAAATGTTGATTAAAGTTTATGGAGATTCTATAATAATCATGGTCCCCACATTCCAGGTGCTCTAGTTCAAAGACAAGAAAAAAGCTTATATGTTTTAAAAGGGACAGAGCTGGAGTGCTCAAAGAGGTCTGCGGGAAGAGACATCTGCCGGACTGAGATAGTAGTTAGAGTACTCAAGTTCATGGGCAAGGGGCTGGGCTCCTGATGAGGTGGCCACTGAGCAGGGTCAGAGCAGTTGTCCTGGTGTACTTCTGGGACAAAGATGGCCATTTGTTAGCAGAAGGTCTTGCAGGAAACAACACACCAGAGGCTGGAGCTCCCGTGGGGTAGAGCTGGCTGGAAAGACCATGGGGCAGGTGGGAACAGACTCTGATGAGCCAAGAACACCATGTGTGTTGGCCTCATGGAGCTAAACAAGTGAAGCAAAGAGCATGTTCTTTCTTCCCCAAAAAGCCCCCCACGTAAAACGATGTCCACAGTGCAAATCAGAGCATCAGTGAGCCAGCGGAACCTGGGGAATGGGTGGTGTGAACAGCTGAATGACACGGTCCTACGTCAGTAGGATTCAGGACGAAATGCTTCTTGGTGAGTATGGGGAAGGCGGGGGTATGCTTTAGAAAGGACAAGTTTGTGTCTGAGTGGATAAGCAGGAGGAAGAGATTTGTGGGAGGAAGAAGAACATGGGCAAAGATATAGAGGAAAGAGCAGCACCAGGCAGGGCCAGAAGCTGGAATGAGCTGGATGGAGAGATGGCTACTAGTGGGTAGAATTGGGAGCAAGGGCTGCACGACTCTGTTAATGGAACTTCCTGGCTGCGTGTGACTGAGTTCTAAGCTGGCGGTTCCTTACCCTTTCCCTGCTGGCTGGACGCCCAAAAGAGGAAACCTGGTGTCGTGTCCAGCATGGGGTTGCACCATAAATATATAGGTAAGGAAGGGAAAAAGTAAGAGAGGGAGAGAAAGGAGAGAGGGAGGAAATGGAGAGAGGGTGGGAGAAAAGAGGAAGAAAACAGCACATAGTTGGGAATGAGGAGATGAAGTTTCTTCTTCCAGACCCACTACCAACAACCTGGGTGGTTGAGATGACGTCCCAGAAGGGCTCAGAATCTGCTTTCCGCTCCATCAAAGGTGGTGGGGGTGTGGGGACAACAAGGATACCTGTGATGAACCTTCCAGACACAGGTCCCACGAATCAAGACTTGGGTGTATTTATATCTCACTAGGTGTGCCAGGCTCTGCTTGGAAATGCTGCTCCACATTGGGGTGAATGGTTGGTACAAAAAGAAAAAACAACAACATTGAGGCTGCTGCTTCTGCCCGAATTCTCCAGCTCTAACTAAATTAGAGCCAGATGCCCAGTTCCTCATCGCTCCATCAGATGACTCCATGGAGTAATTATAATACTTTATGGGCATTAACTCACTGCTTCTCATCATGCCCTGGGAAGGAAGCGCGCAGATCATTACCCTCCCTGTGCCCAGGGCGGGGGGGGGGGGGGGGGGGGCATCTCATTCTCTCCATGTGCGCATCCCGACAGCACCTGGCCGCTGGAGGAAGTGGCACGGGAGCGCCAGGACCAGCGGCACTCTAGGAAGATGGATGAGCTGGAGTCCAGAGAAAGGAAAAGCAGTGATGGTGGGGGAGGAAGGTCCAACAGCAGAGGGATGCGAGAGGTGCATTGAGAGGGAGGGAAATTGGCGGAGCTCAATGCGGTGGTATGTGAGGGAGTCAGAGAACCAATTATAAATACTGGAGCAGTGTAGGCTTGGAAGAGGAGACAGGAAAGAGGGAGCAAGCACTGAGGCCAACATGGGGAGGCAGCATGGAACTGAGAGGAGGGGGCAATTGTGATGGAGCGATGGGGTTCAGAGGCAGCCCTGGCGCTGCTGAATAGGGACTTCGAGAACGTACCCACCAGTTCTTCTATTCCCCCATTCAACGCCTCGTAGGCGGGCAAATCTTAAGTCTCTCTCCACCCCAGGCAGTCTTACAAGTATTGAATTTTAGAATTGAAGCTGTCATTAGAGTTTAGACTATCTTCTCAATTTGCAGATCTGAAGCTCAGAGAGCGAAAGTCAGTGACCCAAGGTCACACAGCAAGTAGGTGCAGTCTCTGGGATGGGATCACATGTCTAACTCCCCCGGCTCGATTTCACCCTCATCTCTCTTCTCTGAGTTCCTTCTCACACAGGATTTATATCACCTGGCACTTGATTTTAAGCTCTCGTACAATTCGTTCATTTTTCTCTCCCAGAAAATCAGAAAATTGGTATGTGCTAGAATCACACCTTGGGAGTCCCTCATGGCATCCTGGGAGCCTAACCCAGGATTAGACACATAGAGTGGGGAAAGATGGAATAGAGTTTGATGAGAGCATGTGCGGTGCCTCCACCAGAGGTGCCAAACCTCCAAGACTATCAGAAATATTTGGTGGGGGGACCATTCGGAATAAGCCAAGAGGAGGAAGATAAAGCCATGAATGTCTCCATTGTCATCACTGAAACTACCGGCCAAACAGCCCAAAAATGTTAGCGCAGATAAGGAACTGAACAGACAGGGCCTCTGCCCCAGCAAGCGTGTGATCTCTCTGCTGAGAGAAGACACACAGGTGTATTCCAGCATTTCCATGACCTCAGAATTAAACTTCAGTCCCCAGTCACTCTCAGTGGTCACTCACAACATGTCCCCGTTTTCAGATGTGTGTTGGAATGTGAAGCCCATTCTCACAGTAGCTCCTAGTTGTAGCCCTACTTTACAGATGGAAAAACTGAGCCTGGGCAAGATCAGTAAATGTGCCCAAGGGACGCTGCTATTCATAGGCAGGGCCAGGCTCAACCCCAGTGCATTTGACTCCCAGGCCACACCACTGACTACCAAGCTCAACTGCCTCTGCTCCAGGATTGTTTTTTCTACTTAGACCTTTTTTGTTCTGTTTTCTGCTCAATATTTGCTTCTCTAGTCCTTCTCTGATAAGAATCTCATTCAAAACAAGACGGGAAAAAAAGATACTCCTTCACCAACCAGCATGCCTGGCTTGGCATCAGTGAGACCCTCTCCTTGAATTAGATGAGATGGACTCTTGTGACCCCGGAGAGGCAGCAGGGCACCGTTCAGACCCAGGGCCAAATTGTCAGGCCAGGTATTCAGTGCTGGAGGGCGATACCATCCTCAGAGAAGCAGGCCATGGGGAAGGGGGGCGGGGGGGGGGGATGGACAAAGAACAATTAGATGTGGTTTAGGAGAGAGGAAGGTATTTCACAAAAGGGGAAGAACTGGAGAGGAAGCCAAACTCATTTTCCTGCAAGCTGAGGGAATATTTTTCCAGGCATAATCTCTTGGTCTCTTCCCCAGCTCTCACCATCCTACTGCTTATTTTGCCCAAGCAGATGGCTTTAGCCTGCCTGTACATTATCTTGTGTTAGATAGCATTATTGAGGCAAGTTTTTTCTTTGGCTTCTATTTATACAGAGCCCAAGAGTCAGTCCCACTATGGCGCTGAACGTCTGCAGTCTCAGTGATGGCGAGTCCTGCTCAGCTCGGCCCCACCCTTTCCAGAAACCCCCATGACGGGGCTACCCCCAGACTCACCATCCAAAGACTGACCCAAGGCCGCCCCACCCTTCCCTCTGTCAGTGGCTCAGAGAGAAAGGCAGACATCCCATCCTTGCTCTCCACACCTGCCATACGATAGATGGCAGGCTCTAAATAATTAACGAGAATCATTTTGTAATGCGCTGACCCCTGAACATTGCACATCACTCATTCTGATACTCGTGCTCTCCCTTGCTCCCTCTCCTTCTCTCTCATTCCAACAGCTCAGCCTCCTCTCCTGGGCGCCCAGCAAGCATCACATCAGCAGCCCCCCCACATTTCTTACAAGCCTCCTCAGGGCAGCAAAGGTGTTTGGCCCCTGAGTTTCCTTGATAAAACAAGTGGAATGGTGGGAGTGGCTGCTGGGGGGAGGTGTTAGTGCTGCAGCTGCTCCTGCTTGAGCCAGGGAATCCCTGGAAACCACCCAAAAGCTCTGGCCTGGGGGTCATAGGTCTGGAAGAGGAATCTGAGGACAGCCTATGTGGCCCTGCCCTCCAGAGGACTGGATACATGAGATTCTGATTTTGTGTTTTAGAAAAACAGAAAGATCTGAAACCAGTATGAGCAAATGCTGACGTGCTAATTCTTGGTAGGTGCGAAGAGTTTATACTCTCTTGTATACTTTTGAAATATTTCATAATCAAAGCACAATAAGGACCTTGAATAGTGAATGACTCAGAAAGGAGAGTCAATATCTGTGGTCATCCCCAAAGGACACCTGTTTGGAGCTGAAAATGATGTGAAAAGGGGGACCCAGGAACCCTCACTCACACTAACGTGTAAATGGTAGTTGGTCTGCAACCTGGATTACACGTAAGGGAAGCCCTCCTGGATACCTGAACTGGGAGAAAGGGCCAAGACAACCCAGCAAGACAACTGGCAGCACTGGAGACAGAGTATCAGCATAATGTGGTCAAAACTGGTTCATCCCGGCACAGTTTGGTGCATATAACTGGCACTCAACAAATCCCTCCTATGGGGCTGAGTAACCAAGACAGGACCAGCTCAGCATAAATTCCTAAGGAACAGGTTACGCTATCTTCTATTTCTCTGATGTCAGCTTCGGCCCCGAGTCTGCCCACAAAAGTCTAATTTTCTTGGTGTTGCTATGAATTGCATATCTCCCCCTGCCCCCGTGATTCTTATAAGAAACCGGAAGTCACCTCCCCAATCCTGCACCCACCCCCTCCTTCACAGGATGTGGGGTCTATAAAACACGGTGCTCCTTGGGGTGCAGCCCAAGTGTGATTATGAACCCCATTCAGTAGTTTTTGAGTAAAACAAAACGGAAAAACAAATTATGTTTTCCCCAGTTTGAGCCCAAATAATGCCAGCCCTGGGACTCGAAAACTCCAGGCCCCGGTGAGGCTAGATAATTACATTGATGGGTTTCCAAAAGATTGCAGAGAAGTAATGAAGCAGTAAACAACACAACCAACATCTTTCCTCCCAGGCCCTGGTTGATTTGGGTGATGCTCTGAGTTCCACTTTTGCAGATCGCGCCTTCGGCAAAACTGTGGTGCCCAAAAGCTTGGGCTTCAATCTTCATTTTTGCCTTTAAGAAACAATCCTTGTCCCCCAGCTCAGCCCCGTTCCCGATGCACCCAGCACATTCCTCCTGCCCCAGCTTCTCGTGTAATAGGAGCATGATCATAAAGCTAATAACACTTAGCTCTGCTTCAGTTCAGGATTTATCCAGCATGGAAGACACTGTGTGCATCATTATTGCCAGAGCAATAAAGATGAGCAAGATGTCATTCATGTTCTCAGGAACAATGGGCCTCGTGGTTCAGGAACACACTACCTAACGTGGGAGAGTAAAGCAACAGTCATTCACGAACATAAGAAGGGCGTTTGGGGCAGAAGCTGGAAGATGGTATGTAATTCTGGGGGCAACCAGGAAAGTTTCATAGAGGACAATATGCTATTGAAGTTGGGCCTTGAAGGGTAGCCTGGATTTGGAGAAGCAGAGGCAGGGCAGTAGGGAAGGGAATGCAAGAGAGAAGGGAGGAAGGAGGGGGCTTTCCAGGAGGAGGAAGCATCTGGGCGGGTAATGACAGAGAGATGGAAAAGCCAAAGGCATGTTGAGAGGGTGGGGGATTGCCCTAGCTGGTAGGCAGGCAGGTGGTGTCGAGTAGGGTGATTTTACGTAATTCCACAGGCAATAGGGAGCCATTAAAGGTGCTGGGGTATTCCAGGGGGATCCCCTCTCAGGCTGTCGGTGAGTGAAAAGAGGGATGCGGTTATTTGGTGGGGAGAGAAAAACGCTTAACCTATTACAATATACCACTACCAATGGAATGTCAACAGTGAAATTCTTGAGGCAGCTCAAGGGACGCAGTCGTTCTTCAAATCAAAACATGTTTTGAAAATACAGCTCATATTTGGCCTGCAAGGAGCCAGGCCCTCTTGACAGGCATTCTATATAGATAGTTTCATTGGGTCCTAAAAGGCTGATTCTCTTCCACCATTTTACAGAAGAAACAAAGTCAAAATGGTTCCAGGTCACAGAGCAGCAAGTGGCGAAGCGAGAATTTGCGTCCGCCTCTCTCCAACACTTCTGAATTTCTCACCACCCCTCACTGCTACACCTCACATGCACAAGCCAGTCTGCCCTTCTGCACCAAGTGCCAGCAGGGAGACAGGCGCTAACCTGAAGGCAGCTCTCATTCGGGGGCAAGAGCAAGGTCAATGGAAGGTCAGTGGGAGAGTCATGGCCTGGCGTGGAAGTCTCCTAGACAGTGACCAGCTGTGTGATCTGGGGCAAGTTAATTCACCTCCCTGATCTTCCTCATCTGTAAAAGTAGTACTAAAGCAATGGTTAGGAAATTGTTTTGAGCAGCAGAACCCTTTACTTCAAAATGAAATAATAAACGAAGCACAAATGACACAAATAAAAAAGGGACTGCTCTGGTTTATACTGGCATGTGGGGTGGGAAGGGCAAAATGGTAGATGATGCTGCAGAGTTTTTAATGTGTGTGTGTTTTAATGGCATATTACAGTTGAGGAAACAGAAGTCCAGAGAAGTGAGGAAATTGGGCAGGTTATATAGCCACTTGTTCCTGCCCAAAGCCTGTGCTCCCACCGCTCCCTTCCATCTTCCCTCAGGAGCCAGGCTAATGCTTCATTTAAGATGGCACATTTACAACAAGCCATCAGACACAAAAGTTAAGGTTCATAATGGCAATAATCCCTCACATTGGCCCGTGCTGAATGCGAGACTGCTAGGTAGGCAGATATAAATATAGACTTTATTACGCTACATCACAAGGCAGGGGAGTTAATGTTGCTGGGAGAACATTCATTTCCACATTTCCTTACTTTTGCATGTCTTAATTTGCAACTTAATGTGGCATTATCATAATTTTTTGCATTATGTAATGATTAAAGTGAGGCGTATCATATTTATTGATTTATTTGATTTATTTAAAATGTAACCATTGCCCCAGGGCAGGTGTATGTACAAAATACAAATGTAACAGTTAAATTGAATCCAGCAGATAAATTCCCCATTAAGAAAAGACATTTCAGGATTGTCAAGACAATGAGAAATGTCTTTCCAGAACCATCAGGAGACAAGGAATCTTGAGAGGTCATCTAGTCTGATCCTCTGCCTCAGGCAGAATTGCTCCTAATCCCCCAAGACTGAGCACCAACCAATTGAACTTGCTGAAATCTCCAGGGAAAGCCACCTTCTACCATATTCTCCCACTCTGGCTTCAACCCCAAGATTTATATCTCCTCCCTGGGTCAATCCAGCCTTTTGTCTCTGGAATCCATGCTCCCAAGATCTCATTCCTTAGTTTCATAATCACCCCATCCTCAAAGGTCATTCCTCATTCCATTTCTTGCTTATCTATTTCTTATTCCACACCTCCATCCCCTAAAAAGACCCACATTGGGACATCAAGTTCTCTTGGCAGCATTTCAGAGTCTTCCACAGGGAAGGGAACTGACCCAGCATTCTACACAAAGCAGGAACTTCTCAGACACATCTCTAATTGCCGGGCATCCAGTCTTTGCTACAGCCTTCCAACCCTGAGGCACCATCATCGATGGCGAGTCTGGTGCTGTGAGGACACCCACTCCCTGTAACCTTCTCCCAGCTCAGCCTAGGATCCCATTCTTTTTTTCCATCATTTCACTGGGACTTAGAATCTTAGATTGAAGGAACTTCCATTGTAGATGTTTAATAAAGTAATCAGGAAACACAGGAGTTAGTGATGGGACCACAGCCTCCCCAGCCAGGACTTAAAAAGAGCATTTTGTCAACAGCTAAGGAGGATTCCTGGACATTCTGACACCAAGGATAATGAGGGCCTGATTAACCTCACCTATTTCATTCATACATGTACCCTTGGGTCCACTAATGTCTAAACAACAAGGAAAGGCTTCTTTCGCTCCTCATCCAGACAGCATTTCTTGAATAGCCTATATCTATTCCTCCCTGTGCCAGGGGCATAAAGGAGAATAAAAAATAGCTCTTCTCACACATCTGGCAAGAGTGCAAAGCAGTCCAGTTGCTTTGGAAAACTGTTCAGTGGTATCCACAAAAGCATACCTAAGTATGTCCTGTAATTCAGTAATTTCACTCTGAGGCATAGACCCAACAGAAACTCATACATGTGTTTACCAAAACACACGTGCTCTAATATTCATAGCAGCCCTATTTGTAATGGCTAAAACCAGAAACTCCCCAAATGCCCATCAGCAGTTGTGTGGACAAATAAATACATTGTGGCATATTCCCACAGTTGACTCCTGGACAGCAATGAGAATGAATAATCTACAACCACACAGCACAGTAGAGATGAATTTCACAAACAAAATGCTGAGCAAAAGAAGCCAGACCCAAGAGAGTGCATGCAAAGTGATTCTATTCACACACAGCACAAAAACAGGCAAAACTAACCTAGCGTTTGGAATCAGGATGGTGGGTACCCTGGGGACTGGCAGAGATTGGAAGAGGTCATGAAGAAAGTTGTTGAAGTGCTAGTGAGGGGCTGCCAAAAATACATATATACACATGACTTGTATTCATCTTTTGTTAGCGGTATATATTGAGTATGACAATTTTAATACAGTTTTTTCCTTTCTTAAAATGTGTATACTTTTTTTGGCACCCTCTGTATATACGTCTTTCTCTTTGCCTATTAAGCTTCTATTTAAAAGTTAAAACAAAAAACAATTCTGGCCTAGGATTGCAGTTTGTTGGACAGACAAGACAGAGAGAGCTGTTGTATTGGTCTGCTCGGACTCTCACAACAAAATACCATAGACTGAGTGGCTTAAACAACAGAAATTTATTTTTTCACAGTTCTGAAAATGAAGTCCAAGGTTAGGGTGCCATTGTGGTCAAGTTCTAGTGAGGATTCTCTTCCCGGCTTGTAGATGGTTACCTTCTCATTGTGTTTTCTCATCACCTTTCATTAGGAGAAGAAAGAGAGAGAGAGAGAGAGAGAGAGAGAGAGAGAGAGAGAGAGAGAGAGAGAGAGAGAGAGAGAGAGAGAGAGAGAGAGATATCTTTCTTCCTGTTCTTATAAGGCCACCAGGCCTATCATATTAGACCCCACCCTTACGGCCTCATTGAACCTTAATTAAATCCTAAAAGCCCTGTCTCCAAATACAGTCACATTAGGGTCAGGGCTTCAACATGTGAATTTTGAGATGACACAATTCAGTCCATAAAAAATGTCATGCAGTAGGAGCATTCAATGAAATACAAAGGCTGTCACTAGACAGCATGGGATACAGACCAAGTGGAAGTTATAGAGTAAGCGGAGAGAAAGATGGGCTTATCCAGTGCTGACATGGTAGGGACCATCTTCCTGGAAAAGGAAGCCCCTAAGAGACTTGTTGGAAGAGCAGAGAGAGGAGCGGTCCACGTGAGAGTCAAAGACACAGCTGTGCAGGCACCATTATCGCCTGGCCACAGGGAGATGCACAGGACAATAGAAGTGTTTGCAAAATGTGTCTCAGGCCGGGCTGCTGCAGCAGAGGTTGGAGAGGAGGCCAGGAACTGGGGGGCGGGGGGAGGGGCAGATCCAGCTGCCAGTGAGAGAGGAAGTCCTGTTGGATGTGGAGGAAGGTGGTCACCAAAAAGTCAAGAAGGTCCTGTGCCAGAAGCTGGATGACTGGCAGGCAGACAGCATGAGGAGAGAAGGAACAGGCAGCATCTGGAGTGTGGGGAGGATGAGGACAGGTGTGGGAGGAGGCAGCCACAGTACCCAAGGAGGTGGGGGCCAGACGGAGGTGGGTCTTAAACACCGGCAGCAAAGGATCTGATCTTCATCTCATGGGGAGCTTTAAGGAAAGGATGCAGAGATGGTCAGCTCGCCAAAAGGGAGGCCTTGTCCACGCCTTGGCTTTCAGCCATGCTGACACCGTTTTGTTAATGTAGCAACCACTGATTCTGCTGAATACGAAATCCTGTGCGGCCGCTGCATTTATGAGTGCTTATCCAATCATCGCTTAATCATTTAGTGGAGAATTGGTCATAGGATCACAGGCTCCTCGAGTTGAAAGAGCCTTAGAGTCGCTAATCCTGCATCCCCCCCACCTGGTGCCATTCACTCCGGGGTTAACTGGATCAAATCTGTATTTGAATCTCTGTAGGAATATGTAAAATTATATTTGACATGGTTTTCAAAAAGTCTTAGAGGTTTAGTTGGGGAAACAGATACCCGGATGGTTAGATCCCAGCCTAATATAGACAGGTGTCCACACAGAAAGGGGGGAGGCAAACGTCCCAAAACACAAGGAGTAACTCTCCAAACAGCCATATCACAGGCTGAGTTTACTTTTAAATAACTATAAACAGCCTTTTGAGCTTCCCCCTCCCACCAGTCTCATTCAGTTTCCTGGCTCTATCTCCAAAAGGCGAGTGTCAAAAAGGTTATACATCAACATCACAAAGACCCAAAGACATGGTGGGGAAAACCCTCCCTGCATTACTTTGTTAATACTGGAATGCTTTTCTTTTAATTGAGATATAATTGACATGTAATATTATATTAGTTTCAGGTGTACAACATAATGATTTGGTATTAGTGTATTTTGCAAAATGATCATAATACGTCTAGTTAACATCCGTCACCACACATAGTTACAGTTGTTTTTCCTTGTGATGAAAACTTTTAAGACTTACTCTCTTAGCCACTTTCCAATTTATAATATGAACTCAAGTCACCATGCTGTACACCACATCGCCAGGACTTATATATTTTATAACTGGAAGTGTCTACGTTAGAACTCTTGTTTAAGGTTTTGATTCCTCTCAAAAACATTCATTGCAGGGGGCAGCTGGTTAGCTCAGTTGGTTAGAGCACGGGGCTTTTAACAATAAGGTTGCTGGTTCGATCCCCACATGGAACCCTGTGAGCTGCGCCCTCCACAACTAGATTGAAACAGCTACTTGACTTGGAGCTGATGGGTCCTGGAAAAACACACTTCAATAAATAAAAAGGTAAAAAAAAAAATACTCATTCCAGAAGACTTTACAACTCAGAAGGAATTCATTCATCAGCAACTGTCCTTTCAGGGACAGGGGATGGATGAATGCTTTTTTCCTCCTTCAGTATCTGGGGGCAGCCGGCATTGCTTGGCTTGTGGCACCATCACTCCAATCTTTGCCTCCATCCTCACATGGCCTCTCCTGTGTGTCTGTCTGTAGTCTCCCAATGCCTGTCTCTTATAAGGATACCTCTCTCTTATAAGGATGCCTATTTAGGGCCCAGCCAGATAACCCAGAATAATCTGCCCACCTCAAGCTCCTTAACTCAGTCACATCATTTGCCATATAAGTTAATAGTCACAGGTCCCATGGATTGAGAAGAGACCATATCTGGACCATTTTTCAGCTTACCACATTGTATAGGAAAGGCAGAGGGGAGATACCGTCCTGGCTGACCATAGTGGTTTACGTACGTTAGACGACTCGCTTAGAGTTATGCCTACATTAGAATCACCTGGGAAGTTTTCTAAACATGCAGGTCTCTGAGAAAGTCAGATTTAATCAGCCTGGAGTCGAGTCTGAGAGACTAAATTTCTTGACTGCCCTCCCCTGCCATCCATCTACACCATGCAACTAGAAAAGGAATGTGAAAGTCTTTATGTACCGATGTTAAAGAGTGAAAATATATTAAGTGAAATTCACATTGTGTACAGTATATGCTACATTTTGTACAAAAACTGGGTGAAAGAAAATAAGAATCTATATCAATGTTTGTTTTTATGAGACATTCCAAGAGGGTACCACAGAAGCACTAACAGTGATAACACAGGGGGAGAAATGCGCTGATGTGGGTATAAGGAAGATTTGTCACTGCATAGCGTTGACATTCTTTACATTTAAAACATTAATTACTTAACGCTCCCCAGCTAATTTCAGCGAAACTTGTTAGGAAGCACTGGTTGGGGGCATATAAGAGAAAGGTCCTTTCTGGTGTCTGTTCTGCTAGGTGGATAATAATGGGGAACTGATATTTGCATCTTGGCGTAATCGATACTCCAAAAATGAAGTCCATGCTGCTATATGAAAGGCCTCACCAAATGCCTGTATAAGTTTCTGGAGAGTATGTCTAAGACAGCTCACCCGGGAGGCACTTCCTGAACCTCACATCAGAGCTAGCTCGTGCCAGAACCAGGTGGGCTCACCCACGAGGAGGAATCCTGGGCTTTGGGGATGGCCCACCATATTCCCATCAATATTCTAATGGGAATCTGTTTTCCTATCTCGTGTCATGGGTTTTTCTCCCAAGTGATTGTTGAGTGTCCACTTTCTTCTGGACATACACGAAGACATGTCACTAAGTCATTCTTCCTGCCCACTGTCTTGTATGAGCCATCCTCTCCTGCCCACTCCATCTGGCACCCCAGCTCCAAGCCACAAAGAGATGCCCAGTCACAGGACTGGTCAGATGGGATTTGGACTGAGAGAATTACATGTGAAAAAAATAAATAAAATAAAAATAAAATAAAATAAAGAGGAGTCAGAATGATGCCTTAAGCGTTCGATCTTTCCTCTCCATTGTCAGAGCAGGAGGGGGAAGGGCTACTTCATGAAAGCCAGATTAGCCAGAACCCAGGGATCAGCAGGGCCCGGTGTGGAAGGAGCTGGGCTGGAAGGTGCCAGGAGGCATGAGCAGGATGGATTTGGGGAGAGGTACAAAATGGTCACTAATTCAAGAGTGAGAGGCAGCCAACTGACCTGCATCTCTCCTCTCGTGCTGCTTCTACTCGCCACAGCCCAGCTTCACCAGCACCAACCCCACCCCCCCACACACACACCTGTGAACTGCTATGCATATCAAGCACACAGGGAAGCACTGTGTTCAGGCACAGAAGTCAGCTTTATTTGGGGTTATTCTGGTCCTGGTCTGCCAGTTAGCTGTACAGCTTTAGGCAAAGCTCTCCCTTTTGATCCAAATCACTCTCTGGACCCGTTTCCTCATGTGTCATTACCTCTTCCTAGTATTACCTCAAGGTACCTCCAGAGCCCAGCCACTTCTTACCACCTCTGCTGCTACCACCCTGGTCCAAGCCACCCTAACCTCTTACCTGTGTTTCCACAATAAACACCTTACTGCTGTCCCGACTTCTACTCTCTGCCTTCTACTGTCTATTCACTCGCCAGCCAGAAGAATCCTTTTAAACCCAAGTCAGAGCATGTCTCTCCTCAGCGCAGAGAGCTGCAATGGTTTCCTACCTCACTCAGAGCAAAAGCCAGCATCCTTGCAAGGGCCTGCAAAGCCTTTTGTGGTGCGTGCCACTCCCACCCCACCCCACTACCTCTCTGATCATCCCCTACCTGCCGTCCTCCCCCATCACCACTGTGCTCCAGCCTCTGGTCTCCTTGCCATACCTCAAACCTGCCATGCTAGGACCCACCTTAGGATCTTTGCACATGCTGTTCAATCCCCAGGAATGAATGAGCAACAGAGAGGTGAGATCTGATCTGGGCCTTCTAGGGAAGAGGGCATGGGATTCTTCTTCAGGGGGAATTATTGCACTGGGAAAAGATTATTTGCCCTGAGGCCCTGAGACAAATGATTTTCATTTTACGTTTGCCTTTTCTAGGATGGCTTTTACACAGTCCGTAAGCCACTTCTAGTAATAATAAGCATCATAATGGCACTATCCCACAGTTCTGTAGACTTCTTACTTTGTTGTTTTAATATGTGTGACTACATCCACCTTCACCATAGTCTTATACAAGCAACAGAAAAGGAGATGTAACCTGAGTTTTGCAGATGAGAGAAAAGAGGCAAAGTCAGGCTTTGCAATTGACACATCACAGGCCGGCGTTAGTCAGCTTTCCTTATGACAATCCATCCTTAAAAGACCAGAACTGCTTCCCCACTTGATGGACCCTCCTTCTGAAGCTCAGAGGCGGTCCCTAAGCCTGAGGTTTTGGCTGTTCGTTACTCAGCATCCACACCACCCCTGGGGCTCCCAATGGGTATGAACAGAGACCGAGATGCTGTAAGAGTCACCCCGTCCAAACTGCTCCTTCTCCTGCGGCATCCTCGTGGATGGCAAAGAAAGCGGAGTCATTGATCTCCAGAGAAGAGTGGAAGGACAGTAGATTCTCAGTGGGTGGTGTGTGGGGGCCGGTGGGACAGACCCAGAGGTGCACCCCCCAGATCTCTCTTCAGAAAGGATCGGTGGCCCCCACTGCCAGGAGTGTGGTCAGTGGTCAGCTCTAGGCCGTCAGCCCCTTCAGGATTGCCACAGCTGCAGAGAGCCACCTTGCTCGAAGTCATGCCCTTCCGGGGACATCCCATAACCAGTGACTTACAAAGGCAAGAATAAAAAGGCCAGGCTATTCCAGCCCATTGCAGGACAACTCCGAGGAGCCGTTTCAGCTCCGGAGCTCCCCGTGGAATCACCCACGCTGTGTTCAGGCGCGCATCACAGATCGACTTCTCTGCAATGAGGAATCTACCAGCAAGCTCTTATCTAGAACTGACAGAAAGTCAGAGATGGCGTGGCGTGGCTTCTCAGGGTAAGAGCTGGCAATGACTCTAGAGCTGGGGCTACATGAGCCTGACCTCTCCCCAGGGCCAGCCTCAGAGGTGCTTGTTGCCATGGCTCTTGAGTCTATTCCCCTTCTCCATCCTGCTCCCTCTCTGGGGGTGGAGGGTGACAGACATCCTCATCCTTTGTTTTGTACGTTTCCCCCAGAAAGAAGAAGATATTGTTTACCAGCACAATTCATTGGAATCCATTGTTCCCACTACAGAGCCAGTTAAACAAAGACAGGGTAACAATTATCTCGTCCAGATGGCAACCAGCAGCCAACCCAGGGGAATTAGATTTCTCAGCCCGACCCTACTGGGGCTTCTAGAAATATTTACCCTTTCTCCCCGCCTCCCCAGCTCAACTCCAGATAACTTTGGTCACTAAGAAGTGGTCCCTATTATAGGATGGGATTACGTAGAAGGAAAACAAGCCTCCTGGGATCAAAGACTGAGCTTCTGTTCTTCCATCACTCTCTAGGCTATAGCAGCTGAGGCAGCTCACGTACTCTCTCGTTCAGTTAGAAAACAATAAATGGGTGCTTGCTTCAGTAAGAAGGATGCTTTCAGCTGCAAGTAACCAAAAACCTCAGTTCACATTGATTTAAGTCATAGGGAAGTTGTTCTTACCTTACAAATTCAAAAGTCGTAGTTCCAGATTTGGCTCAGGGATGTCACTGAGGCCCTAGTTCCTTTCCCTCTCTCAGCTCTGTCTGATTCAATGTAGTGCAAGCTCCCTTCATATTCACAATATGGCGGTCAGTGGCAATCACAGCTCCAGGGCCTCCTGGTTCCCACCCGGTGGGAGGCAAAGAAGACCTTTCCCACATAGGACTCCCGTCCTTGCCTTCAATCTGCTTGGGCCAACTTGCTCATCCTTGAACACCTGCACGGCCACCTGGCTGAACACCTGGCTGCCAGGCTCCAATAGCTCGGAGTCATGAAGATCTTCCTCTGAAGCCGGGGGTTGTCAGTCAGGGTTCAGCCTAAAAGCAGGAGTAAGGAGAGTGGATGCTGGGTCGACTACTGCGCTCTCCACGGGTGGTATCTACTCACAAACACTCTCACCGATGTCTTAAAGACATTAACCATCTGACACCCCCAGGTGATGTGCAGAATAAAGTTGTGAAAGACACCTGGAACTGCCAGGTATTGTTATGAAGAGCAAAATGAGAAGAATTAATAAAAGCCAAGTCATTTGGAGGGCACGCCTTATTTATTGTGTTTTTCTTCTGATGCACTTGAATCTTTATTCCTATTCATCTGACATGGGATATTCATGGTTCCTGTATTTTAGGGTCTACATGTGATTTTCCCAGAAAAGAAACTGCTGGCTGCCTACCCAACAACCAGCCAATTGCCCCTAATCTCTCTCTCTCTCTCTCTCTCTCTCTCTCTCTCTCTCTCTCTCTCTCTCTCTCTCACACACACACACACACACTCTCACACACACACACACACACACACACACACACACACACACACTTCTTGGTGGCTGACAGAGCCTCCGTTTTGTTCAAGTGTCACCCTCTACAAAGGCCACATATTCAAGAAAGGTAACCTTCCTCCCAGACCACCAGAGAGTCTATCGTGATTGGTCTATGCCAATCACAGTTGCCAGTCCCTTTGATATGATTTGGGGTGAAAATCTGAGCCCATCTTGGCCATTGGGACATGAGAAAAAGTCAGCTGCGGAACTTCAGCTAATAAAGTAAATGGAAGGAGCTCCTATTGTAGCTCATTTGTCAAGGAAATCAGCTGATGGTCTCCTCCAGTAATAACCCCCTGGGCTGCTGTGTCTTCAGAGCATATGACATGCACAGGCTTTTCTGCCCATCACTTCTCAGGAGGCAAGGAACCTGGGATGAAGTCTCAAGGCCCTTCCCCAAAACTAGGGTCCACTTCTGGATTATCAGATTCTCCCTCTCTCTTCCTCATACGTCTTATTCCATGTTGCCTAATTTTTACCTTTAGCCCCAGGTCCCAGGTATGAGTGGGAGGGGGAGCAAGGATGATGGAAGCCAGCTACATTCTAATTAGCTTATAGTCTCAAAAGCTGAGGACTCATAATTACAGATAAGTTGCCTTAAAGACATCCACAAAGGTCTGATGTAACTAGAGAAAAACTATAAGGTACATCTGAACCCTTTAACATTCTATTTTTCAAGGACACAAATTGATGAAATCACCTAATAGGGAATCGTTTCATACACACTGATAAAGTTCCCCCCACCTCTTCATTCTCTGGATTCCTGCTCTCCAGGCCAAATCCAACCTTGGGAACTTTCTGGGCCCAGCAGGCTGTAATGAGCCCCACTGAACTTAATGAGCTTGTCATTATTCATCTCTGCCAACAGCCAAAAAGAAAAGCACGACATAGTAAAATTTTACAGACACACACACACACTAACTAAATAACAATAAATATTTATTGACTCAGATGTTGCCAAAATCAACCAATCAATAGAACACAAACCCTCCTGGCTGCATCTGATGGGAACAAGACAGGGAAAGGGGAATGGCTTCCCCATCCCCAAAAAGTGGGATGCAATTGGAAAGGTTCCATGTTCTTGAGCTCAGCTTCACCCACCCTAATTTATCATCATCTTTATATATTCTTATATAAGTAGTAATACAGATCACCCCAGCCAATTAATCAATCTGTAATTAGGAACTGACACGAACATTTACTACCATCAGGCATAATTTATATGATTACAGATGATTAAATAAAATGTAATTGAGTGAACAGGCAATTTGTTAAACACATCTAGACTCAGCCTGATCACCTAAGGCTGGAAACGCCCCGACTTCCCTCCTACAGTGGGTCAGAAAGTGGGGTCCTGGGAGCTGGGACCTTGGCGTGACCAGAAGAAGTGGGGAGGATGATTCAGACTCCCCAGAGAGCCCAGACGGGAGGTAGGATGGAGAGCCAAGCCCATTCTGGACCTCTTCTTGGTCCACTTTAGTGTCCGAATTTTTGCCACCACAGGTCATCTGCATTTTCAGAACTCCTCAGGACACAAAGAAGGAGAAAGACTATTTAAATTACACGCCTTGAAGCAAAACTGTGCACAACATTTTTCTTCTGGTCCACTGATCCCAGAACCATGCCCACTGGTCACTTTGAGGGACCCCCACCACCCAACAGCATCACTCCAGGAATATTTCTAACTGTGAAGGAGAATTTAAACACAAAGTTTGCAGTTGGCAGGAAGTGCCTTCATTCCTGAAAGGGACATTTTCAATGACATCAAGGGCCAAATTCTGATTCTGTCACTTTCCAGCTGTGTGGCCTCTGCCAGGCAACTTCCCCTTCCCTGGATCTTATATTCTTCCCCTATAACATGAGAAAATAATAAAATTCCTTGTTCCTCAATGCTATTGATGTCATCAGCATTTGTAGGAGAATTAGTTGATACTGTTATAGTTAAAATAATAGTTTACTTTATATGCCGAGTTTTGGGGAATTTTTTTGAAAGATGAAACTATGAAGATATTTCTAAATACTCCTAGAAAAACATGAAGTAGAAGACACTTTTTTAAAAAAAATCCTTCTATTTCATATAAGATACATGCATGGTTATAAGGTAAAGAAAAAATTTCTTAGAAAAAACATTCTTAAATAGTAAATGAGTGCTCATCTTCCAGCACTTCCCTTTGACAGTTTAGACCAGTTATTCACAACAGGATTTGGCAGAGGGGATGGTCAGAGCATTCCAATTTAAGCACAACCTTCCTTCCAACAAATCCTAGGGCTGGCCTGGTGGCTCAGGTGGTTGGAGCTCTGTGCTCTTAACTCTGAAGGCTGCCCATTTGATTCCCACATGGGCCAGTGGGCTCTCAACCACAAGGTTGCCAGTTTGATTCCTAGACTCCTGCAAGGGATGGTGGGCTGCTCCCCCTACAATGAGCAACGGCAACTGAACCTGGAGCTGAGCTGCGCCCTCCACAACTAAGGCTGAAAGGACAACAACTTGACTTGGGGGAAAAAAATCCTGGAAGTACACACTGTTCCCCAATAAAGTCCTGTTCCCCTTCCCCAACAAAATCTTAAAAAAAAAAAAAAATCCTGATCCTTTCTGCCCCATACCAATCTTTGTATCTGCAGATACTGCCATTATGCCACGCCTTTAGAGGCTTCCTTTCTTGGTAACCTCCAACTCCAGCTCGCCACACAAAATCAGCCATATTGTCTTTAACTAGACGTGCCCTTCACCAGCTTAATTACTCTTTCATTCACCAGATTTGATTCCAAATAGAACACGTTTTGACTGTTTCCAACCAAGTTCCTCCACTTTGAGGTCATGCAAAAGAATATTCTGCCAGCCTTGAGTACACTTACTAAGAAAAATAGATGCTTCTCCTTTTAAAGTAACATACATATGTGACTTCCCCTTTAACTGTATAATAGCCACAAACGGCTATGGACTGAATTGTGCGCCCCTCCCCAATTCATATGTGGAAGCCCCAATGTGATGGGTTTTGGAGGTGGGGCCTTTGGGAAGTGATTAGGGTTAGACAAGGTCATGAGGGTAGGGCTTTCATGATGCATTAATGCCCTTATAAAAAGAGGAAGAGACAAGATAGGAACGCAGGTGAAAAATGGCCGTGTATGAGATAACCCAGCCCCATCACAGTGATTCTGAACCAGAAATTCCCATTGTGTGGTTCCCAGGCAAGTTCTTAAAGCAAAAGTTGCACGTACCAAGTGGGAAAATATACACAGATTCAGGACACAGAGAGGTTGTGACATGTGTTGGTAGCCGCCATACCTACATGCTCTCCCCATCCCCACCCCCACATGCATGCACCAAGAAAGGCTACATGAGGACAGAACAAGGAGACATTCATCTGCAGACCAGGAAGAGAGTCTTCACCGGACACTGAATATACAGAACCCTTGATCTTGGACTTCCTAGCTTGCATAACTACGCAAAATAAATGTTTGTTGTTTAAGTCACAAAGTCTACGGTATTTTGTGATAGCAGCCCAAACTGACTAAGATAGAGAGTTTTCAATTACTAAATCTGTCCAATGAATAAAAAGTAATTCTGGCCTGACAGGAAGACTGGGTTTGGTTCATGTGTTCTCAGGATCACAGCTGTGTGCTCCTGTGGAGATGGTTTAACTTTATTAATTAACAGCCGTCCTCCTTTTTCCTCCTACATACAGGGTGGCGGGTTTCTAAGAGCTTTCGAGAGATTTATTTTTATCCTTCGAGTGGATAAAAGACATTAATGAAACCATTTGAGACTTCAGGGAGTGGGTTCCACCCACAGAAGCCAAAAGGAGGCAAGCGTGAATGACCGTTGATTATTAAAAGTCCTTTTAGCAAAGGAGCATCATCAGACTGGGTTGATGGGCATTCAAGTGTGTAGAAAGTAGGGGGAGTGCCATATATGCATTATGCATAAAGAGGCACCCCAGCTTTTTTACGCACGACAATTAATGAAATCACTTTGTGAAAGTGTAGACCTCCCCCTCCCACACCCAACTACCAGCTGGTCCAGCCCTTCAACATATAGCGCCACATTAAGATGGCTCCAACAATTTGGGTCAGCGCAATGTTTAAACTCTTAAGTGGAACCACTAATCTCCATTAATCTGACTGTAAAGATGAGACGTAATGCTTAATACAAAAGCATAAGAGTTGATAATGCACGTTCCTCTGATGGGCTGCCTTAATACTCACCAACTCCTGCCCAAAGGGCAGGGTCTTTGTGGCATCGGACCATTCAAAATCTATTCATACAGGAGTGTTTACCGTGAGGCCCACAAAGGCATCCATTCTGTGGGCCTTCTGGGCCTCAGGCCCTCACGACCATCCCCTCTTCCAAATGGACAGCACAATAGTGAGTGGGCGCTGAGTTGGGCTTGACAGAGCTATGACCCTACCACGGGCCCAAACGGCCATAGGCTGAGTGGACAGGTAGTAACAGCAGATGCTTCACACTGATGTGACACCCTCCTTGGTGGGCGAACTAGAGAAACACGATGGAGTTCTCTTTCTGTTGGAGGCACTTGGGGACTTTAGGAAGTCTCAACTGTAGAATTACTGCTCATTTTCCTCATCCCTTCTCATCCCTACCTCTCTGGAGTAGTGTTTCTCAAACTATGGTCCATGAAACCACCTGCAGGAGAATCACTGAAGATGTGGTTTAAAAGTGACATTCCTGGGCCCTCCCCCAGATCTACAAATCAGAATCTCTCAGGGGACATTCAGGGTTACCACATTTTAAACAAGCTCTACCAGTGAACCGTAAGCACAAAATGTTAGAAACACTATCTAAATTGTATAAAGGTTGTTGTAGGAATCCAGGTGAAAAATGGCCATGCATGAGATAACCTAGCCCCACCACAGAGATCTCGGACCAGAAATTCCCATTGTATGGTTCCCAGGCAAGTTCTTAAAGCAAAAGTTACATGTATCAAGTGGACAAATGTACACAGACCCAGGACACAGAGAGGTTGTCATATGTGTTGGTAGCCACCATACCTACATGCTCCCTCTTCTTATCACGATAATAATGTAGTAGATAATCACGATAATAATGTAGATAATAAGTGAAAACTTATTGTTTACAACATGGCCAGTGCCATTCTAAGTGTTTCATATGTATTAGCTCACTAAATTCTCATAACAATTCTATGAAGAGAACTGTATTAGTCCTCAAGGAGCAACAGTGAAAGGCTTCAGAGAGGAGGTGACATTTAACTGGGCTACGGAAGATTGGTGGGACTATGTCATCTTCCACAGCTCACTTATTAATTCAATCGCCACCAGGAAGGATTCTCATTGCCTTTTTATGCCCAAAGTCTCCACCAGTAAGTCCTTAGAAATAAGGGAGAACAACGTTTGGATTAGTAACACCATAAATTCTAAGGTTTACTCTTTATAGGGTTCCTGAATTATAAACAACCATTGAGGACTCTTATTCTAACCCAAAGAATGACTCCTGTCATTGGTTCCTTTCAAGAGGTTGACTGCCCTCTGTACGCACAAGTAAAGCTGCCTCTGCTCTGGGGTTGCTGATGAACCTGAACTGAACCAAGAGCCAGAAAAATCAAGGCTCAAGTCATGCACATTATATCCAAATCAACTGGTCTCCTTTCCTCCAGAATTCACACTGTATGGTGGCTACTGTTTCTAACTGCCAGGCCCAGGACCTCTCCCCAACCCAAGATGCCAGCCCCACCCTTCTGGTAATAAACCTGATCCCTTGGAAGGTCTAAGAAGGAATAGTTATGGCTCCATCCTCTTGGCCACAGTAAGGACAGCAGTGACAGTGACAGGGATGAGTTTGTGATTCAAGGAAGTGTCAATCAGAATCCCTCCCTGGGGTTTTCCTGGCAGGAAGCACTGAAAAGTTGTAAATCTAGGGCTCACCATGGGAATGTTCTCTACCTCATGGAGAAATCTGTCTGCATTAAAGACTGAGGTCAAACAGGAATGAGGGTGTCAGAGACAGAGGAGAAAAGGACAGAAAAACTGATTGCCATTCTTTGAGTAACTGAGGCCAACGCCAGTCTTGCCCTTTGTATGGTTAGGTTCCAGGGCCCAATTAACTTAATATTTAAACTAGTTCAAGATGAATTTTTGTTAACTGACCACCAAAAAATTTCTGACTATGAGATACAATTCATCTCTCTCCTTAAGATGATGTCCCATGAACACAGGATGAAAATGACTTGAATTTGTATTGGTGTTTAGTGTTCAGCCATTTATTATTCATGCATGCACTATTGTGTTACCTTTCTGGGTCTACCATGGAATAAGCACTTCGTCGAAGCACTGAGGACACAGGGGTGAGCAAAGTGATGCTCATGGAGCTTACAGTCCAAATAATCACACAAATAAATGTTTAAATTACAATTTTGTCAAATGATCCAAAAGATAAAGCATTACATCACTTGAAACAACAGATTGATATGACAGGTTTTAATGCACCCATTTTTACAGGTAAGGAAAGTGAGGTTGGCATAATGCATACAATAATTTAGGGGAACTACTGGGAGTAGAACGTATATTTCCTACATCTTTATGCAACTATTTTCAGCGAACAATGCTGAATCCTACTACATTTGACTGATTAAACAAACAATGAAAAAACAATGTTATAGAATAAAGAGACTTTGGTGTAAGAGGCATAATGCCGATTCAGTCATGTTTTGTAAAATCAGTGCTGTAATATCCAACATTCGGTGTCATTTTGATAAACTAACAAGACACATAGGATCCTTCCTGGTGCTTCACACAGCTGACAGTAGGCCTTCCACTGAGAAAAGTGTCCAGCGGTTAAAGGTTTCATCTGTGCTTTGCGCTTGTGCCAAACATTGCAGCCATTATTGGTAAAAACTGTCAAAATTCATTCATTCCAATTGTGAAAAGGAAACTATTTCTCAAATTGGTTGCTTTACCAACAGGTCTTACCAGCTCATATCCAGATGAAAGAGACAAGTGCAGTTTTGTTTAAAAAAAATCAATAGATTGGCTCTTATGGAAGTCATTAATGCAAACTGTTTAGCAAGAGAGGCTGATTTTTCATTACTGGTTGGCATTCCATAAAAAAAAAATGTTGCAATGAGTCGCTGAACAAATCTATGACTAAGAATCATATCCCTATTGCCTGTAGAATGTTCTGTGGTCCACTGATTAGAAAGGCAGGGGTGTGCGTGGCTCTGCGGGGAAGCTAAAACTGGCTGTGCAAAGGAGGGCCAGTATGGCAGACTCATATGTGGAGGGAGCTACCTCAGATTCTTGAGCAAGGTTATGATATGACATCTGTAAAAAAAAAAAAAAAAAAAAAAATTCAGCCTCGTACTACATTCAGTCTTCTGACACAGCCCTAGAGTTAAATTGCTAACTAGAAGAAGAATACCTTGGAGACAGGGACACTTGTTATCCATCTTTGTGACAACTCTCCCCACCCCAGCCCCTAATTTGGTAGCTTACACACAGAAAAGGCTTCATAGAAGCATGTGGAATGCAGGCAGTGAAGGTTGGTAGCTGGGAAGAGTTTCATGGAAGATGCTGATTTCTTTACCCTGATTTATCATTACAAAGCCTCGGGGTGGAGGGGGTGGGAGGAAGTTCTACCACATTAACAAACAAAAAAAAAGATTTTTATGGATTTCTGATGTTATGCATGGGAGGTAGCCTTGGTTTCATTTCTAGATTTATCAATCAAAGATCCCAAACGGCACTTACGAGGAGGAAACAGTTTTGAATTTCTGAGTTGGTCTCAGATAACAAGGCCCGGGTTTCCCACCACACAGAAACTATGAGGTGTTTTCCAGAACTTTCTGTGCTTAACCTGTGTTGGGTTCTATTAGCACAGGTGTTGGCATACTTGAGACTGCCTGGCGTTGGAGTTTGCAGGACTTCTGCAGGAACCAGTGGAGGTGTTCTCTGGCTCTCCTTGGAGAAGTCATATCATGCTGACGTTGGGGGGTGACTAGGAGCCAGGGTTCCTGGTGTCCAGGACCCTCTGCTGTCACCTCAGTAAGTGGCCTTGACCAAGTTGTTTTACCTCTCTGCGTCTCAGTTTACTTATCTAGCAAGAGTAGGGAACAGGCCTTGACAATAGCCAAGGTTTGTTCTAGATGTTTAACAGTGCAGATCCTTTACTAGTTAAAAAACACTCTTCCCATACATTTTCAATTGGAGATGCTACATGAAATGTTACAGGGAGAGTAAGAGAAAGATGCTGCTCCCGGAATCAAAATGCACCCACGAGTTGGGGAGGGATGGGGTCAGCTCTCAGGAACCCCTGAGCCACAGACGACCATTTTTGTCTGCATTTAACTCCAACCTGAAAGCGTGTGAGCTCAGGTATTGAAGAGGGAGCTGGAAACAACGCTCCAGGGAGCGCCCATGATAAGGGCCCAGGTGCTGCCTTCATGGCCCTGCCAAGGTTGAGTACAGAATTCTCCAGGCAGGAAATTCTTTGGAGATTCCCAGCTTAAGTTTTTGGAAAATTTCCCCTGAGGAAACCATGCTCTGGGAAATAGACATCCAGAATTGTTTTTTCTTTTTTCTTTTGGGTGGGGGGAGTGGAGGGGAGGGACCAGTTAACTACTTCTGAAGGGAAACTATTTGTGCTGTCCACAACACCCATCCAGCCTCCATCTCCCCCTAGTCCCAGTCTCACCCCCACATGGATACTCCCCCTAGAACAGGAGTCCCCAAAGAAGAGGGGCTTCGTTTGTTTAAAAAAAAAAAAAGTCCCTTTCTCTTGGCCATTAATCATGCCTGTAAGAGCGTTTATTAATGCCCTGTCAATTGCTCAGAGTGAAGGCAGCCTGTCAGCTGTCCTCCCTCCTGGTTAGCTGTGTGCAAACACTGGTGATTAAGCGCCAGATTTAACATCCTCATGAATATTTAAGAGGCTGTTTTTGAAAGTTTCCTGTCCTTTTACACTAATAGCCCCATTAAAACCTGTTTACAAGCCAGTCAAGAGAGTAACTGCATGCACTTAAAACATGAGAGTGCTCCCCCAAGAGGGGCACATGACCATGTGAAGATCAATGTGCTGCTTAAAGTAAGACTGTCTGCCTGCCCCCAGTGGAGCCCAGCCCCAGGAGAGAGCCACGTAAAGGAGCTGGAAAGGACCCAACTTGTTAATTAGGCCTGCGAAGGGGGTGGTGTGGGGGAGCAAGCCCTGGCTACTGGGCTCCCCGCTGCCCTATGTGGGTGACCCCAGCTCCAGAGACTTCGTAGATGTTGCCCAGATGATGTCAGCAGCATCTAGTCCTGGGCCGGCACAGGAAAGAAAGTTGGTGTTGGGACAAGTGCACCCCCTGGCCCTTGCCCTCTACACGCAACACGCTGCCCTGGACCTTGCTTCCATTCATGGCCCATCAAATAAATCTCCTCAGAGCAGTTCGTAAGGACTTAAGGAAAGGAATCAGAATGAGGGAGAGGCCCTTGAGAATTCACGAAGGCTTTAAGGCTCCAAAAGGTTGAGAGACAAATTTGTGAGGAAGGTATTGAGAATGGGGTGGGGTGTCCCTTTTCTGCACAAAAGAGACTGATTTTTCCATTAGCCCCTGAGGCTGCCTTTCCTGTAGTTAGGAAAGAAGATAGAAGTGTAGAAAACCACTTCCTCTTTGAAAGCAGGGGGACAATTACCAAATGTTGCCTCCTTCACGGGAATATGAAGGAATGGGTACACTGGTGAAATAAGGGTAGGGGTCTTTGCTAAAGGGTAGTGCCAGCTCACTGGGTAGAGCCTACTTCCTTTCCCAGGCCCCGCACGCAGCACTTAAGGGATGGGCAGGTGTGTGGAGAGACCTCCCCTTCTCCAGACAGGGAAACTCTCAAACACTACATCTGCTTTCCCGTCCATTGCCTGGGTCTGTGCTGAAAGAGTCCAAGAACCCCTTTCAAGCAAGGAGACATGCCCCAAGTTTCACCATCTGTATTCTTACTCTTCTTTGCAAAGTTTACCATGTAGAACACCTCATGTTCCAACAGCATTATGGGGTCCCTTAAAATATAGGCCAGGAGTGCTCTACTTTGTATCTGACATATAGCCTGGCCCAGAGATGAATTTTTCTTTCTTCTATAATGGAATACATGCATGGTGATACCATACATCCTTATGTAAAGTAATAATGCAGTAATAATTGTTAGCAACACTCACCGATCAGGAACACAGTAACCTGGGAATATGTCCTCTCTAGAGATTCTACAAGAACCAAAAGTTAAGCCAAAAGGCTTCTGAGCAGCCAACATAAAGACTGCAGGATCCGTGCAAAAGAATGAAACTGGACTGCTATTTGTCACCATGTACCAAAATTAATTCAAAATGGATCAAAGACTTAAGCATAAGACCTGACACAATAAACTGCATTGAAGAAAACATAGGTACTAAACTTATGGACCTTGGGTTCAAAGAGCATTTTATGAATTTGACTCCAAAGGCAATGGAAGTAAAAACTAAAATAAACAAATGGGATTATATGAAACTGAAAAGCTTCTGCACAGCAAAAGAAACTATTGACAAAATAATGAGGCAACCAACTGAATGGGAGAAGATTTTCGCAAACAGTTCCTCTGATAAGGGGCTAATATCCAAAATATACAAGGAACTCATGAAACTCAACAACAAAAAAACAAACAACCCAATTGAAAAATGGACAGAGGACCTGAGGAGACATTTCTCCAAAGAGGATATACAAATGGCAAATAGACATATGAAAAAATGCTCAACATCGCTAATCATCAGAGAAATGCAAATGAAAACCACAATGAGATATCACCTCACCCCAGTCAGAATGGCTTTCATCAACAAAACAAATAGTAACAAGTGTTGGAGAGGCTGTGGAGAAAAAGGAACTCTCATACACTGTTGGTGGGAATGCAGACTGGTGCAGCCGCTATGGAAGGCAGTGTGGAGGTTCCTCAAGAAATTACGAATAGAATTACCATATGACCCAGCAATCGCTCTCCTGGGTATCTACCCAAAAAATCTGAAAGCAGTTCTCTATAGAGACACGTGTACTCCAGTGTTCATTGCAGCTTTGTTTACGGTGGCCAAGACATGGAAACAACCAAAATGTCCTTCGATAGATGAATGGATAAAGAAGTTGTGGTATATATACACAATGGAATACTATTCGGCGTTAAGGAAAGATGATATAGGAACATTTGTGACAACATGGATGGATCTCGAGAGAATAATGCTAAGTGAAACAAGTCAGACAGAAAAAGCAGAGAACCCTATGATTTCACTGATATGTGGTATATAAACCAAAAAGAACAAGACAAACAAATGAGAAACAAAAACTCATAGACACAGACAATAATTTAGTGGTTACCAGAGGGTAAGGGGGTGGGGGGTGGGTGATGAGGGTAAAGGGGATCAAATATATGGTGATGGAAGGAGAACTGACTCTGGGTGGTGAACACACAATGGGATTTATAGACGATGTAATACAGAATTGTACACCTGAAATCTATGTAAATTTACTAACAATTGTCACCCCAATAAAATTAATTAAAAAAAAAAAAAAAAAAAGACTGCAGGATCCATGCACTAAAATTGAAGTGTTTTACTCATCAGGCCCATATACCAGAAAGTTAATGGCTCTAAGAAGTTTGGCTCTCTGTATTTCCAGTCAATTAGAAAGAGGAGGGAGAAGCTAGAGACACATACACTGACAGGAAGAAGAAACTATAGCTCAGGACATTGAATGAGAATAAAAATCCTAAGAAAGTGAGTCAAGATCTCGAACAGCACAATAGTCTGGGGCCATGTATTCCAGGGGCAAGTAGCTTTGCACACCTCCTCATGCCCCCAGTTATCAATTAAAAAAAAAATAGGAAGTTATAATGCCTCATGAGTAATGAAGTAGGAAAGGATGTGACATAATTCTCTTAAAAGTCCACCTATCAGAGTTAAAACTTTTATAGTTTGGGAGCTTCAAAAGCCAAGCCTTCAGCTATCCAGAAAATTTATCTCCACAGTAACTCATTTGTCCTCTGCTTTCTTTCCTTTCCCTATGTTCATATTTCATGTTTTGAATACCACCAAAGAGTATTCAAAAGAGTCAAGATGAATTTGTAAACTAGAAGACAGGTTGCCATGGCGAGAAGCTGCTTTCATTATTTGACAGCCGATGGTCTGCTGAAGCCGGGTTACACCGGCCCTGGAGGGCTGAGTGTTAAATTTCCAGTTTTGTGGACTAGTGTCAAAGGCAACCATTCTTAGACATTAAGTTGAACTGACAATCAGCTAAATTGTACCCAAAACAAAATTAATAAAGATTCATAACTCATCACTTCCTAATCATTTCACTAGATTTCACTATTATCTCTGTTCTTACAGTTATTTATGTCTATTGTATCTGTGTGGTGAAAATCCCTCATTAGAGTGTGCTGCTGCCCGTCTCCCAGCTCCATGTTCTGTGACATCACTTTGGCAGCTTGAAATGGCCATGGTGAGAGTACTTATGCCACAGAAATTGGCAAATGTGACAAACAGGGTTTGTTTGGATTTCCTCCCAGAAAGATGGTTGTTCAGCCACTGGTCACCACTCTTCATAGCATACACACATACCGCAGGTTGTTGAGACTTAAAATGTGGATTCCTATATAGGAAGGGGAAAGTTGCTGTGTGTGGGGTTGTGGAAAAGGCGGTAGGCTGGTTTTCGGGTGACCTCCAGATGTGTGAGTGGTTTCCTCTCTCTGGGCCTCCCTCCCCCCATCTATAAAATGGGAGGATTGAACTAGACAGTTTCTAAGGCCCCTTCTGGTTATAACAGTATCTGATTCTATGATTCCACATTTAAGCTTTTTTTTCTTTAAATTAAAGTTTATTGGGGCGACAATTGTTAGTAAAGTTACATAGATTTCAGGTGTACAGTTCTGTAATACATTATCTATATTCACATTGTGTGTTCACCACCCAGGGTCAGTTCTCTTTCCATCACCATATATTAGACCCCCATTTACCCTCTTCTAGAGCCCCGCTCCCCGCTTTCCCCTGGAGGTACACCACACTGGCGTACGGCAGGTAAGTGAGAGGAAGGAGTTTGGATATTTATCACTTCCTCTTTCTTTTTTTTTTTCAAATACTGCCTGAAAGGATGAAATAGCATGTGGTTGAGACCAGGTTGAATCAAGTAATAGAACATGACACCCGTTTACTTTCACTGTTTCTTCTGCCTACAACTTGTCATAAACACCAGCAAAGCCGTTTCTGAAATTCAAGGCATTCTCTAAATTATAAAAGTCCCAAGAAATCTTATAAGTGTTCAGTGTTATGACCCAGAGACTTACAGACTGATGCTGTGGGAAATGAAAAGGCTCTGGTGTCAGACGACCTGTATCCGGGTTCTTGAAATCCCAACTCACTTTTACTGCTGGTGCAAGCTCCAACAATTAAAAATCCTCAAGACCCAGTTTCCAATTAAATGTGAATAATTCCTGATAGTATAGACCAGTGCAGCCTTGCTGGGGAGACATTTTGGTGGTGCTTATGTGAAGTGTCTGTCTTATGACTCAGTGACCTTTCTCTTGAATCTGTACCCCAGAGAAATTCCCACTCAGGCCCATCAAGGTTTGTGTGTGTAGTCAGAGGCCATCAAGGTTTCCACTAGAGGGCAGAGATGAGTAAATAAGATGGATCCTGGCGGTGGAATATTATGCAGCATTTAGAGGCAAGGGAGTACATACATATAGCAACATGGATCACTCCTGAAAATATAGTGAGTTGTGAAAAAAGTACAAACCAAAATGAGATCTATAGAACATTACCACTTATGTAAATAAAAATTGCATGCATGCTAAAAAAAAACATACACTTTACATGTACACATAAAAATAACAAGGTAAACATCACCAAATTAAATGAGTTGCCTTTGACATTATCCATTCTGACCCCTCTATTCTTGAGACCCAGAGAGGGGAAATGATTTTGCCTATGACCATACTTCGAATTAGTGACCGCCTAGACTAGAACCATCAGAGTTTCAAGAACTGGGCCCTCCACTCACAGGTAGATTGGTGGAAGGATTATTTAGCATTGCTAAAGAAATTCATATTTGCAAAGTGCTTTATTCTCATCTATTATTCATGCACTAATGAGAATACTTAGATTGTGCCTTTTCTCCAAGGAGCTCAAAGCACTTTGTAAATGTTAACTCATTCTCCTCCTGTGTCCCAATGGGACAGACAGATATCCTCACCCCTTGCCTCTCCACTTGGTAAAGAGTAAGCCCAGCAAAGGCAGCAGATGTGATGGAAAGTAGGCTCAGAATAAGAGACTTCCAAGTTCCTGTTTCTCACTGCCTTCTATCTATCTAAACAGTGCTCCAGGTACTGAAATAAAAGCCTTAGTGTCCAATGAGGTACTTCTTTGAGGCTGAATGGCATATACGATAGAGGAAGAAAGGAGCTTAAGATGTTGGCAGAGGAAGGAAAAATGGAGTAAAGGTAGAAGAAATGTTTCCTAGCCATATTGCAACTGCTAGCATTTACTGAGTGTTCATGATGCACTAGACTCTCAATTCCTGAGTCATCTTATTGAATCCCTGTCTTACCGCTATGATTGGATAAAAATGATCCCCCTTTTTCACAACCATGAGATGATGTTTACCCTCCTGGGGTTTACATTCCAGGTGGAGCCATGATGATAACACCCAAAAGGCCATTAATAAATGACACAAGACAAATTTACAGGCTAAACTGAGGTTTAGACTAGAGAGCTTTGGCGAGTTGGGGACAGGAGAAGGCTTCATGGAGAAAGTGATATCTGAGCCAGAACTAAAAAGGTGGTCACGTGTGGCTAGGAAGAAAATAAGACATTCCCACTGAGAGAAAACACAGAGCCAAGGCAGGGTGGTAAGTGTGGGCTGTGGGCAGGAGAGAATGAAGACCAGCCTGTTAGGAGCAGGTGAGCTATATTACATTGGGATTTCTTTGCCAGTCACAAAAATACCCCAACTCCTTGAAAACCAGTCATTGGCACATGCAGATGTGCAACCAAATATTCAACATTCACCCCAGTTCCAAGGACTCATTGCTCTACCCCTTTGTTCACTAACAAAGGGGAAAAAGTTTAAACTAGGGTGTCCTCTTGTAATGAATACTAACTCATTAAGAGTCATAACTTGAGTTGGAAAACCTGGGAATCAATAAAGAAGCAATGCATTCTATATAATATTAAAACTTCCTGGTACTACAGTAATTAGAAATTCAAACACCAATAAAAGACTGTACAGTTAATTAGCAGTAGTCATAAAAGTCTAAGAACAAATATCCTATGTATTAAATACAAGTGATGTAATTGCCACACAGAGATGGAACAACTAAAGAGGGAGATGCTTCGAAAGGGAAAGTGCTTGACACAATAATGCCAGCTCAGAAACCGAAACTCTGGTTTCCTGGGTCTTTGTGACCACAATTCCTTATTATGCTGATATTATTATCATGCACTCTTTACCGTTGATATCAGAATATTTTATTTCTCATCAGTAGGTTCCATTTCCTTGAGAAGCCAGAAAATTTAGCATAGTTTGGTTAAGCTACAATCTAAACTCTACATCATTTCTCATCCTAAAGAGCAAACTCATACATAAATACACACACACACACACACACACACACAACTGGCTGTTGATTTTATGCATAGGTAAAGTCAGTAACCACCCATCTAGCATAAGTTGAAGACCTTGGAACATCGTTCCCCAAATCACTCAAAAGAATGTGCCTCATTAACCTTACAGGGCTCCATCTTCTGGACTCCTCTATGGAAAGGATCCTGGAGGGACACAACACTCACATGAAATATTCTTACCAAAAAAATCAAATTTGAATCTGATCACACCTTTACATTTAACGACCAAATTATAGTAAATACATCAAATACCCTGTTTCCCCGAAAATAAGGCCTAGCCGGACAATCAGCTCTAATGCATCTTTTGGAGCAAAAATTAATATAAGATCCGGTCTTATTTTACTATAATATAAGACTGGGTCTTATAATAATATAATATAATATAATATAATATAATATAATATAATATAATATAATATAATATAATATAATATAATTCAGCAGTGATAAGAAACGTGCTGTAAAGCCATGAAAAGAAATGGAGGGAGGGATTTCCAGTCAAGATGGCAGAGTAGGTAAACACTGCACTCGCCTCCTCTCAGGACCACATCAGTCGCCTCCTCTCAGGACCACCTCAGTTACACCTAAATTATAGAACAATCATCAATGAGAATCACCTGAAGTCTAGCTGGACTGAAGCCTTACAACTGTGGACATATTAAAGAAGCCACGTTGAGACTGGTAGGAAAGGCAGAGACACAGAACGGGCTGATCCCACACACACCTGTGACCATTAAAAATTGGAAGGCATATCTCAGCTTCAGAGGTCCCCTGCAGAGGAGTGAGGGGTCCCAGCCCCGTATCAGGCTCCCCAGCCCAGGTGTCATGCAGGGTCTCAGCTCCCACTCCCCGCACAAGAACGCAGAATATGGTGAGGCCAAAAAGGAACACCCACAGAGCCATAGATAGGGGAGCCATACCACTATATTCTTGCTGGCGGCTGGGTTGGAGACATAGGAAGTTGGAGCCACACGATCCACAAACTGCCGTTTGCTTCTCTGCCAACTAACCAACCCACTAGCTGGCTGCAACCCGCACTTGCTAGCGTAGCCACGGCAGTTATATTAGTGGCTAATGACTAACTGGTTACAGCTGATGGTCAACTAGTCACAGCTGATGGTCATCTACTAACCGAGCCAGCACTTTTCCACATGAGGTCAAGAACCTGGAAACTGCTCTCTAGGACTCTGTCCCCACACCAGGGTTCCAGGGCTGGGGAGAGAAGTCACCTCAATTTCTGGATGTGAAAAGCAGCAGAGATTGTGGCTGAGTGAGCTGGAGGGTGGCTGAAATCCTAGGCACACATACTTACTTGCTGATGGACTCATTCACTCTGAGTTCCAGCGCTGGGACAGCGGCTTGAAAGGTGCCAGGGACACACAGGGAAGAGCTGGATTGATGAGATTCAGGGTGAGGGCTGAAGGGACAGCTTTCTCCCAGATGGAGGCCATTGTTTTTTTTATTGAGCCCTCCCCTGCCTGCATGCAGATGCAAGCAGACATCATATCCAAGTCTCCTTTAATCAGCTATCATCTTTTGTCTGCCTACCCTAGTGATTCCCTGAAATCCCACTCCATCCAACTTTCAGGCACACCCAAGCCGCTTCCAGTGGCTTTTCTGTTACAACCTTGTCTTAGCTCATGCTGCAGACTTTCATAAAATCTCTCAAAGGTTCACAAAACCCAAACAAGCAACATCTGGCTTCAGTGTGTCCTGTACCTCTGGGTGAGAAGACCTAAGCCCAGCACTAGCAACAGCTGGCCTCAGTTCACAGATTGTCCTTTAGAGGTAGCTCCAAGCTTAGTGCGAATGGCGGCCATGTGTGGATTGCTTTGTGGCTCATACCAGGTGGCCCTGGGCAGGGTACAGGCTGCAGCTAAACTTGGCCTGTGGTGGGTCCCCTTCCAGGAAACCCTAAGGCTGGCACACCTGGTGGCCAGCTTCAGACCAAGCCAGAGCACCACTGCTGCCTCCAAAGATGACACACCCAAAGGACAGACTGGGCAGGCACCAGAACCCCACTAAAGCGAATCCTGCTCTGTATGATGAATGGATAAAGAGGAGGTGATATATATATATATACAATGAAATATTGCTCAGACATAGAAGGGAATGGGTTCTTGCCATCTGCAGTGGCATGGATGGACCTGGAGGGTATTGGGCTGAGTGGAGTATATCAGACAGAGAAAGATGGGTGCAAAGTGATTCTGCTTATATGTGGAATCTAAAGAATAAAACAAACAGAACACAAACAAAACTCATAAAAACAGAGAACATTTTGATAATTGTCAGATGGGAGGGGGGTTGGCCGCCCGGATGAAAAAGGGGAAAGGATTAAGAAGTACAAATTGGTTGTTACAAAGTAGTCATGGGGATGTAAAGTATAGCATAAGCCGTATAGTCAATAATATAGTAATACCTATGGATGGTATCAGATGGGTACTAGATTTATTGGGGTGATAGAGGGGAGGGGGCTAGGGGGCAGGGTGAAAAAAGTGAAGAGATTAAGAAGTGCAAATTGGTAGTTACAAAATAGTCATGGGGGTGTAAAGTAAAGCATAGAGAATATAGTTAATGACATGGTAATAACTATGCATAGTGCCAGGTGGGTGCAAGACTAGTCAGGGGGGATCACTTCTCAAATTATTAAATGTCTAACCACTATGCTGGTTAGACATTTAATAGAGGTTCAGCCCCACTGAACCTCTTTCGGTCCCTTTCTACAGGCCACGCACTCTCTCCTATACGTCTCCCAATAAGACTTTCTTTTTGCCTGGAACACTTCCCCTAGCCATCTCTCCTAACTCAACTTCTGTTCTCAAGTTACACATCACTTCTTCCTGGAAGACTTCCTGGAAGCCCCTGGACTGGGTTACGTGACCTTCCTCTGTGTTTTCAGAATACTGAGCATTCCCCTCTTGGCTCTGTATTGTACTTTGTTGCCCATTCGTTTCCTCTTCGCACACTGTTTGCTCTGTGAGCGCAGGAACTATGTATCCGGAGATATCTCCTATACCGAGCACAATGCATGCTGCCCAACTCAGTACTCAACAAATACTTGACAAATGAGTAGAAGAAAAATGGAATCACATGATTTGCCAGTCTAAGAAAATGTGACTCACAAGAATTTGGGGTAGGGGGGAAGGATGTCAACTTAGTTAAAGCCCTGCCTGGTAGAAAGAAAAAATCCGTAATTTCTCAAGCTACAACGCTGACACAAGGAAGACCTTGCTAAACATGAGAGGTAAAGAATGCCCAGGATGGTGAGCTGTGGGGCGTGGGGCCGGACCAGCTCGGAGGTCAGGGCCACAGGCTTCTATTCTTATTTCTGTAAGAATAGAAATGGCTGTACGACTTGGCTCGCACACTTGGCTGTACGAGCTGAGACTCCATTTCCTTTTCCATGAAACACACCACTGGAGCAGGGATTTCTGAATGCTCAGCTTTAACATGCTTTGAATCTATGGCCAAACCAGTAGGACAACCAGATGTCAAGCAGTATTTTCAGCTAACAGAAACATGTCCCCTCTGTCTTGGTTTGATTTCCCTAGAAATAGACTCAAAACTAAGGATTTGAGTACAAATACTTTCTTTGCGAGATGATCCCGAGAAGCACCAGAGGGAAGTAGGAAGTGAGACAGGGAAGAGAAGGAAGGCATCAGTGAGTGAGTCATCAATCAGGTGACCACCGGAGGCAAGCTCAGTCGAGCTGGCAGACAGTGCAGAACATGCCATGAGGGGCAGGTAAACAGGATATTTATACACCTACTTCCCTCAGTGTTTTTCTGGGGGCTCCTCCAAAGCACACGAAGTCCCTGACACTTCGAGCCTACAAAGAGAGTCCCAGATGCCTCCAGCTGAAAACTGTGGGCCTGTGCTAGAACAATTAGTGCCAAAGGCATACAGGCAGCACATTTACAGCATTCGTGACAACCTGGGGACCTAACTGAGTACGTTCCCACCTCTTGCTTTTTGTCCTACTGCTTCCAAGGGAGTCGAGTGCCAACAAAATCAGATCTTGAGATTTGACAATGGCTGGTATTATTCATTGCGATTTTTATTGCTGCACCTATGTTCATCTGTGCATTTCTTATTTCTATAAGACAGAAAAAAGTGCCGATTCGGCACTGCCTGGAAGGTATGGCCTTGAAAGCTGCTGCTTGGAATCTCCTGCGCGTGCTCAGAACAGCAGTTTCAAATTTTTGTCGCATGTTAAAGCTGAAGAACACTTCATCATGTTTCTGGGCCCTGCTTTTTCTTTTACACCTTCAGGGAAGGACTCAAATTCCATCCAATTAGATGTGCACAACTTCAGCTATTTTGAATCTACCTACATGCAGGTAAGACCCTAAGGAGAAGGTTCTTTAGGATGAAGAAAGGGATTTGGACATGGCCTTGGATTTTTTAAACCTATGCAGGCATCCTTTTTAAGAACAAAGAATCTGATTTTCCCTGAAAGTATTCCTTAAAAAATAATATACAGAAGTAAAACGGAATTTTCATTACATTTCTTTATTTTTTAAATTTTTTTCTCAACTATGGAATTTGGTCCAACAGCTGGTTTTTTGGTTGTGATTTTGCCTGCTGTTGTGATTGTTTGTCTCCATGACTCAGATGACCATCCTGGCTGGGTTTTGTTACTCTTCAGTGCATCATTTTGGCACTGTGCAGACACAGCTTGAGGCGATTTGGAGGCAGTGACTGGTAACTGCACCAGAAGCAAATCAGCAGATTCTGTCTGGGGCTTGTCTCAGTTTCAAATGCAGGTGACTAACTGACACCTGCCTGCCTCTTCCTCCTCCATTGCCAACACACACACACACACACACACACACACACACACACACACACACACACACACACAGAGAGAGAGTCATGGTCTTCAGCCAACTCCAGACAGTGCAGTGCTCAAATAAAACTCATCAGAACACTTGGAAATGACAGAGTGAACACTAGGAGCTTGTTTCTAATGATATTTTCAATCACCAAGGATTTCCCTCTAAGCCATTCTTGCCTGTTTTTTCAATTCGCTGGAAAGGACATTAATAACATTATCCTTTCTCCAAAATCAGGCAAGAAACTCATTGAAGACGGGTTGATGGACTAGGATTGAAACTCTGGGCTCCTCCCTCCCTCTCTTCTAGTGAAAGGATCACACCAGTCGGCCAGCTCTAACATGCTGAGAAGCCAGAAATTTTGCTTTAAAATGATTCATATTGTTTAAAAACAGAAGCACTGAGCAGCAGTGTTTGTTTGTTTGTTTGTTTGTTTGTTTTCCTCAACTGCTATTCTCACATAACAAGGGGCACTGGAGACTGAGAAATCAAAGATAAAGAAAATTCACAGACTCTCTCCAAAAACTTTCTCTCTTAAATCAGTGAATGCACAAATGCTATACCTCCCACTCCATTTTCCTTGGTCACCAACAAGGAGCAGAATGGATACCATCCAATGCATCCAAAGAGCACTGTCCTAGGGAGTCTGTGGGTCTGGGCTCAAGTTGCAGCTTTCTTTGAAATTGGGCAAGTCACTCACCTATCTGGGCCTTAACTTCCTCATCTCTAATCCCTGACATTTCCACCTCAACTATCAATATTGACGTGCATTATGCTGGTCAGACACCTTGGCAATTCCCAAAGCATTCCAAGAAATATTTTTACTGACCCACCAAAAGTACAAACAATTAGCAGAGGGGTAGGGGGCAGTCATATGCAGGTATGACTGCAGACTACTGCTAAAAGTAACACACCCTTGGATGAGACTCTCAATTAGACTATGCAGATAAGTGAAGATGGGGAAGAAATAGCAGGCAGGTACTGGGATGCCTTCTGCTCCGTTGTGAATCATTTCCCCTCATTTTCCATCTATCTAAGATCCAAACAGGTGAACTCTTGTAAGCAGCACTTGCCAGCCTTCTATTTCTGGCAGTATGGCAGACAAAATATCCTGAATTTCCCTTTTCATGAAAACATCTCAAATACTGGACAAAATGTCAAAATTATATTTTTAATGCACTGCTTGCCAAACTGGCACAATTGTAAGAAACACAAGAAAAGAAAAAGTAAAAGCAAGAATTCTGGGGGTTAAATGAGTGCCAAGGCTGGCCTTGCCCTGAGGGTCTCTTCTGAAACCTGAAGACCCAAAGGTTCCACTTTGATGGCTGCATTGAATAGTAGTTAGGGAGTCTAAATAGGGAAGCCTCACATAAAGGTGGGATCACAAAGAGCTACACATTCTATAAAAGAGCAAATGATAAATAAATCTGCTGCTCAGGAACAATCAACAGAGAAACTTATCTATTTCAGCCTTAGCACTGGGTGGGGGGAGAAATTCTTCCATCAGAAACAGTATCTGCAAGCTGGTCCTCACACAACATTTTGGTCTGAATTCGTGCTACTTACATTGGCCAATAAATCTCAAGATTAGACTTTTATTTAAAATGATCCTGAGAACATAAAGGAACCTCAAAAAACATTATGCTAAGTGAAAGAAGTCAGATACAAAACACCACATATTGTATGATTCCATTTATATGAAATGTCCAGAAAAGGCAAACTTATAGAAGGAGAAAGTAGACTAGAGATTGCCTGGGGCTGGGAATGCTGAACAACTGTAAATGAGCAAAGGGATCTTTGGGGAATTACGAACAAGTTTTAAAACCAGATGATGGTGATGGCTGCCCAGCACTATAAACAAACTAAAAGTCATTGAATTGTGTACTTAACATTGGTGACTGTTAGGGTGTGAGCACAATATCACAAAAATGTTGTTTTTAAAAATGATCTTTGGTTAACAGTGTCTATGTGTTTCTCAATCATGAGACATATCCATAGCGGGGCAGCTCCATGTTGTTTTCAACCCAGGCTGATGAAGGAGTTCCAAAATATATCCAGTGCCATTTCAAAGGGAAGAGAGATCCTGGTGATCTTAGGAGCACATGACAGCTCCTAGAGCTTCCACACGGAAGTGACCTTTGCTCATATTTCCCAATATGTGATTGGCCAAAGCAAATCACATGGCCACACCTGTGTTAGAGTGCCCTGACAGTATACGGGTACCTTAGAAGATATCATTCTTAGAAATGCTACTGAAGTGTGAACTAGTTAGGTGGGGGAAAGAGGAGGAAACCACAAAAAAAACCTGGATACTAGACACTACTAAGAATCAGCTTCCAAGAACATTTCAGAGAATGTTGTATGTTATCCTAACAGGGTTAACAGACATTGACACTTATTAAAATTACGAAACCCACACCCAAGACACCAAGCTATGAGGAAGACTCTCCTGGGGCTTAGGTCACTGCTGTGTGCAGCACACACACTGAGTCCCTCGCCACCATTTAAAGATTTCTCCTCTGACTATAAAATTGCCGTGCTGAAATCCCAAAAATTTTTATCAAATCCAGCCTATGCCACTGAGCACCACAGGTACAGGAAAACGTTAGGATGTGTATCTTGGATAAGCCAAACTGTCAGCAAGCCTTTACTGACCATCTTTCATGTGCCCATCTCTTTGCTATGTGCTGCCGTGAATGCCAAAATGTAAGATAACCTCAGAGGTCAGACAGACAAGATCTAAACATGTTAAATACTCAAAGAGCATCACAAAAGCTTATGTATAACATGGTCTGTTCCCTGCTCTCCAGGAGGCAGCCATGGGCCACTGAGGTACTTGTATTTCAGTTGGCAGTTTAATATACACTTAAAGCATAGGGTAGCAAGCAAGGCAGTAAGTAAATGATAAAGCAGGTAGTAGAGAGTCCAGGTGCTGGAAAGGAAGGAAAGTCCAGGTGCAGAGGAAGGAAAAATTGCCAAAGACTGAAATAGCTATATTGAAGTGGGGTGGGGAATAGAGCTAAATCTTGAATGATAACAAAAGATTATCCTCGGAAAAGGAAAAGGAAAAGTTTTACAAAAGGTAGGAACAACATGAACAAAGCCACTCGCCCGCTGAGGTTCCCAAAGAATGTGATACAGGGAACAACAACAACAAAAATGTCCCACAAAGTAGCGTGCTATTACTACCTCAGTCTGGGCCCCAAATTCCAACACACACACACACACACACACACACACACACACGTTAAAAAAAACCTCTGGGAAGGAGATGAGGGTAAGGGGCATCAAATATATGGTGATGGAAGGAGAACTGACTCTGGGTGGTGAACCCACAGTGGGATTTATAGATGATGTAATACAGAATTGTACACCTGAAATCTATGTAATTTCACTAACAATTGTCACCCCAATAAATAAATTTTTAAAAAATCTCTAGTAAGAGGCCAGGCCAGGTGGCTTACTCTTTTTCTTAAGCTGATCAAGCCTCCAACTGAAGTAGGCCAAGAAGCCTCCTGCTCGGTTCCACTTTTGCCAATGACCGTGTGCAAAGGCCAAATCTTACTCCATACCTAGTTATTAAAAGGCAAAACAATGCCAACCCATCCTGTACTGACCTTTTATGGCACAACCTCTTCCTCTAGCCAATGTGGCCCTATCAGCTGCCTAAAATCTGACCAACGAGCGACATACGCATTCCTCTTCCTTAAGAAGAAGGAAAACTATGAGGAGAAACTCCTGAGCACTCACTATCAACTGGGCCATACCTCCCTAAATGCAACTGCAGCCATAAGAGGTTTCCACTAAAAGATGAGAGCCTGGGCTGGCAGCAAGAAGGAAGTGCTGAGTGTCTGCCTCCATTGGTTCTCGATGGCAGGTACAATGATGGCTAATGCTGACACTTTGCTTGTATATTACTCTTCTCCATGTGTCTTCCTCATGTCTTTCTATACGGCAGCAGGAAGACTCATTTCTTCAGAGATTTCTGTAGCAGGAAATGGAGAATCCAGAGAATGTTTGTTTGGTTTTGAGTTTTAGTGTTTTGAGTATCACACATATTCTGTTGACAACACAAAAGTTCCCTAACTCTCGGCCCCAGACCTTCAACACAAAGAAGAGGGTTTGTCTTATCTGTACCCATGTATTGTTTTTATTCTAAATCACACATGTCAGCCTTGACTGCATGCTGTCTTGTCTTGTCCTTGTAACAATGTTAACCTTTTCTCCCCAAGTAGAATATAAGGGGCCTTCTGGTACGGTGTTTGAACCCTCACAGTACCTCACCTACTGCTGAGCCTTGGTGTAATTGTAAAGTAAGTGGTTCCTCTTCTAGGGCTCTTTTCTTTGGCCCTCTTTGCCCCTGCATATTGTGCCATTTCCTCTCTAATCCCAGGTACCTGGCATCGTCACACTTTTTACACCTTCCAGCTAATCAGAATATAGAATCTCAGGGAAATCTGATCAACTATAGGTTGGTGCAAAAGTTATTGGGGTGTTTGCAATTATTTTCAACCTTTTAAACTGCAATTACTTTTGCACCAACCTAATAATGCATCCTAGTTTATAAATGGTTGCTTGAGTTTAAAGAAACAAATCACCATTTGTAGAAGTTCAAGTAGTAGCAGGGTGTCAGGAAGGTTATTCTGACGGGCAGAGGGCTTTGCTGAAGCCTCTGAAATTCCAGAACTTCCATTGGGTCCTGCATGCAACACTTTGGGCCTATAGAATCCTATCAATTCTTGCTACTTCCTTCTTCCCGCTTATAGCCAGCTTTTTAAGAAATTCAGTGGGATATTTGTTGTCTACACGAGCAAGAAAAAAAGAAATGGAAACTACATCAGCCCCTCCTTCAAGTGCCTTATTGCCGTGGAATAGCTCTGCTATCAAATAAGTTCCCATCGTATTAGATAATAATGGGAGAGTGCTGACAAATCGGGTCTTGTCACTATATTAAATACATCTCTGAGGCTGGGCTAGCCAGATAAATACAGAATGTGTGTCATCCAAAAGGCAGGGCAGATAAGTACTCCATTTAGAGTTAATAATGTGCTATTAAAGCTACAGATGTTGAATTATTTCATGTATAATGCAAACATATGCTGTATCATAGTTAGGACAATGTTCTGGTCTGAATGTTTATATCCCCCCAAAAGTCGTATGTTGAAATCCTAACTCACAAAGTTGATGGTATTAGTGGGTGGGGCCTTTGGGTAGTAGAACCCTCATGAGTGGGGTTAGTGCCTTATAAAAGAGGCCCCAGAGAGCTCCCGAGCCCCTTCCACCACGGGAGGACACAGCAAAAAGGTGCCAGCTATGAATTAGGAAGAGGACCCTCACCGGATCATGCTGGCAGCTTGATCTTGCACTTCCCAGCCTTCAGAACTATGAGAAATAAATTCCTGTTGTTTATAAGCTACCCAGTCTGTGGTACTTTGTTATAGCAGCCTGAACAGATGAAAACAGTCCAGAAATGCCTGCAGGCCAAGCTAGGTTATGGATATAAAATATTTTAGTTTCTGCCATACCATCACAGAAATGACTGAGCAGTAAGACTCTCCTGCTGTCTGTTTTCACACTTTTCAAGGGTTAAGAGAGTGTGTTGGTTTAATCTTGGTGACAAACATTTGCGTGGGCCTAAAAACAGATAAACGGGAATTACTCCTGAAAGGCTTTTGTTAAAATGTTTAGCATTTAGTGTGACAAGGGCTATCAACCAACAGGTTCTATAGGTGCCCAGCGGGATCATAGCCTGTCTGCTTCTGTCCATACAACTCTGAGTGTAGTTCAGGCCCCACATACACCTATAGGAAATTCAAAACCTTTCAGGATGGACCAAGTCAGATACATATTCCTATATAGCTCCTGATTTAAAGTTTCTCTTAATTGTATGTGTCACTGAGGTCCAGACATTTATCCTCTTTGACTGTGCTTCTCACCCTCTTCCAAGCCACATCCTGGTGGAGAAAGACAAGTTCACTCTTCTCGATTCAGTATTTCCTTTGGAATGTGTTACTGAGTCCCAGCAGTAGGGCAGCCATGGCTCCTTGGAGTGCCTGAGTTTGCCTCTTCAGGTGGGTTGGATGTGTGAAATTCAGGACACCGATTTCCATGATGTCTAGGCTGGTGGCTTCCGGGAGGTCAAGAAGACGTGCCCCCTGCTGCCATAGCTACAGCCTTCTTTCCCCGCCCCACCCCAGCCTCTGGGTTCTAACTGAGGATTTTAATAAAGAAGTCATCACCTTCCACTGAGACCTTGATGGAGAAGAAAGGAGAACAGAGATTTGCTACTACTTAGGCCCAATTCTAATGACCTTGAGCAAGTTATCAACGTCGCTAGCAGTGGTTCTCAAAAATGTACTCCCAGAATACCAGATTCCGAATCACCTGCTGCAGGCCCCGTCATCCCAGACTAGCTGATAGAGTCAGTCTCTAGGAGTGGGCCCACTCCCATTTGTGAACCATGGTCTAAGGACTCTGGGTTTATTACGTGTCAAATGGGACTAACACAGGCCATATGCACTTCATGAATTTCTTAGAAGGACCAAAGGGGTACAGTGTATGTAAAACAGCACATGGTCTGGCTTGTTAAGAGCACATTTGGGATCCAAAATATCTGTGCTTGAAATCTGGCTGGCCACTCATCAATTGTGTGGCCTTAAGAAAAGGGACCTTCTAGAAGCCTGTTTTCATAATTTGTAAAACATGGACAAACATGCCTAGCTCGTGGGAGGCACATGAGGACTAAATGCAAGCATGTATGTAAAACGCTTCACACATGCCTAGCACATGGAAAGTATTTTAATCAAGGACACATTTTCCCTCCTGCTCAACAAAGATCTCAAACGTGAGTCAGAGTATACGTCCTCAGGATGCTTTTCCTGCAGAACTTCCCAGCCTGGTCTTAAGTCTTGCCTTGGGAAGCAAGTGCCCAGGCTCTCTCAGTTCTTGTTAAGACAGGCTTGTAAATACGCAGTTACTAGCCTGCTTCTTTGGGACTAATAAATTGGTATCGTTGCTTTTCTGGGCAGTTCCAAAGAGTTGATTCTCTTCCATTTCTCCACACTCCACATATTCGCTCTCAATTTACAGACCCGAACTGTAGGATAGTAAGTAGCCCTGAAGCCATAGTCACCCTTCAAGAAAACTGAAAATAATTTTAGCATCTTAACAGACAGTTGCTATCTAAAGGCATAGCTTCACAGCAGTTGGTGCTATGGAGGATTGCAAAAGAAATAACAGGAAGGCAGGTTGCATGAAACCAAAAGTTGGTTTAAGCTGAGCAAGCAAATCCCTAGCAGCTGTGCCCCCTAAACTGGCCTCCTCCAGCCTTTTTCTCAGCATCCCAGGTCAGGAAAAAAGAGGGGTGGAGCTGGGATGAAAGCACAAACAAGGTCACTTCCCTGTCCCAGAGCCAATTCTAAACTCTCCATCTGATGCTGTCAAGGAGCGGTCCTCCCCTCCGCCGTCAATTCTTACTAATTCAAAAATGGACTTATCCCACTGTCAACAGAAATAAATTCTGTCCTCTCTCTCCACCCCGGCATTAGGGAAGGAAAAGCTGAAGAAGATAATCTATTTCAATTGGAATTAACGTGGGGCACGAGGGCCTTTCAGCTATGTTTGCCCCATCAACTTTCCCCGCCGAGTGGATAAAAACGCCCTCTTCAGTGAACGCCCTCCACTTCCCCGCAGACATCTAACTGCTTTCCAGACCCAGAAATTCCGAGAAAGAGAAGGTTTCCGGCGACGCCGACAGCTGGCAAGCATTTCTGATCCCTATCGCTGCCCTCCTTCATTTTAGGCGCCCGTTTGGCCTGAGACAGCGATCTGATTTTCACACTCGCGTAGCCCTCTGGGCTGAAGAGAGGCCCTTCTCCAGGTAAGACCCGCCGCCAGTCCTCGGGGCAGGGGAAGGCGCTGTGGCCGCACAGCCCAGCCACGCAGGAGCGCGAGGCCCGCGCGGATGCGGCGAAAATCCACCACACGCAACACCCACGAAACTCTCGGCGCCGCGGTGAATCCGCGACCTGCGTCCGCGCCTCTTTGCGCCACACCCGCCGGGAAGCTCGCGCCCGGCCTTCTCCGCTGTCTGACCCACCCACTGCCAGTTACTGGGGGAGCGAGCGCGGGGGCACGCCGGCCCACGGTGTCTCCCCAGCCGACTCTGGGGAACCCAGGGAGGGCGAAGACCCGCGTCCTCGGGGCACGCGATCTCATCCCGCAGCGTTTCCCGCCTGCAGGCTGAGCGAGGGAAGGGCGGGGGTAGACCGAAAGTTAAAGAGATCCTCCTCCCTCCTCCCGAAGGTTCCGAGCGGCACACACACGCGTCCGAGCAGCCCCGGGGCGCCGTCTGCGCTCCTGGGGGGCGACCGGGCCGGGCTGCGGAATCCGACACCCTCCACGGTGAGGAAATCCCGTCCATTCACTGGCTTCCGGGAGGAATTGCCGCTGGCAAGAAGAAAGGTTGCGGCTTGGCACCTGCAGAGGCAACGGGAAACCCTGATGGAGCCGCAGGATGAAGTGAGGGCAAACGGCCTCCGGCATTTCCTCGAGGTCTAGTGGGCAGGGCCGAAGGGTCCGCACTGACCGTCTGGACTCTGGAGAGCCCCGTGCGTCCGCCCCCAGGAGGCGGAGCCCGGCCAGCGGCTGCCGGGCAGCAGCGGTTTCCTACCCAGGGGCGCAGTGGGCCGCAGTGCGGTGCCCAACTCTCCCTCCTAGCGACCGAAGGCGTCCAGAGCTGGGGCACCAAGGGGTTGACACGTCCTTGCCTTAACCAAAGCCTCACCCCTTACCACTGATCCTTCCCTTCTCGTTGGAAACTGGGAACCCAGGCGTTCCCTCCCATCCAAACCGTGGGACACTCAGAACACTCAGGTGCTTTCTTCCAAGGACCTGCCGAATAGGGTCTGGAGGAGAGGGGATGACTCCAGTTTGAACTGCTTGCACTCTTTCCCTCGATTAGTAAATAGAAAGACCATCACAGTTCTCTCGTTGCTTGCGCGTGATTTATTCTGCCACTCTCTGTCTCCATTTCTTTTCCGTAAAGAGGGCTGGTCTCAACTGACATAGTTACAAATGTGGCCATCACCCCAGCCCTGCTCCTAAGCCGTGGAGTAGAGACTGAAAGAAGAAAAAGAAGAGGTAGGAGGTCCCCATTCAGATCTCCGCTTCTCCTGCCAACAATCTTCTTCTCCCCCTCCCCAACCTCCCTACCCCTAACCCGCCGTTTCCCACGCCCCCCCAAATCGCTCTGGTTTATATCGAAACTGCTCACCGCAGAGGATCCCGAAGCTTGCAGCAGGTAGCTGAAGCCGGGTGCTACGGCTGGACCTAGATTTTTCTCCATAAACCAGTGCAAAGTGAAAAGAAGTGAGAGAGAGGGTGCGCGGACCGGAGATACTAGATTTGACCTTGGGGCTGAAAGGCGAGTGTCATCTGGGGACTTTCTTCCCCAGTGTGGCCCAGCCCCACACCACACACACCCATCCAACAGGTTTGCAAAGGCTGTTTCAAGCCCGAGCAACTAGAGCCAGGAAAAGTCATAGCCCGGGCTGGGGTGGCAAAGCCCCAGGCATCTGGAAGAGGGGACTCTAGTATTCTTAGGTCCTAAAGTCACTGGGTCGCAAACCTGACTCGCTCACACTGGACGCTTAGGGCCGGCGGCGGCTGGCGCGTTTGGGGACTCCGCCGCGCACAATCGGTCTGCGGTGCCTTCCACCCGCCAGCACAGGGCTGTTCTCTTAATGAATTACTAATGAGTTAAAATTGGGCAGCAGGCTTAATTAAAGCGTAGAGGCAATGTGTTTACCACATTGTAATTGAACTCATTAGGGCTATGGCTTTTTGTTTTTTAAGCAGCCGCCTTCCTTCTCTGCCTCGAATAATCTATGGGAAACGTTTATTAGAGAAGGAGGGAGTAGGGGAGAAACAGTCCATCAATTCTTTCAATGAAACAGACAAGATGGGAGTGGGGAGGACGATACAACCTCCATTCCCCGGATGTCTGCTGGATCCAGGCTTCCCAAGAAGTTCCCAGGGTAGAGTGGCCCGGTGAGCGCTGCCTGTGCTTGGGAAGTTGCCAAGCGAGGGACCAGGCCGGAGCCCGAAAGGCTGCCTTTGTAAACAGCACACAGTCCTCCCAAACTCGGCCAATGTCCCCACCATTCCCGCCCAGACGCTGGACTCCGACTGGAACCCAGGCCTGGCACTTGCTTCTCCACGCGTCTGACACTTCATAATGGGACGGCTCGGACTCACTTTTCTATTACAAGCAGCATATACATTTGGCCCTCAAGTTTTCCTCCCTGGTGGAGATAAGAGCACCCGCCCCCATCCGGAGACGCACAAGGGGTGCCCATGACCAAGGCTCCCTAGGGAATCCGCCAGCCCAGCCCGACCTCACCTCAGGGGGTCTTTCCCCAGGGGGGTGGGGGTGCGGTGCCTGCCCTTAGTGTACTGCCCGCGGGCGGCACTGGAGAGGCGCACCTGCGCGCCCTCGGATAACCCTTCTCCTGGCGGAGAGCCCAAGCTGCCAGGCCAGGCTGCACGCCCCCGAGGCAAATTGCTCCTTCTTGCCCCTGGCCCGACTCCAGTGATCAGGCCTCCCACCCTCGCCTCCTTTCTCTCACGTTTGGACCACTGGGCGTGAAGTGTGAGGGGCGAGGGGGGTGGAGCGGGCACCGAGCTCCTCGCCTTGTCCTGCCCTGCCTGGCCAACAGGCGGCGTCAGAGACCTAGGTCTGGGCTCGGGAGTGGGGCGTGGGGGGGTGCGGATCCGAGCAAGCTAAGCCGAGAAGCCGGTCGCGAGGACAGCGACCCTCACCCCAAACTTACCAACTTGCTCGGGAGGGGAGTGGGAAGAGCTGAGTGGGTGCGGGGCACCAACGACAAGGGGAGAGGCGGGACGGGACAGAGTGGCGGCGGAAGCCCCGACCGTGAGCAGGCGTGCGGAGGACCGCGGGCGGCGGCGGCGGTGGCGGACTCCGCGCGGGGAGGTGGCAGGCGCCGCGGGAGGCAGAGACCGCGGTGCAGCCGCGGAGCGCGAGGCAGGCGGGAGGACAGAGCGCGGAGGGCCGAAGACCACGAGGGTGGCGCAGACAGGTAAGTGGCCTCGTCCTCCGCCTTCGGCCTCCCTTTCTTTGGAGAAAACTGGGGTGAAAGGGAGTCCAGGAACTTCCGGCCTCCGGCACAGCCCCACCGCTGGCCCTCCGCCCTCCCCTCCCGTAACACCTCAAACCCACACCCATTCTCAAATCCCCAGCCCGCATCATGTGGGCATTTTGTCAAAGTCTCCCACCCTGTCCCTCCCCCACCCCATCCCATCTCCTCTCTTCTCCTGACCCGGGAGATCATGGTAAATTGTCTGTAATTTGTTGCTAAAAGATTAATTGCAGAGGGTGGGTCGACTTGATTAAGGCAATTAATCTTTGGTTACAGCGTTCTAGTGTCACTGGTGTGGGAGGGCGGTATAGAAAGAGATAGAGACAGAAGCAAACGAGACTTTTTGGAGAAACTGCGGAAAGAGGCTACCCTGACGGGGACTGCGGCCACATCTTCGCGCCACACGCCAAGCAGCCCTCAGCCCGAGCGCCCACGCCGCTGCTTCAGCACCTCCAAGCGGGACAGCGACTCCCGCGAGCGCGCCTTGTGACTTCCGGGTCCCAGACAGAAGTTTACACTTCGCGGACAAAGGGTATACACACACAGACACACACACAGACACACACACAGACACACACACACACACACAAACACACGACGCCCCAGCCCAACTATTGGGCTGGGCTTCACTTTTCCCTCTTCAAATCAGGATCTGGCCAAATAGTCTCAGAAAATCCTTAGTACTCAATCCCACCCAGAGATGGAAAAGGGAGAAACCCCCAAACGCTCCTAGAAAAGTTCCCAAAGCTGGGCTTTTCTCTTTTCGTGAATAATTAACGCTGGTCATAAATAACTCATGGAGGAGGCAGTGGAGAAAGGAAAAGGGAGGAGGCAGGCAAGCAAAAGCCAAGGCGGCCAAAGAGAGATCGAAGAGTTTGTTAAAGGACCATTAAGGAAGGCTTGCTGGAAACAGCATTCCTTATTCCTCCATAGATCACGCAAAGCGGTTGCACCCGGGCGTGGGGTGAAAGAAGGGAAGCAAGGCGCCCAGTGGAGTGGGAGTTGTGCTGACCAAGAAAGGAGCACCCATTTAGGACCCAGCCTCAGCACTTTCCCCATCCCCTCCCCTCCACCCAGGATTCATCTTCCCAACCTCTAGTCATCCTCTGGTCATCCATCATCCACACACCCATGCCCAAAGTGAAGACTTCTAGGCTAGAGAGTAGAGGCCCAGGGATGAACCTATGTTTCGAGCTGTCGGTTCTGCCCAGGCCTGTGGCAAGTCCTTCCCAATCCTAACTAATTTACAGGCACCTCCCCAAAGCCACCACACCTCCCCATTCCAGACCATACCATTTCATTCTTTTCAAACTGGTCCAAAGTTTTGGGATTCCAGCTTTCAACTGGTTCTTTCCCAATTGCCCACACCAGAACCTTAAAAGAACATGGTATTTACAGACACACACACACACACACACACACACACAAGCACACATGCGCACACACACATACACACTATGCCATGCTCTTCCACTGCTCCTCTACCATCTCCAACTCCTAAGGTTAAGGTTCTCTAAGGTTCTCAAGCATGCTGACCTCTGGGAACTTGGGTCCATCCCAGCTCTGAACTGAGACTCTTAAGCAGGGGTGTCAGAACCTGGAAGAAAGCTCAAGAGGAAGCCCTTGTTCCTAGGTTGGAGGCCTATGCCAGGGCCCTTTGGCCCCTCTAAGAAACACTGATCCTCACAAGACAGCCAGCCTCAGGTGACCAATGAGTATTTTTGGAGTGAAACTCCTGAGGGCCCCTCAGCCAAGCATCCAGCACAAACCTTCACAGGGGTTCACTGAGGCCATCCCACGAGAAACCCGTGTCTTCTCCTAGTACAACTTGGCATAGGCCCTGGGAAGAAGTTATTGGAAACTACACCAACCACCACTGATTGTGAGGTTGGGTTCTGACTTAGGGGCAGGCAGGAGCCTCTTTCTGAGCCATTCCATTGGTTAGCAGCTTCTACCACACCCACTTCCCTAATGACTAGCTTCTTTCCTCTGGATATACCAAAGGCCAGCCTGCCTTTTCTGGGCTGGGAGCTGAAAGTAGCTTCCAAAGAGGAAAGTTGGTGGCCAAGCCTCAAGGAGCCTAGATTTTTTATGAAAATTCTCTTTTCTCTTTGTGGGATTAAATTAAAAAAAAAACACACAACAAAACAAAACACTAAAACCAGTTTTATTTTCTTACCCACCTCATCCCCACCCCAACATTCTCCACACACTAAGCTCTTACCTTTTTAAGAACTGGGAAGTTCTGCAAGGGGAAAAGAAATGAGAGAGAATAGGAAGTTTTTAGGGAATTGTCTCTCTCCCCCAATAGGAACAAAACAATCCAGGAGGATTGTGAAACTAGACAAAAGGGTGGGAGGAAATCAGATCTAGGGGGTGGGGGGCTAGCCCTGGAGTCAGGGATTGTTTACTTCTCATATAAAATATAACTCCCCCAAGCAGGAAGTTACTGCAAACAAGTATCAATAATGAATGAATCTCCTGTAATAAAATACTTACATAATTAGTACAAGTCAAGTGGTTGCATTATGTTAACCTTTTGCAACTCTGAGCTGGAAAATTTTGCTCCAGATTTCCTCAGAATGCCATTTTCATTCTCGAGAGAGGGTGAGAGCCAAGCGCTCACCCAGCCTTCCACTCTGTTATAATATGGTTTCCCATTTCTGAACCAGAACATAAGTACTTCTGAAATATAACAGAAAACTCTCTTTGGTGAATTCAGAACAGTCATTAACATTCAGTTTTAAGTGAATGTTAACAGTAAATAAAGAAATCTCTTGATTGTAATAGTAGTAACAAAGCAATAATTACCCAGTAGGTGGTCATCAGTAATGATAAATGTATCATTATTACTGTGTAAGTCTGGGAACTCGGTTTTGGAAACTACTTCAGACTTTTTAGTAGCATGGCTGGTTACAAAGCATTTCTTAGCCTGCAAAAGCCATATAATTTTATACACAATTTAGGTGAAAATAAATTTAAATCTGTATATTACATTTTTAATTTCAAGTTAGTAATTAAAGTTGGTTCGTTATATCTCCTCTGAAACCCTCAGTGCTCATCTCTGCGGTTTGTTTGTACAATTTGTTTCTAAGACACCCAAGGTTACACAATTCTAAAAGATGGAAAATTTAATTATTTCCCAACATTAAGAGTTTGTTGATGATATCATAATGCATCTTGAAAAAGTTTGGGATTGGTATTGCCTTTGATCTGGTTGGCTATGTTTTCACTTTGAACCCTTAACCCCAGGGAGGAAAGCCTTTTTTGTTGTTTGTTTAACAAATACCTTTAAATACACAAAAATAGAAAATTCCTCTGAATATTCACTGGTTGCTATTTTTTCCCAGGGAAAAAAAAAATCAATGACTCAGATTTCTACCCCCCTCTTCACTGGGATTTATTTTGCTAATCCCTAATTTCACTTTTTGCTACCACTGAGTAAATGACTGCAGGTAGGAGGAAAGCTGAAGGCATGATGCTTATTGGGCAGCCAGAGAGCACATGATAATTTAATAGTGTATCAGCTAATAGGATCAAGCTTGATGGCAAAGTAGAACATTTTCAAATGGGGAGAGCATAGGAGGGAAGAAAACAGGAAAGAAAAATAAAATGCCTTCATTTCCCCAGGAAATAAAATCCAATGTTCCTTCCACTAGTGTCAGCTGGGGAGCTGGGAGATGTTAACTGTATATCTAATGTCATTTTCTCTCTTATGACATGTCAACAGACAATCCACATATGCCCTTATTCCCACTCCTCTGACTCCCCTCCGCAAGCTTTGAAAGGTCCTGCCCCACACCTTTTCTGAACCCTCAGCCTCAGTTACTCCTTAACTTGGTTGCCTGAAACAAAAGAGCCTGTTTTTCTTAAAAGACCCCAAACCACGTTTCTTATTCTTGGTGTCTTCACACATTAAAGACTTTTGCATAAATCCAAACACTTGCCTTGCCTTTCTCTGCCACAATCTCTATTTCTTGCTCCACTTTCTCCCTCTCCTTCTTTTCCTTTTCTCCTCTCCCTTCTTTAGGAGTGGCAATCAAAAAAGGCAAACATCTTGTCTCCTTATTCATTTTTACAGCAGTATCTTTGAGATGCGTCTTTGCCAGTGAAAACTCCATGTAGATGCCTATCCTTTTGTTGTGGCGGCCTAGGTTATTCAGAAGCAGAGACAAAAGCCTGAAGTGATCTGATCTAAATGAGCTCTGGGGTTTTCCAGCTGGGCCCACCTCCATTTCAAAGGACCCCCTCCTTTCCAATATGGGGAGGAGGGAAAAGGAGGGGGTGGGTACATATGCGTATGCAAGCACAGAGAAAGAAGAGAGGGAAGGGAGAGAGCCTAGTGGGCTATTTCTTGGGCCCGTGTTCCTCCCTTTTTAATGTACATTCGCAGGTGTGTTCATGGGCTTATGTGTGTCTTTGGGTATTTTGTGTGCCTTTGAATTTTATTTTGGTCAACTAATATTTGCTAAGTAACCACCAAGTACACCAAGTTCATGCTCCATTCTGGATTTTATTACTTCATGTCAATCATGTGCACACGTGTGTACCTTGCTGTGTTTGTGAAGACTTGTGAAGAAATGTAAATCCTTTATTATTAAAAAAAAAGATGTTCAATAGCAGATGTTTCCACTAGTTCCTGGCCTCTGGAAACTGGTGGGGTAACAGCCTTTTCTGCCACTTACCAAAGGGCAAGTTTTCTTGTGAGAGTGATTTCCTCTGATTAAGGGGAATTAAGTTTTGGTTCCTTCTGCCACCATTTCTAGTTTTTACAAAGGTGTTTGTTTGAAGGGTAAAAAGGACTCTCACTGATTTCCACCATCATTGGTGCATGTGGAACTCAAGGTATCACTGGGGCGGAGATAGAGATCCTGCAAAATGTGTTCCTTTTCCTTTTCCTTTCCCAGTTCTGGTTTAGATTTTTAGGTTTGTGCTGTCATTGTACTTCTCTGGTCCTGGGAAGAAGGGTTCTTGTTTGTAGACAATATTTTAGAGAAGGCTCAAAGGTTAAGAGCCAGCCTCAGGATGCTCAGAACCTTCCTCATTTCGTCTATGACTTCCATCGGAGATGAGTCTTTGGTTTGTTCCTGATCCTTGGTTTCTTTCCTGTAACTATAGCTAGAGCAATGGATGAAAAATCAGGGAGTCTGAGCTGGGCTTGCCAGGCTGCAGAAAGCTCTTTGGGGTAAAAAGAGAGAACTATCAGCAGTGATTATCATTATGGCCATTATATTTGCTATTTTTTATTATGAACTTAGTTAAAGTGGGTTAAGCAAATACTAGCTTAGGTGCTAGCCACCTGTATACAAAATAAACACTAGACCAATTAGGGGCAGGATAAAGTTGTAATGAATAGGATTAAGTTTCCTTCAGGGAACTTGGTTCCCTCTCTTCTCACTACGAAGCTAAAATGCCTTTGATGTCATTTATTCTGGAGCTATTGGAGATGTCAAAAGTATCTTGTATAAGTACAGGCCTAGCTCTTCTTCCCACTCTCTGAGGAAGGTGCATATAAAGCTACCTTGTAATAAATGACTACTGCGTGTCAAGCACTTGAATATATTGTCTTATTTAATTCTCATAACACCCCTGTGGACTATGTCTCAATCTCCTCATTTTGCAATTGAAGAAACTGGAGTTTGGGAGGTTTGTTAGGAAAGCAAGATTCCACATCCAGTAAGAGATTGAGGAGAAATGTGTAACCAGTTTCATCTGACTGAATCTCCTGTACTTTCTGATGTATCTGAATTCTTCTGTACCCGCTAATTCTGCCAGTCTTCCAGTTTCTTTCTGGGCCATGCAGGCCTCCTTTTGCAGACTTAGACCTAGCAGAAAAACCATTTCTTGCCCTACCTGATGCAAAAATATTAATTCCAGGGACATCTTTGGCAGGGACACAGAAGCATTAATAGTTCTACCCAAGAGCTGAGAATGGGGTAGGAGGGAATGAGTGAGAGGAATAGAGGCTGGTTGTTTTTTGGTTTTTGTATTATTATCTGTAACTGTAATGGATTCTCCAGTACTCAGGCTGGGAGTGGGAGGATAGGAATAGCTGGTGTTTCTGGTTGTAATGAATTTATATTAAGGCCTTTATCTTTGTTTCGGGTCAATGAAAAACTGAAGCGTGTGGGGAGAGTCTCAGTCCTTGGAGATAGGGCAGGTGCGGCCGAAGTGGGGGGTAGTTTTTGTGTCGCCTCTTGCCTGCCTCTTAAGTCTGCAAGGCCATGCTGGCGCCAGGCGCCGAATCTAGGGCTCTGATGGTTTCAGGCTGGGAGGCTTCTTCCAGGAGAGCGCAGAACACAGTAGGAGGGAAGCCACTGGTTTCAGCACCGCGGACAGCTCCTGCCTCTGCTTTGGCCTTGGACCAGAACCCCGCAGGATCCGCGGCCGCAGCTCCGAAACAGACTGCTTCCAAAGGGGAGGACGCCCGGGCCAGGGGTGGGTTCGCTTCAACCAAGTGTGAAAAGCTGTAGCTGGAAACCTCCATCCATGCTGCCGCGCTGGCCGCATGCGCCTGCATCCAGGCGTCGCCTCTCCAGTTCCGAGGGGGCCGGCTTGGTTTGTGGTTTTCCTTTGGGTCCGGTGTCTGGGCTCCTTTACCTGTCCCTGGCCTGGGTGAACCGCAGCCGCCCGGAACAGAGATGAGAGTGGAAATACTCTCCTCCGTGCGGTGATACATCATGCAAACGGGTGACACCAGTTTAACCAATAAAACAATTTGAATCAATTAGCCGGCTGAGGAGAGTCCCGACGTGTAAAATGCATGTCAGCTCGAATAGGAAAGCATTGATTAACTCGGCCCGGACCGCTGCCTGCCGCCACCGCCGGCTCCTCCCTGAGCCTGCCAGGGTCTCTGGGGCCAGGACAGGGACTGACTCGTATCAGGAGCCCCTGGTCCGGGGGAGGAAAATGGAAGGGCGTGGAGCACCATCAGAAGACTTGTTCAGAGTGAGGCGAAAGCAAAGGGTCAAAGAGAAAGTGGGTGACAGAAAGTTGCTCACAGAATGAAAACATAGAAACAGGCTGTAATTCTGCAGTCCCGGTCCAGAATTCAAGGTGAGGGTTCTCTGGAGCACGGAGTCTGGTTTTGAACAACTGTTCTCCACCTTCATCTTCCAAAAATATAAGAGTTCTAACAGCTCAAACAGGCACACCAGACTCATTGGGGAAATAAAATATCTCGCTAGTCTTAGAATTATTTTGCAAAAGTACTTAACCTACCACCATACATTTCTCGTTCCAGTGAAACTTTTTGCATTAAAATAAAGTCACAGGTTTGTGTGGCAGGAAGACCCCAAAGGAGTGTGTGAATATTTATGTGTAGAGATCAAGTTAAGCAGGTGGCTGCAGGTACTGCCAGGTGTGGGTTCACTCCTCAGGGCAAGCTGCGATGGGAGGGAAGGCAAAGATTCATTCTGTTTGTCTTTGCAAAGAATGTTAGTTTTGAAGACACTGTTTTTAAAGGTAGGGATCTGTAAAGGGAAGAGAAGCGTTTTGGAGGAAAAGGTAGGAACAGGGAGACAAAAGGCAAAGGCCCCTTGTTGTTTCCTCCTCAGCAGCAACCTGTCACTTCTCTGTGATATGTTAATGAGGTGACAGGACTTTTTATTTCTTCCCATTTTTAGGCTTCAAATAAGCTCCATTTCTAGCCTTTCTTTCCATGAAGCTCAGGCTTTCCTTCTAGCTGCCTGGGCTCTAGAAAGAGTGAGCGAGCTGGGACCTTGCTCTGTGGGAGCCCTGAACCCAGAGATGAGTCGGGGAAGACAGGAAGAACCAGGCGTGGCTTTGGACACTTCAAAAGAGTTCGAGGCCTTCTGCCCTCCGTGGGAAGAGATTTGTGAATGACAATGACACTGTTTTGGCAAATGGGTTGGGCAGGCATAAAGCATAAGTTTTCCTGCTTTTTAGGATGAGAGGTTTGGAGGGCCCTGGGAAGGGAGCACTCACTTGACTTCATCCCCTTAGGATGGAGCCTAATTTGTACCGCTAATGCCTTTAGAAACTAAGAGATGGATGAAAAATTATTTCACTGCCATTTGAAACTTATACCCAAACAGATGTTACAATTTTCATGCTCTAAAACTGTGTTATCGACATATTAATTTAAAAGAGCAGCAAATCCTCTATCCCTCACTTTTCTGTTTGATTGACTCTCCTTGGTTTTATTGACCTTTGATGAAGTGTTAAGATTTCACATTTTCACTCTTGTATTTATTTTGTGATGGTTTTTTGTTGATGCTATGATAGAATATGGTTGGGTTTCCGGGTTAGTGGAGATCATTCGATCAGTCCCGATGTGACTTCCCCACTCTAAGCCTGTGTGTTTCACCAGGCAGCAATCGAAAATTCAGCTGTGATTGTAAAGGAAAACTTAATGGGATTTCCCATCCCAGTCTTTGCAGGTATCCTTCTTAGAATGTCCTTTAAATGGATAGCTAGATTCTTCCCTTTCTGATAATTTAGGGGTGGTCATTTTGACTCCTCAGAGCTGATCAATTAGGAGGCAATATGCTGACCTTCCATTATATCCTAAGGTGTGCCTCACTTAGGGGGAAGCTGTGGGGAATAGTTCTGTTTCATCCTAGTTGTATTTATTTTGTTTTTATGTTTTAGGGCACGCTCCTACATAGTTCCCTGAGAAATTTTCTTTCCCTCAGGGAATTGACAACTTGCTCAAGGGCAGATCAGAGTTGGGGACCTCTGTGCTTTCCTGTCTCACCTCTTCCTTGTGCTGAGGTGGCATGGGTCTCTGACAACCTGGAGTCGACAACTACCCTGAATGACGTTGATAGATGAGTGCACACACGCGTTCACCGAGGTCCTCACTCGATTGTACACTTTCTAAAATAGAGAATGCTGCACTGACTCTCTGTATCTTGTCCTAAAAAGCAAATGTGGAATCAAAAGTAAGGGCACTCTCCATGCTTCCTTAAAGTTTTTACACTGGGCCCCAATGCAGAACTTCTCTCTTTCTCATTTCACAGTGTTTCAAACGAGGCGCTGAAGCTATTCTAGTCTCCGACTGCCTGTGGTTTCTATATCTTCGGAGATAGAAGTGAGGCTACCGGTTTGCACCGTGTACCAGAGGGATCATTCATGAAAGAGGGTGACTCAGATAATTGAGGGGAGGGGACAATAATGGGCAGGGATACAGTCACTTTCAAGGCGGCATTCTAGTATCTGGGGCCTCCAGAACCCAGGTCTCCCGGAGGCACGCAGACCATTCTGTTTGCCATTCCTAGATCAGACACGCGTCTCCAGCACCATGGCTGCGTGTTTGCTCCAGGGCTGGGGAGGTTGTTGTCAATTACGGGTTGGTTAGGTGTTAGCTTTCGTGCCTGCTGAGAAAGGATCTCGGCGTTACTCGCTCTCGCTTTCGCTTTCTCCCTCCCTTCCTGTAACATGCCAGCCCTTTAATGTGGAGTGTCAGGGAGACGATGACGTCACCTTGCCCGCTGGGTGGCGTCCCCTCGGTCCGACACGAGTTCAGAGACAGAGAAAGACGCTGTCAGACTGCGCTCCACCTGGGGCTCGCCTGCCGCGTGTTTCCGCGCGCCCACACTTTCTGCGGTCCAGGGGACGCCCCACCGCAATTCTTGCTGTCATTGTTCCCCGGCCGGGGTTCGAGCACCATTGGCGCCGACAAGCACCGGGATCTTCACGAAGAGCCCTCCGGAGTCGCGCCCGCTGGATTCGAGGACCCGCTTGGATGCTTCGCCTCCGAGTGCCCTCGGAAGATGGGCCGGCAGCTACGCGCATAAAGACACGGAGGGGTCACCAGGTACTGCCGGAACCCGCAGCCCTGCCTAGGCACACAGCTCGCGGGTCCCGAGTATTTGAGATCCCCCGCAGTGGGATTCTCCGGGTTAGAAAATCAGCCGCGGCCGGCTTCGGTGGCGGTGGGTTTGGGAGCCGGGAATGTCCACTTGGGGGGTCTTTGGTTCGTGAGTGGGATAAGGAAGTGCGCCGGCTTCCTTTTCCAGTTCCACTAACTTTTAATTGTCTCTTCTCCCCTCACTCTCCTTTAAAAAATACCCCACCCTAAACCCTCTTATGTATTTGTGTCTCTGCTCTAGACAGGAGTTTGTGGGAGGGCTTGGGTGAAAGTGGTGGGCACCCAGGAGGAGACCCTTCCGCTCAGTCGACGGCTGCTAAAACTGCGGGTTTCTAACGCAGAACCAGCTCCCTGCCAGGGCCAGGCCCGCCGTGCGCCATCGCCCCAGAGCGCGATTCCCGTGGTCCCGGGGTCTTATTAAGATAATAAGAATCTTGTGTGGGAGGGAAATGAGCGTTGAAGTTAGGGCTGGTTGTGTCAGGCCCGGGTATCAGTGTGCCGTGAACTGCCATTTAACGTCCTGTCCCCTAGAAATATTGTCTCTGATCCATCCGAAGTGACAAGCCAGGCTTTCGTCTCGTTTGATCGCGTCGAGTTTTGTTCAACCTTCTCGGAGGCCGCGGGACGTAATGAGAGCTGAGGACCCAGCGGGCAGCAGGGCAAAGGCATGGGATGGATGCCCAGGGGCCCAGAGAGGGCAAGGAAATGATCATTTGAGTGAACGGATAAGACAGTGTATCTTCTGAAATCGCTGTAATGAACTCCAGGGTACTTGTCCACAGCAGTGATTTTCCAGGGTAAGAGGGAGTCTTAGCTGCTGCGTCCACAGGACATGTCGCTGTGGAAAGGTCACAGCCTGCTTTCCTGGGGAATGAGCCACTTTGCCTGTTTTGACTTAGCGTCGTTGTTACAAAGGTCTCTTTCTCTCACTTGTTTTTTCTGTCTTTTCAATTTACTGGCTATTTCCCCCAATTATGTATCCCAGAGATAATAGGAATCTTAGCGCAGGCCCAGCCCAGGTCTTTTGCTTTCAATGCTTTCACAGATTACCTAGTGCACGGATTATCTATACTGTGGGGTACCCCTCCCAAAGATAGGGCGTAAATCTACATAGATCAGAAAAAGAAATGTCACAGAAAGTGAGACAGTGGTCCACCTTACACCTACATTTGCCGTTTGAAGCCCGCCAATAAGATCCCCCAAAATTGTTAGTTTCTTTGCACTGTTTCTGGGCTTAACACACTTGCCTGTACTTATTTCTCCATTGTCATGAAAATGACAGAAAAGCAGTTTTTAAATGTCTCCTAGTCAACAACTTCATCTTTTAAAGCTACCCTTTCGGAAACTAAAACCACTCGGTTCCAGCAAGTGGCTTTTTGAAAAACTGAAAGTGCAACGCCCTATTTTGGTGCAATCATGTATATGGCTCTGTACATTTTCCCCCATCTTTTCCAAAAAAAAATCTAATTACAGTATGAAAATACCTAATGGCAAAGATGAGGAGGAAGGGATTTCGTTTTGCTTTAATGAGCTTGTGTCTCAACCAGTAGCGAATTTCCCTAAGAAAACCATAAAAATCACTTTTTCAAATGTTCGGGTTTATTTTTTTTTTAACCCAAATCAATCTATTTTCAAGCCAATGTTCTTTTTAAATTCAGGTTGTGACGTTTCCCATAACTTTTGTAATCTGTACTAGTTACAACTGTCTTCTTTACTTCCTGATTTTTAGTGGGCAAACCATGTAGTCTAAGGGCATCTATAAATCGGGGATAAGGTGTTGAGTTTCTCAGGAATTGACTAGGTTTTTTTTAACACATGGTTAATTTAATTTGGATGTTTAGAACATAAGAAAAGTCCTTCCAAGTCCCTGCACACCCTGCCATTTTGTTCACACCGTGAAGAAAATTAAGAGAGATGACTTTCTTGTGTCTGAACCTTGGTCCCTCTGCCCAGTGATAACATCTTAACCGAAGCAAGGAAATGATGGTCATTCTTCAGTGAGGGACTGAACCCACCCTTCTGTCTTAGACTGAACAGGCTCTTGTCAACGCTTTCTCCTTTCCCTTCCAGTCTCCAAGGCAGACCCGGAGGGCTCGGCCCGGGCGTCCGCTGCGGAGGAGATGGCTTCCAGTCCGCTGCCGGGGCCCAACGACATCCTGCTGGCGTCGCCGTCGAGCGCCTTCCAGGCCGACGCGCTGAGCCAGCCACGGCCGGGCCACGCCAACCTCAAACCCAACCAGGTGGGCCAGGTGATCCTCTACGGCATTCCCATCGTGTCGTTGGTGATCGACGGGCAGGAGCGCCTGTGCCTGGCGCAGATCTCCAACACCCTCCTCAAGAACTTCAGCTACAACGAGATCCACAACCGCCGCGTGGCGCTGGGCATCACGTGCGTGCAGTGCACGCCGGTGCAGCTGGAGATCCTGCGCCGGGCCGGCGCCATGCCCATCTCGTCGCGCCGCTGCGGCATGATCACCAAACGTGAGGCCGAGCGCTTGTGCAAGTCGTTCCTGGGCGAAAACAGGCCGCCCAAGCTGCCGGACAACTTCGCCTTCGACGTGTCGCACGAGTGCGCCTGGGGCTGCCGCGGCAGCTTCATCCCCGCGCGTTACAACAGCTCCCGCGCCAAGTGCATCAAGTGCAGCTACTGTAACATGTACTTCTCGCCCAACAAGTTTATCTTCCACTCCCACCGGACGCCGGACGCCAAGTACACGCAGCCGGACGCCGCCAACTTCAACTCTTGGCGCCGCCACCTGAAGCTCACTGACAAGAGCCCCCAAGACGAGCTGGTCTTCGCGTGGGAGGACGTCAAGGCCATGTTCAACGGCGGCAGCCGCAAGCGCGCGCTGCCCCAGCCGGGCGCGCACCCCGCCTGCCACCCGCTCAGCTCCGTCAAGGCCGCCGCCGTGGCCGCCGCGGCCGCCGTGGCCGGAGGGGGGGGCCTGCTGGGCCCCCACCTGCTGGGGGCGCCCCCGCCGCCGCCGCCGCCCCCGCCCCTGGCCGAGCTGGCGGGGGCGCCGCACACGCATCACAAGCGGCCGCGCTTCGACGACGACGACGACTCGCTGCAGGAGGCCGCGGTCGTGGCCGCCGCCAGTCTTTCGGCCGCCGCCGCCGCCAGCCTCTCGGTGGCCGCCGCGTCGGGCGGTGCCGGGGCGGCAGGGGGCGGGGCCGGGGGCGGCTGCGTGAGCGGCGTGGGCGCCGGCGCGGGTTCGGGCGCGGCCGCCTGCGCTAAAGGCCCACGCAGCTACCCGGTCATCCCCGTGCCCAGCAAGGGCTCGTTCGGGGGCGTGCTGCAGAAGTTCCCGGGCTGCGGGGGGCTTTTCCCGCACCCGTACACCTTCCCGGCCGCAGCCGCAGCCTTTGGCTTGTGCCACAAGAAGGAGGACGCGGGGGCCGCAGCCGAGGCCCTGGGGGGCGCGGGGGGCGCGGGCCCGGCGCCCAAGGCCGGGCTGTCGGGCCTCTTCTGGCCAGCGGGCCGCAAGGACGCCTTCTACCCGCCCTTCTGCATGTTCTGGCCTCCGCGGACCCCAGGCGGGCTTCCCGTGCCCACCTACCTACAGCCGCCGCCGCAGCCGCCCTCTGCGCTCGGCTGCGCGCTCGGAGAGAGCCCGGCCCTGCTGCGCCAGGCCTTCCTGGACTTGGCCGAGCCCGGCAGCGCGAGTGGGAGCGCTGACGCCGCGCCGCCGCCAGGTCAGCCTCCCCCGGTGGTGGCCAACGGCCCCGGCCCCGGCCCCCCGCCTGCCCCCGGGGCTGCGGGCGCTCGCGAAGCGCTCTTCGAGTCGCCCCCGGGCGGCAGCGCCGGGGACTGCAGCGCGGGCTCCACGCCGCCCGCCGACCCCGGCGGCGTGTCCGGGGCCGTGGCCGCCGCGCCCGGAGCAGGCTCTGCGGGCACCCGAGTGCCCGCGCCCCACCACCCGCACCTCCTGGAGGGGCGCAAGGCGAGCGGAGGCAGCTACCACCATTCGAGCGCCTTCCGGCCGGTGGGCGGCAAAGACGACGCAGAGAGCCTGGCCAAGCTGCACGGGGCGTCGGCGGGCGCGCCCCACGCGGCCCAGGCTCCCCACCACCACCACCACCACCCCCACCACCACCACCACCACCATCATACCCCGCAGCCGCCGTCGCCGCTGCTGCTGCTACCCCCGCAGCCTGACGAGCCAGGCGCTGAGCGCCACCACCCGGCCCCGCCGCCGCCGCCGCCCCCGCCGCCCCCGCTGGCCCCGCAGCCGCACCACCGAGGCCTTCTGTCCCCCGGGGGCACCAGCGGCAGCTACCCCAGCGAGGACAGCTCTGAGGACGAGGCCGACGAGGAAGAGGAGCAGGAAGTGGACGTGGAGGGCCACAAAGCCCCCGAAGGCGAGGAGGAGGA